>NC_136496.1:280000-697500 GCF_053919585.1 Euprymna scolopes | reverse complement strand
AATAGACTTCTCACTTGCATAAACTGATTTCGCAAAAGTCTTCAATTTTAAAGCAGGATGAAAAGAGTGAAAAGAGAAAACCTTAACTAAAATTTTGTAAATAGAAAACGGGGATCATCGTCTATATATATATATATATATATATATATATATATATATATATATATAATTATTTTTTTACTATAATAATTAAATACCTACAGACACTAGTGTTTCATCCTTTCGGGATTCCTCAGTGCAGGGTGTCACGATTACTACCAGTCGAACGATTCGAACCCCGCGACACGAGACATCTCTGGCTCGATTAGCGGAGGCCGTATCCATTCGGCTACTATTAACCGTGTGAAATAGCGTTGAATTTTAAACATTTTAATTTAAATGTTCATTACGTCAGACAGACAGTGATCAAATCGTTATACGATGATCTACGCATGCATATCTGCGTATCAAATTATTAACGAGTTTACATTTTTAAAACATTTAATGAACGAGTGAATAAAAATCCATGAAACTTTGAGAAAATTGCTTACAATACTATTTAGCGACTCTAGTCAGAAAATAAAAGTATTTAAAGCAGTATTAGCGAAACTATGGCTGAAGACAGGAATATCTGTTAATTTCATTGTGTCAAATTATTAACGAGGTTGAGAAAAAACACAATATACCCATAACTTGTTTATTAAAATAATTTTCAAATATTAAATGAACTAGGAAAAACGCTTAGAACACAATAACAACATAGTGATTTCTACATTGACATAACTAGTAGGGGATATGCGACCCTTTTTTATGAATGACTTGTAAAAGACGTTGGTCCACAGAATTAGTAAAATTTGTGATTTCATTACAGTTATTCCTCGCGATACCTCTTGGAGAACATCCCACAACTCATCTTTGCTCTTAAATTGGCGTCCATTTGCATAGAGGCGTTGCTTCATGATACTCCAAATGTTCTCAATTGGGTTAAAATCTGGTGAATTTGCAGGCCACTCCATCTTCCGTAGCCCAGAAAACCCCAGTTGTTGCAAATACTCTTTGCTTCTGTTTGCTGCATACGATGGAGCATTATCATGCATAAAAATAATGGTTCTTCTGAACGTCAACCTTTGATTCTTCAGCCATGTTTCAAAGTGTCTTTCAGAAAAGCTATGTAAGCATTTGACGTCATTTTTACGCCTTCTGGGACTCTCCATGGGTCAAGTAAAGTACCTGCGATAATCCCAGCCCAAATCATTATCCCACCACCACTTTGTTGGCGCCTTAAACGCTGATGACGATGTCGTCCATCTAGGACCCATCCCTTGCTCCAGCCATCTGGGCCATCACGAGTGACACGCACTTGATCCGTGAACAAAACTTTGGAAAAATCCGTTTTCATGTTGTCCTCTGCCCATTTCAATCGGTTTTGTATGTGATGTTGCTTTAATGGAGGCTTTGCCACAGGCTTAACAGACTTTGCCACTTCTTTCAGAAGATATAAGGAAAAGAAATCAAGACCGTAAATTTAAAATTTACGAGAAAATTTATTGTTCCACAGAATACTAAAAAAAATTATCAAAAAATCATTAATCCAGAATTTTAAAAAATGCTATTCTGCTTTCCCGAGGAAAGAAACATATTAGAAAATTACTAGTATAACTGAGCTAATGATTTACTTGTTATGGCACCAGATGAAACAGCACTTTATAATAGTTAGTTATAAAATGAAAAAAAAAATAATACGTTTATATCGGATATGACATGTGAAAATGGGAAGACGAACAAAATAAAGGAAGTCCAGAATGCGTGAAGACTTGATGATAAATTCAAGAAGCGAAGAAAAGAATATTCGAAATTTTAATGTCAGCAAAAAAGTGAAGGTAAATCAGAGTGAAAATAATCCGATCTAGCTGAAAAAAGAAATCCAATGTAGAAGAAATACAAAGAAATCCGCAGTATTTTAATTTACTATTGTATTACAATTCTGCAGATATTTAAAGAAATTTTCCACAATTTAAACAGTTCTCTCGGGATGTTAGTTTTTAACGTTATACTTATGTGGAGAATAAAACATATATTTTCTTTCTTCTTAGATTTTAGGTGGTTTACTCTGTTTATATATAAATATATATATATATATATATATATTTATATATATATATATATATATATATATATATATATATATATATATATTAAAATCGTAAATTTATTTAATTGACTCATAGTAATTTGTTTAAATTGAATAAAATAATTATTAATATATATATATATATGTCTAGCCGCACTGATGAGCTGTGAAACAGCGAAACAGTACTGTATGTGGATGACTATAGTGCTCCTCACCTTGAGTTGAGCATATTGAGAAGTGAAAAACGAATTACCATTAGCATATAAGCGACGCTCTTTGTGTAAACAAATCGAGCGGAGGTATTTCGGACGATATCAAAACATCGTTAAACTCACTACTCGTTCAAGCAGCCGCCAATAGCGTAATGGTTAGAAGCCTTGACTGCCGTATAAACGGTCGGGTTTCAATCCTGGCTTGAGGTAGTTGCCTGTCTAGCCGCACTGATGAGCTGTGAAACAGCGAAACAGTACTGTATGTAGATGACTATATATATATATATATATATATATATATATATATATATATATATATAGGTCTGAGGTGTTCAAAAGTCAGAACTAGTGAAGACAACGAGGTTGTTAAATAGTGCTCGATAAAAAGAGCAAAATATTTTTTTTATTATTTTGGGTAAACAATTACATATGGTCGCTACAAATAGCCATCTGTTTCAGTCAAAGAGACTTCATCAGGCGATTGAAACAGATGGCTATTTGTAGCGACCATATGTAACTGTTTACCCTAAATAATAATAATAATAATAATAATAATAATATATATATATATATATATATATATATATATATATATATATATATATATATATATATAATGTAAATTGTTTTTTGCAGTATTGTCGAACAATAAATTTGATTTTCAGTTTCCACTTATAGTTTAAATTTTTTTCTCTTATATATATATATATATATATATATATATATATATATATATATATATATATATATATAATGTAAATTGTTTTTTGCAGTATTGTCGAACAATAAATTTGATTTTCAGTTTCAACTTATAGTTTAAATTTTTTTCTCTTATATATATATATATATATATATATATATATATATATATATATATATATATATATATATATATATATATGGGAGAGTTAAAGGAATAGAATAATATCGATTGTTACAGAGAAGACTTAGCGGGATAATGCAATGCTCAACAAATTGTTTTGAAGCTTATATAGAAATCAATACGGAAAGAAAATGACGATATAAAACTATATATTAATATATAGACATTTGTTCACTTATTCTCTAAGAGTATACATCAATTAGGGGTGTATGGTAAGCGGGAACACCGTATACCATGATATTTCAAAGCTTTATGCTTCTCATCAGAAGAGGAGAGAAGATGCTATGTAGCACAATAGGGATGTGATCTCTAGCGATAGTTACATTAGGAGCGAAATAAATTATTTAGCCTCTTTTGGGGAACTAAATTTATCTCTATTATATACGAGGAGTATAGCTTTTATTATATAATGCAGATAGGTGATCAGCATATTTGTCGTAGTGAGTTTAATATATGCAGACAATATGTATGATTAGACTTTCGGTCAAAGATCGGACAGAAAGACACACTGCCACATAGATTAGTTTTTAATTAGTTGGACTTCCTGGTCGATGACTGAAAACTAAATCAAATGGCAAATACAGTTAGGCTTCATGCAAAATAAAAACAACAAAAAACAAACAAACAATATTTTACAGTTAGATTATGCAGTTATTGTAATTCATATTAATGTGGCCAAATTACATGGTGTTCTGAAAGGCACCAATTTAACTATGAAATGGGAGTTGAGAGAAATCGAAATAAAAACTAATTCAGCCACATTACTAAGTTGGGCGAACTCCACAGTGGAAGCGAATGGAAGAATACAAACAAAGAGCGTTCGGGAAATGATTGTAAAATGGAGATTAAGGAATGTTTGCAGAGTTAGTATTTGAATTTAAAGTTTGTACCTTCAGAGAGAAACAAAGCAGATACATTAAAACAATGGTTAGTTGAGAAAGTTGCTGTCTAAGAATTGGTAAACTAGAAGAGTTGCATGTTATATACACCACGTGGGAGTGAAAAGAATATTATATTTGGTTCAGAAAGTTGATCCACATATAGAAAGAAAAGAAGTTCAGAAGGTGGTTAAGAATTGTGTTTTGATGTTAATTGGTTGATTCTACCCAAACATACATTATCCTAGGGAAATTAAGACTTCAAAGAATTGGACAAGGTTAGCTATAGACATAACACACTATCGTCGAGGAGCATTCATGCGAAGATGTAGGGAGTTACATGTGGAATCGACATCTGCAGTTGCAGAGAAATTGAAAAAGGTGATTCTTGAACGAGGTCCAGTACAAGAGGTGATAATGGACAAATGACACTATTTTTCACTGGGAAGTTCTCCGGATGATGTTAAAAAATGGAAGATAAGAAACTATTACAAGGCAGCCTATATGCCCGGATAAAATTGAATAGTGGAGCAACATCATCAGACGGTGAAAGCGATAACAGAAAGAGAAAGAATATCACCTGAAGAAGCCACATTCTGGTCCAGCATAGCTCCCAAGGTTGGACAGAGAGAAGACACAGTGCCTCATAGATCAGTTTTTTAATTATGAATGGAGGCACCCAAGAGATACCTAATCCCCAAAAAGCAATCAGCAAGGATCCTCCAGACTCCAAATAGGAGAAGAGGTCTGAGTGAAACCACAAAATGTGTGATGTACAATGCAATGGGAAAGAGGAGTGATTATGGAGTGCAATCCCCTAACAACTTGGGTGTAGATGGAATGGCACAGCATATTTTAGATTTAAGGCGCATAGTTCATGTAGATAATGAAAATGTAAATGCTGGGCGAAAGGGCAATGGAGATGGACTAGTGGCAAGGCACATACCACAGGGAGACCTACTGAGCCAATCTGGGCATGGGATCATGTAATGCAAAATGATCTTTAATGATCGGAAGGGGGGGGGGTTCTAAAATGTTACCAAAGGTAAAATAATTAATCTTTTATGATTAAGCACTTAAAAAATTGGCACAAACTTGTTTTTGTACAGCCTGTAAGGTCCCGTGCAGACAAAAAGAATGAAGAAAAAAAAAAAATGCCCGCCTTTTCTTTTTATATGCTTGTGATATTGTCATCTAATATGTAAATTAGATGCTTTCGGTTTGAGATATAAATGTGGTACGATATCTTCACGAACCCGAGTTGGCCGATGGTTTCGTGATTACCACATACGTTGACTGGTCTTTCTCTGTTTCCTTCCACGCCTACGTTGCTTTAAGATCCGTAGAAAGAAGAGATGAGTATGGCCCAGTCGACGAAGGTTGAATTTGTTGCTGGAGGGAAGAAAAGTTGCCAAGCAATCAAAGAAAAATGTCTGAAAGCGTTTGTTATAAACAATAACAACGTTTATTAACACAATCTTCAAACACCACGCAATGGGAGTGATTGTGGTTGACTGGCGGAATAAAGTTTTCTTAGAAACTCTTGACTGCAATTAAGCAGCGTTGATGAAGAATGGCAACGGATTTGGTTCTTTAAGCGGCGGCAAAAAATTGTTCAGAGATAGGTTTGATTCGGATGTTGGAGTAGCAAGTTTTATTAGCAATGTGTTGTGTTTTGGAGTTGAGTTTTGCAGCAGATTATCGAAGTTTTGAGTAACGAGGTTTTGAGTAGCGAGATTTTGAGTAGCGAGGTTTTGAGTAGCGAGGTTTTGACAATAGTGTGTCGAATTTTGCGTAGTAAATATTGATAGTAGCGTGTCGAATTTATCCTCAGAAATTGTTACTTAGAAGCACAGTATAGTTAACAATTCCATCAGGGCAAGTGTAGAATAGTTAACCATCGATTGTTTTAACCACACAGTTTTAATACACAGTTATATAATTATAGGAATATTTTCTTTATGCTGATTAAAAGATTTATATAATTGACGACCTTCTACCCAGCTACGGATGATAATAAAATTGAAATTTATGAAACATATGTACAAAAGTACAAATATTATTGAGTGTGAATTAGCATTCTATTTAGTTATAATATTATCAGCTCTGTTTGACTTTAATGTTAAACCATTGAGCTTAACTATCTGAAGTATTTATTTGTATCCTAGTTTAGGTTTTAAAAACTGTTTGATGTTCTTGTGCGACAAGTTATGGTTATTGAACTCAATTCATGACAAATTGAATGTTTAGAGGAATAATTGGAAATGACTTTGGTCTAGCAGTTGAGGACAAGATGGAGATCGGTAAAAAGGAAAGAATAAAAGCTATACACATACATTTGCGTTTCATCTAAGAAGAGAAAAATGGCATTTCAATATGTAATAAAGTTGTCATCATGTCCACTAAATCTATGGCTGCGTGTTTTATACATTGTATAAAACTCTGCTTATGAGAAAATCCATTAAGCGATTTAGTTACCGTATCCAAGAACTTATGAACCAGCTGGAATTGAACTCTAGTTCCATACATCAATTATTAATTTCCAAAATTCCATCATGAGAATTAAAGCAACAATCTTGTATCTTCGATTTGCCAATATCTTCAAAGAACAAAACTAATCCGATTCACAGAAATGAACAAGTGGATAGAGGAACAAAAGAATCGGTGAACATGAAAATTTTTTTGGTTTCAAAATATAAAGAGTAATTAAATGTTGTAGTATGAGAAACTACTCACAAAAGTGGCAGCACATCTGCTTGGCCTGTCAGGTGAAGGAAAAGAGAACTAAAAGACTTGGGTTCGAAGATAAATTCTTTTTAGATGTGGCATTAATTTGCATATGAGGAGAATAGCTGCTTTAAGAGGGACGAATTGGAGTGGAAAGTGAATTGAGTATTTGACAGCCGAGAGAAAACATCGAAGTTAAGTGTTGGTGTTGTGAATTACGGCACTAGTGAAAAGGAGTTCTGTGAATTCGGGGGGGGCGGTTGATTATAAGCTGTTTTGGTGAGAAGAGGCGATCATGAGATTAGGCAAAGATGTGATACCACCTTTTAGTGGAGAAGGTGATGTAGTCGGGTGGATTACGATGGTGAAATTAATGGATAAGCTACAAAATGTGCAAGTGTTTGTTTTATACCACTTTCCCCCTGCATGGAGATGCGCTTGCTCTCTACCTTGGGATTAATGAGACATTTTGAAGCACATGAAAAATTAAAATGGTTCAGGTGAACAGGAGAATCAGTAAATGTTTATGTCAATACAAACAAAAGATTGAAAATTTGGGCACATTGCAAAGTACTGTCCTCACCTTCAGAGAAATAAGCAAGGGGAGAGGTCTCTGTGCGAGTAACTACCCCAGCAAACAGAATGAAAGCGCCGTAAACTATAATAAAACCAGCTTTTTCTCCAATTTTAACATAAATTAAAAATTTTCAAAACTAATATAAGACTTGATATAAAGTTTTATTTTTGTTTTTCTTAGTTGAAATGTTGTGGTGTGGAAGATGGCGATCCTTGTGTAAATACTACAAGTACACCTGCCACCGTAAGTTTTGATGAAATGGTTCCTTAATCTCTTATAATTCAGCTTGATTCCAGTAAACACCTATCAATCTTAGTTACCTGTTAAAGATGTGCGATTCATTTATTGTTGGGAATTTTGTTTTCTTCGATTTTATTCATTGCATTTCCGCCTATAAGTCTGCGTCGAAAAGTATATTTTATCTTTTATCTTTGATAGACCGACTGGCATAACAAAAAAACTATCCTTGCAAAATTTTCTACTTGAAACTAAACTTTAAAATATATTCTTGCTTTCCTGAATTTTTGAGATGATGATTAGTCATTCATATTATTTGGATTCATCGGACTACTGTTCTCATCTTGAGTGTGATTTTCACAACGTTTCGGTCTATGTAACCTTCGACCTTATTCAGGTGTTTCTGTCGAACTCGGACGGAATCTTGGAATCCTTTATTTACTTCATGGGGGTAGCCTGCTCTTGTTCCGTCACTAAGCAATTCACAATTGTATTTTTCAGTCGCCCACATTGAGGATTAAACCTTCAACCTTCAGGAGAATATCACTTTTTACAATTGAATTTTCCAAGTACTCTAACAATTGTGCCACGGATCCTTGCAGACAATTCTAGTACGAATTTTTAAACCTATTTTTATTTCTCGTTGTAAATCTCTCTCTCTCTCTCTCTCTTTCTCTCTCTTATATATATATATATATATATATATATATATATATATATATAGAGAGAGAGAGAGAGAGAGAGAGAGATACACCATATATAGTAATAATTAGTAATAAAATAGTGATATTTACAGCGAGAAATAAAATAGGTTTAAGGTTTGTAAAATTCATACTAAAATTGTCTGCAAGAACCCATGGCGCAGTAGTTAGAGTACTTGGAGAATTCAATTGTAAAAAGTGATATTCTTCTGAAGGTTGAACGTTTAATTCTCAGTGTGGGTGACCGAAAATACAAAATAGGACCTCTATCCAATCATGGCTGACGAAACAAGAGCATGTTACCTCCATGAAGTAAATAAAGGGTTTCTGTTCGAAATTCCGTCCAAATCCCCGAGTTCGACAGAAACACTTCCGAGTTCAACAAGATACACCTGAAAAAGGTCGAAGGTTACATCGACCGAAACGTGAAAATCACACTCAAGATGAGAACGGTATTCCGATGCAGTGGCGGCTCTTGCCTGAGATTAGTAGGGGTGCTGCTTCAAAAATTTTACGTATTTTTTTAATATCGTGTAAAGGAATTCGAATATATAAATAAATATTTAATCAAATAATAAACATTCAAATAAATATTCAAATATATAACAAAGACAAATAATCAATCAGAAATGGATAATACGCAAAAACTTTTTTATTAAAAAGATTTTTTTAAATTATGTACACTTTACAAAATAAAAATAATATATATATATATTCCTTTTAAACTTTTCAGATTAAATAAAAGTTTGGGTTTTTTTTTTTTTTTTTTTTTGCAAACAAACGAAAAACATTTTTAAAAATAACTTATTTTTTATAAAAACAAAAAAGAAAACTTTGAAATTTACCTGCCTCCCTACGAGGGTTAATTTAGGAGTTTACTATTTGAAAATAGCGTTTTATTTAATAACAGTTTTATTTACAAAATTTATTTTTAAAGATGTATTTATAACAAAACGTATTTGTAAATAAAATGCAAAATAAAAAAAGTTTACATTTTTATATAGTGAGCAAACAAACAAAAATATTTAAAGATACAAAATTTTATTTACAAATCTTTTAACAACTTGCTTTTTATATAAAAAGAACAAACTTGGCTATTTACTGACCTTCCCATGCTGGTAAAGATCGACATAAAGTGGAGATTTATTATAAGAAAATAGGATGTCATATATAAGCATTATAAAACATCGAATTTTAATGTAGCTTTCTTCCCCAAAAAACAAAAAATTAAAATTGTCTCAGTCCAGAAGGATTTCTAATTACTTTTTTTAATGCGTATTATCTGACCCATCTACTAACAAATTCAATGTCAAGTTTAAAAATGCATAATTATAAAAAAAAACTGTGGGTTTTTTTTTACTTACAAACACATTTTAATTAAAAAATCTTGTGTAAAAAATCCATTTTTCAAAGTGTAAAACTTCTAACATTGTCCTTGTCGGAGGTAAATAAATGCTAATTTTTTTTATATCTAAAACATACACGTTAAAAAGATTTCTAACTAAAATGTATTTTCAACATAAACTGTTTCTTCGCTTTTTTGCTTCTAGGAAAAAATGTAAACAGGTTTTTTTGTAAAGTTTAGTTGTTGCAAAATAAATAGCATTTAAAACTACTTTAAAGAAACAAACAAAAAAGCAGGTAGATGGAAAAGTAACTTTATTTTTATGGTAAGATTTATTTATTGTATATATGGTTTTTACCTTTGGCCGCGTGTTAGCTTCACTGCTAAATTCCCGAATACTTTTAATAAATAAAAATAAACAGTTTCTGCATATTATATATTTCCGTCTGCTACCGACTTAAATCGCAACGCTAAAAGTGTGCATATTAAAAAAAAAATAGCACAATATTTTATGTACAAGAACACGTTATGTGCAGATTTTAATAGTAATTTTAAAAAACATAAGTAAACCTCCTTTTTTTTCAATAACAATGTTATCATATCTATACAGGCGCACACTCTAAGCAAACAACGAATTTCACAACACGGAGCTGCGCCAAGCGACAGTTCCTCAAGAGGCTTTCATCTGCTGTCTAAAGCGTCTAATCCGCGCATGCGTACAAGAGAATTTCATTAAGAAAGTGTAACTGTGAATTTCACAGCTCCCAAGCAAGTTTTATTTTTGTTATTATATGAATTTGGAGATACCGACATTAAAGTTAATGATTTTATAATGTACACATAGAAAAAATAAAATAATAATAATAATAATAATAATAATAATAATAATAATAATAAACAAACGTATTATTTTTAATGTTATCATTAATATTGTGTAGAAATAACTTGGGGGTGCTACAGTCCTACAGCTCCATGCACGAGCCGCCACTGGTCCGATGTATCCAAACAATACACATTCTTGCTTCTATGAATAAATTGTCGGAAAATCTATTTTGTATATTTATCTCGCAATCGTATGGCGTGTCACCAATGTTCACACTCTATAAATGTTTTGAACCGGCAAAAGTCTGGAACGAAGCGTCTGGAAGAAAGACACAACTCGGTATTTAGTGGAAACAAAATATTTTGAAAAGAAAAATAAATACAACAAATAAACAGAAGTGATTACACATCATTCTGACTGTTAAGTGTGCATAACTTATGCATAACAACGAGACGCATATTCTTCCGGTCTTTATTGTAAGAGGAAGAGTTTATTGTTATCCGTAAGGTGAACACTACATTAGTAACTTGACATTTTCGTGCATTTGCCTTTTATTATGCCTCTTTAACAACAATTATGTTTGCTTTTTATTTTGCCTCTTAAACAACAATTATGTTTGCTTTTTATTTTGCCTCTTAAACAACAATTATGTTTGCTTTTTATTTTGCCTCTTAAACAACAATTATGTTTGCTTTTTATTTTGCCTTTTAAACAACAATTATGTTTGCTTTTTATTTTGCCTCTTAAACAACAATTATGTTTGTTTTTTATTTTGCCTTTTAAACAACAATTATGTTTGCTTTTTATTTTGCCTCTTAAACAACAATTATGTTTGCTTTTTATTTTGCCTTTTAAACAACAATTATGTTTGCTTTTTATTTTGCCTCTTAAACAACAATTATGTTTGCTTTTTATTTTGCCTCTTAAACAACAATTATGTTTGCTTTTTATTTTGCCTTTTAAACAACAATTATGTTTGCTTTTTATTTTGCCTTTTAAACAACAATTATGTTTGCTTTTTATTTTGCCTCTTAAACAACAATTGCGTTTGCTTTTTATTTTGCCTCTTAAACAACAATTATGTTTGCTTTTTATTTTGCCTCTTAAACAACAATTGCGTTTGCTTTTTATTTTGCCTCTTAAACAACAATTATGTTTGCTTTTTATTTTGCCTCTTAAACAACAATTGCGTTTGCTTTTTATTTTGCCTCTTAAACAACAATTATGTTTGCTTTTTATTTTGCCTCTTAAACAACAATTATGTTTGCTTTTTATTTTGCCTCTTAAACAACAATTATGTTTGCTTTTTATTTTGCCTCTTAAACAACAATTATGTTTGCTTTTTATTTTGCCTTTTAAACAACAATTATGTTTGCTTTTTATTTTGCCTCTTAAACAACAATTATGTTTGCTTTTTATTTTGCCTTTTAAACAACAATTATGTTTGCTTTTTATTTTGCCTCTTAAACAACAATTATGTTTGCTTTTTATTTTGCCTTTTAAACAACAATTATGTTTGCTTTTTATTTTGCCTCTTAAACAACAATTATGTTTGCTTTTTATTTTGCCTCTTAAACAACAATTATGTTTGCTTTTTATTTTGCCTTTTAAACAACAATTATGTTTGCTTTTTATTTTGCCTTTTAAACAACAATTATGTTTGCTTTTTATTTTGCCTCTTAAACAACAATTGCGTTTGCTTTTTATTTTGCCTCTTAAACAACAATTATGTTTGCTTTTTATTTTGCCTCTTAAACAACAATTATGTTTGCTTTTTATTTTGCCTCTTAAACAACAATTATGTTTGCTTTTTATTTTGCCTCTTAAACAACAATTATGTTTGCTTTTTATTTTGCCTCTTAAACAACAATTATGTTTGCTTTTTATTTTGCCTTTTAAACAACAATTATGTTTGCTTTTTATTTTGCCTCTTAAACAACAATTATGTTTGCTTTTTATTTTGCCTTTTAAACAACAATTATGTTTGCTTTTTATTTTGCCTCTTAAACAACAATTATGTTTGCTTTTTATTTTGCCTTTTAAACAACAATTATGTTTGCTTTTTATTTTGCCTCTTAAACAACAATTATGTTTGCTTTTTATTTTGCCTCTTAAACAACAATTATGTTTGCTTTTTATTTTGCCTTTTAAACAACAATTATGTTTGCTTTTTATTTTGCCTTTTAAACAACAATTATGTTTGCTTTTTATTTTGCCTCTTAAACAACAATTGCGTTTGCTTTTTATTTTGCCTCTTAAACAACAATTATGTTTGCTTTTTATTTTGCCTCTTAAACAACAATTATGTTTGCTTTTTATTTTGCCTCTTAAACAACAATTATGTTTGCTTTTTATTTTGCCTCTTAAACAACAATTATGTTTGCTTTTTATTTTGCCTTTTAAACAACAATTATGTTTGCTTTTTATTTTGCCTCTTAAACAACAATTATGTTTGCTTTTTATTTTGCCTTTTAAACAACAATTATGTTTGCTTTTTATTTTGCCTCTTAAACAACAATTATGTTTGCTTTTTATTTTGCCTTTTAAACAACAATTATGTTTGCTTTTTATTTTGCCTCTTAAACAACAATTATGTTTGCTTTTTATTTTGCCTTTTAAACAACAATTATGTTTGCTTTTTATTTTGCCTCTTAAACAACAATTATGTTTGCTTTTTATTTTGCCTTTTAAACAACAATTATGTTTGCTTTTTATTTTGCCTTTTAAACAACAATTATGTTTGCTTTTTATTTTGCCTCTTAAACAACAATTATGTTTGCTTTTTATTTTGCCTTTTAAACAACAATTATGTTTGCTTTTTATTTTGCCTCTTAAACAACAATTATGTTTGCTTTTTATTTTGCCTTTTAAACAACAATTATGTTTGCTTTTTATTTTGCCTTTTAAACAACAATTATGTTTGCTTTTTATTTTGCCTCTTAAACAACAATTATGTTTGCTTTTTATTTTGCCTTTTAAACAACAATTATGTTTGCTTTTTATTTTGCCTTTTAAACAACAATTATGTTTGCTTTTTATTTTGCCTCTTAAACAACAATTATGTTTGCTTTTTATTTTGCCTTTTAAACAACAATTATGTTTGCTTTTTATTTTGCCTCTTTAACAACAATTATGTTTGCTTTTTATTTTGCCTCTTAAACAACAATTGCGTTTGCTGCATTTTGATGGAATAAGTATCATTCTTTGGGATACATTTTTCTTATTTTGTGTATGTATTTCTCTAATTCCTTTTAAAGATTAATCATTTTTCCCCAGATGTCACCAGCACCAATACGTGGTTGTTACAGCAGCATTTTCGACAAACAAGATACAGTTTTCACGAATGTTTTTTATATTGATATCGCCATTATAGTAAGCAATATTTATTCACATTTTTCAAACTAATAAAATAATTTTATACACGCATTTAGACTTATTTAGATTTTCAATTATTTAAACTTCATATTTTTTTACTTTTTCTATTTTCTTACTCTAAATAATTTGATTTCTAAAATAAAATGGTAATAACCTTTTTTTCAGATAATGGAGCTGCCTCTTTTATTTTATACTGGAAATCGAGAAAAAACAACAGAAGAAGATGAATCTTCGGACTGATTGTATTAGTTTTCCGATTATTACATTTTTTTACAAGATTTTCTGTTTATGTAAAACTTAATCAAACTTATCTTATCAGGTTTTCTATCTAATTTGCATACATATATAACTGATAATTTAATTTCTGTAATACCTTAATAATTAAAAAATCTTATACATTGTTATTTTTCTTAATGAAATTCATAAAATTGTATTTTTGTTAAATAAAATGTTTTTCTTACTATGATTTATAAGTTTTAAAATTGGAAATTAAAATATTTTTTTTATCTCACAGGGTCATGTTGATGCAAAATCCCGTTTTAAACTTCAGTCAAATATGTTATTACGAGATCACTCATTTAATTTGAATAATATTATAAAACCACTCATTTTATTTAAATAATAATATAAGGAACAAATATTTTATTCAAAACAATATTATAAGGAACACTCATTTTATAGGAACAATATTATAAGGAACACATGTTTTATTTAAACGATATTATAAGAAACAAACATTTTATTTCAACAATATTATAAGGAACACTCATTTTATTTGAACAATATCAGGAGAAGCTAACATTTTATTTGAACTATGTTATATACACTCATTTTATTTTCTAAAATCTTATAAGGAACAAATATTCTATTTAAACAATAATATAAGGACCGCTCATTTCATTTGTACAATATTTATAAAGACTCGTTATTATGAGGAGCATTCATCTTAATTAAACAATATTTTAGTGAGCACTCATTTTAAATTAACAATATGTTAGGAAACACTCATTTTATTTGAGCAATATTATAAGTAACACTTATTTTATTTGAACAATATTGTAAGGTACATGCATTTTATTTGAACAATATTATAAGGAATACGCATTTTATTTCAACAATATTATAAGGAATACGCATTTTATTTCAACAATATTATAAGGAATACACATTTTATTTCAACAATATTATAAGGGATACTCATTATAATTTTTACAATATTATAAGGAACACTCATTTTAATTAAGCAATATTATAAGGAAAAACATTTTATTTAGAAAACATTATAAAGACCAAACATTTTATTTCAACAATACTATAAGAAACGCTACTTTTAACTGAAAAATATAAGGAACCAACATTTTATTAGAATAATATTATGAGGACCACTCATTTTAATTTGAATAATATATGAAATAAATATTTTATTTGAAATATACTATAAGAAACACACCTTTTTTGGCACTATTATAAAGAACACTAATTTTATTTGAATACTATTATAAGTAACACTCATTTTATTTTAAAACGCTCGTTTAATTTGAACAATATTATAAGGAAATAACATTTTGATTTAATAATATTATAAAAACACTCATTTAATTTGAACAATATTATGAGGAACACTCATTTTATTTTAACAATATTATAACGAACACGTATTTTGAACAATATTATTAGGAACACTAATTTCATTTGGGGCAATATTATAAGGAACACACATTTCATTTCAACAATATTATAAGGAACACTAGTTTGATTTGAAAATTATTATAAGAAACCCACATTATAATCAAACAATATTATAAGAAAAAATCATTTTATTTGAACAATATTATAAGGAACAAATATTTTATTTGAACAATATTATAAGGAACAAACATTTAATTTGAACAACATTATAAGGAACAAACATTTAATTTGAACAATATTATAAGGAACAAACATTTAATTTGAACAATATTATAAGGAACAAACATTTTATTTGAACAATATTATAAGGAACAAACATTTAATTTGAACAATATTATAAGGAATACTCATTTTATTTGAAGAATATTATAATGAACAAATATTTTATTTGAACAATATTATAAGGAACAAACATTTAATTTGAACAATATTATAAGGAACAAACATTTAATTTGAACAATATTGTAAGGAACAAACATTTAATTTGAACAATATTATAAGGAACAAACATTTAATTTGAACAATATTGTAAGGAACAAACATTTAATTTGAACAATATTGTAAGGAACAAACATTTAATTTGAACAATATTGTAAGGAGCAAACATTTAATTTGAACAATATTGTAAGGAACAAACATTTAATTTGAACAATATTGTAAGGAGCAAACATTTAATTTGAACAATATTGTAAGGAGCAAACATTTAATTTGAACAATATTGTAAGGAACAAACATTTAATTTGAACAATATTATAAGGAACAAACATTTAATTTGAACAATATTATAAGGAACAAACATTTAATTTGAACAATATTGTAAGGAACAAACATTTAATTTGAACAATATTGTAAGGAACAAACATTTAATTTGAACAATATTGTAAGGAACAAACATTTAATTTGAACAATATTGTAAGGAACAAACATTTAATTTGAACAATATTATAAGGAACAAACATTTAATTTGAACAATATTATAAGGAACAAACATTTAATTTGAACAATATTATAAGGAACAAACATTTAATTTGAACAATATTATAAGGAATACTCATTTTATTTGAAGAATATTATAATGAACAAATATTTTATTTGAACAATATTATAAGGAACAAACATTTAATTTGAACAATATTATAAGGAACAAACATTTAATTTGAACAATATTATAAGGAACAAACATTTAATTTGAACAATATTGTAAGGAGCAAACATTTAATTTGAACAATATTGTAAGGAACAAACATTTAATTTGAACAATATTATAAGGAACAAACATTTAATTTGAACAACATTATAAGGAACAAACATTTAATTTGAACAATATTATAAGGAACAAACATTTAATTTGAACAATATTATAAGGAACAAACATTTTATTTGAACAATATTATAAGGAATACTCATTTTATTTGAAGAATATTATAAGGAACAAATATTTTATTTGAACAATATTGTAAGGAACAAACATTTAATTTGAACAATATTATAAGGAACAAACATTTAATTTGACCAATATTGTAAGGAGCAAACATTTAATTTGAACAATATTGTAAGGAACAAACATTTAATTTGAACAATATTGTAAGGAACAAACATTTAATTTGAACAATATTGTAAGGAACAAACATTTAATTTGAACAATATTATAAGGAACAAACATTTAATTTGACCAATATTGTAAGGAGCAAACATTTAATTTGAACAATATTGTAAGGAACAAACATTTAATTTGAACAATATTGTAAGGAACAAACATTTAATTTGAACAATATTATAAGGAACAAACATTTAATTTGAACAATATTGTAAGGAACAAACATTTAATTTGAACAATATTGTAAGGAACAAACATTTAATTTGAACAATATTATAAGGAACAAACATTCAATTTGAACAATATTGTAAGGAACAAACATTTAATTTGAACAATATTGTAAGGAACAAACATTTAATTTGAACAATATTATAAGGAACAAACATTTAATTTGAACAATATTATAAGGAACAAACATTTAATTTGAACAATATTGTAAGGAGCAAACATTTAATTTGAACAATATTGTAAGGAACAAACATTTAATTTGAACAATATTATAAGGAACAAACATTTAATTTGAACAACATTATAAGGAACAAACATTTAATTTGAACAATATTATAAGGAACAAACATTTAATTTGAACAATATTATAAGGAACAAACATTTTATTTGAACAATATTATAAGGAATACTCATTTTATTTGAAGAATATTATAAGGAACAAATATTTTATTTGAACAATATTGTAAGGAACAAACATTTAATTTGAACAATATTATAAGGAACAAACATTTAATTTGACCAATATTGTAAGGAGCAAACATTTAATTTGAACAATATTGTAAGGAACAAACATTTAATTTGAACAATATTGTAAGGAACAAACATTTAATTTGAACAATATTGTAAGGAACAAACATTTAATTTGAACAATATTATAAGGAACAAACATTTAATTTGAACAATATTGTAAGGAACAAACATTTAATTTGAACAATATTGTAAGGAACAAACATTTAATTTGAACAATATTATAAGGAACAAACATTTAATTTGAACAATATTATAAGGAACAAACATTTAATTTGAACAATATTGTAAGGAGCAAACATTTAATTTGAACAATATTGTAAGGAACAAACATTTAATTTGAACAATATTATAAGGAACAAACATTTAATTTGAACAACATTATAAGGAACAAACATTTAATTTGAACAATATTATAAGGAACAAACATTTAATTTGAACAATATTATAAGGAACAAACATTTTATTTGAACAATATTATAAGGAATACTCATTTTATTTGAAGAATATTATAAGGAACAAATATTTTATTTGAACAATATTGTAAGGAACAAACATTTAATTTGAACAATATTATAAGGAACAAACATTTAATTTGACCAATATTGTAAGGAGCAAACATTTAATTTGAACAATATTGTAAGGAACAAACATTTAATTTGAACAATATTGTAAGGAACAAACATTTAATTTGAACAATATTGTAAGGAACAAACATTTAATTTGAACAATATTATAAGGAACAAACATTTAATTTGACCAATATTGTAAGGAGCAAACATTTAATTTGAACAATATTGTAAGGAACAAACATTTAATTTGAACAATATTGTAAGGAACAAACATTTAATTTGAACAATATTATAAGGAACAAACATTTAATTTGAACAATATTGTAAGGAACAAACATTTAATTTGAACAATATTATAAGGAACAAACATTTAATTTGAACAATATTATAAGGAACAAACATTTAATTTGAACAATATTGTAAGGAATACTCATTTTATTTGAAGAATATTATAATGAACACCCATTTTATTTCAACAATATTCTACGGAACAAATATTTTATTTAAACAATAATGTAAGTATCACTCATTTCACTTGTACAATATTCAAAAGAGACACTAATTTTATTTGAATAATATTATAAGGATCACTCATTTTAATTGAACAATATTTTAGGGAACACTCGTTTTATCTGAGCAAAATTATATGTAACACTCATTTTATTTCAACAATATTATAAGATACATTCATTATATTTGAATAATATTATAAGGAAAGCATATTTAATTTGAACAATTTAATAAGGAACACATTTTATTCAACAATATTATGAGAGTCACTCATTTTAATTTTAACAATATTCTAAGGAACACTCATTTTAATTGGAGAACAATTAGTTTATTTGAACATCTTATATGAACGCACATTGTTTTTAAACAACATGATAACCAACAATCATATTATTTGAACAGTATTTGAAGGTAAAATAATTTTATTTGAACAATATTAAAGGGAAATCTCATTTAATTTGGACAATACTATAAGGAATACTCATTTTATTTGAACAATATTATAAGCAGCACTCTTTTAATTGAACAATATTGTAAGAAACACTCATTTTTTAAAACTATTTTATAAGGAACCAACATTTTATTTGAATAATATTACAAGAGCCACTCATTTTATTCAAAAAATATTATATGGAACACTCATTTTAAAAAAATATTATAAGGAAACCCCGCTTTATTTTAACAATATTAAAAGGAAAACTCATTAAATTTGAACAATTCAGTAAGGAATACAAATTCTATTTGAACAATATTATAAGGAACAAGTATTTTATTTGAACAATATTATAAGGAACAAGTATGTTATTTAAACAATATTATTAGAAACACTTATTTTAACTTAACAATATTATAAGAAGCAAATATTTTATTTGAACAATATATGGAACAGTCATGTTATTTGAATAATATTATTACGAACACTTATTTCAATTAGGACAATATTATGAGAATTACACTTTTCTTTTAGACAATATTTTTTTTTTTTTTTTTTTTTTTTTTTTTTTTTTTTACAAAGGCATCACCACATTATCAAGGCCCAGAGGCCACTCAAGGATAAGGGTTAAAGAGTGTACAGTAGAAATTGGTCAATATAGTAATCATTAGTAATGAAAATTTGGTAAATTTAATAACTTATATGGAACGGCTCATCAAGAACTTATTTACTTTAGACTTGAACACAACCATATTGTAGTCAGCCGGAAAGCAGGAAAACGGAAGACAATTCCACAGGCGTGCAGTTCTAAGAAAGAAGCTTTGTTCATGGAATCTACGTTTAGGTTTAGCCACAGATAAAGAGTGGGGGAAATTATTGATAGTGTTTACAGCTAGACGAGTGTTTCTTGTGAAAGTTTGGCGAGGGGGGACCAAAGATTGAAGCTCAGTTGAACACTTTCCATGAAAATAACGATACATCAGAGACAAACTCGCAACATCTCTTCTGTGAGATAGAGGTTGCAAGGAGGAGAAAAGGACATCTCCTACGAGGCTACGAAGTCTATTTTGAACTCTATCAAGGCAGGACAAGTCCTTTCTAGCAGCTCCTGCCCAGATGTGGCAACAGTATTCCATCCTTGGACGTACCTGGCTCTTATATAGGTAGAGAATAGCATCAGCAGTGAGATATCTACTGGATCGATAGAAAGATCCCACCATTTTTCCAGCGGCCTTGGCAACAGATTTGATATACGTGTTCCATTTAAGATCAGGAGTAATGGTCAAGCCCAGAAGCTTGTCAAAACTTGAGGCCTCCTGAAGACGAGAGCCATTCATTTCAATTGATGACAAATGTGGATTAGAATGTTGATGATGTAAAGAGAGAAGCTTGGTTTTAGATGCATTAAAAGTAACCAGCCACTCCTTTCCCCATTGTACTACGTGCTCAAGATCAGAGGAGAGAGAATTGGAGAGAACTTGCTCGTTTACTGTCTTAGATGTGGTACCATAAATGGTAGTGTCGTCAGCATAAATGTCTACAAATGATGTAAGGATATGATTTGGAAGATCATTAATGTAGATCAGGAAAAGAGTTGGGCCCAGGATGGATCCCTGAGGGACACCGGCATTAATACTGTGAGCTTCTGATTTTTGCCCCTCAACTACTACTCTTATGAACCTATCAGAAAGAAATGATTTAATAATTGAGAAGACTTTTCCAGCTATACCATAGCTAGCGATCTTATGAAGTAAACCTTTATGCCATACCCTATCAAAGGCCTTAGATATGTCAAGAGCAATTGCTCTAGAAAGATTGCCACCGTCGAGAGATTTGCTAATCATATGCGATATAACTGTAATGACATCTGCTGTAGATCTAGCAGAACGGAAACCATATTGAGTGTCACTAAGAAGGTTATTTTTGTTGAGATGTTTGATTACTTCTGTATTTAACACAGATTCTAGCAACTTACTCATGACGCACAGGAGACTTATTGGCCTGTACTGAGAGGGGGATGAGCGATCACCTGAATTCTTAAATACAGGGCATACTGATGAGGTTTTCCAGGGAGATGGGAAACTATTCTCCTTAAGACAACGTTTAAACAGTTTTGTAAGTATGGGCGCTAATTCAGGTTGAAGTTTTTTGAGTACTATAATTGGAATACCATCAGGGCCAGTTGCTTTACTCGAATCAAGGTTTTTGATTAGCTTCGCAACATCACGTACAGATATACGTATATCACATAGCGTGTTTTCTGATACAGGAGGAAATATTGGGGGTTGGCGGTCTTGGTCGCAAAGGGTAGAATTTGCTGCAAAGTTCTTGACAAAGAGTTTGGCTTTGTCTGATGCTGACGAGATTACCTCAGGTCCATTGATAATAGTTGGGATGGAGCACACGCTTCTGTTCAGGATTCTGTTTGCTATTTGCCAAAACTGGTGGGAACCAAGCCGCTGCTCAGCTACTTTGGACTTAACAGATTGAGCATACAACTCTCTTGCGTTCCTTATTACTTTCTTACAATGGTTGCTGGCAGTCCTGAAAACGGCTTTAGTTTCCATACATCTATTACGTTTGAAGCAGTGGAAAAAGTGATTTCTGTGCGCAATGGCAGCAGCACATTCTGGAGAGAACCATGGCTGGCTGTTAGGTTTTTTCTGAAACTTTTTAGAGGGTATGAAATGGTCAATACCTACAATTAACCATTCAGTTAGGTCTAATACTATAGAGGACACATCCTTTTTAAACATGGAATGCAGAGGTAGATCAGATATAAATGTACGGAAGCTATCCCAGTCAGCCTTAGTGTATCGATATACTGTACGATGAAGAGGTACATCTGGGGACTTATTACATTTCATTTTTATCTTAATTGATACAACAGAGTGGTCGGAAGATCCAAGAGGCGACAGAACAGAAACTGAACATAGTTCAGGGCAAGTTGTGAGAAAAAGGTCTAGTAGGCTCGCATACTGGCCATCATTATCGGGCACACGGGTAAGTTCCTGAACAATCTGAGTGAGGTCATAGGCAATGGAGAAATCATGACAGAACCTCCCCTCATCATCGGTCTTGTTTGAGTGGGTCAACCATTCAACGTTGTGAACATTGAAGTCTCCACATACGTGAATGTTAGCTGAAGGATAAGTAGAAAGGACTTGGTCAATTTTCTCAGATATGCTTTGAAAGATAGTAACTCCACTGTTGTGGGGGCGATAGAGAGTAAATATAAATGCAGTAGTGTGAGCTAAAGCAACCCGGAAGCACATATAGGGTAAGTTAGGATCTTCCCTGGAGATGTCCCTCCCACATGGAAAGCTATCTTTAATATAGGCACATATTCCATGCCCATGGCGATCTTGGGGGTCAGATTTAGAAGTTAAGTTAGAGTATCCTGAAATTGCAAACTCATCTAGGGAAATAGCCTGTCCAATGCCAGTTTCACTTAAAAATAAAAAGTCTGGTTTAGTCTCCTGTAATTGGGTTTCAACCTCTGGAAGGTTAGAACGAAGACCCCTGATGTTGGAGAAGGAGACATGGTAGTAGGGGTCTACGTTGGAAGTTGGGGAACCGGGTTTAATCGTGTATTTTTTCTTGAAACTTGTCATGATGAAATTTTGGAATTTGTGGACTAGGTCGACAGATTTACTTAGAGCAGGACAGAGAGGGGAAATTAAGAGAGAAAAAGAAACGAAGAATTTTTTTTTATTTTTTATTTGTAGTTAATGATAAGGTAAAGCCGTAACAATTACCCACTAGTATGGCATCGAGAGGCCCCACCAGAAGCTACTGCATGGTCCAGAATCCATTCACCAAATGGCAATACAGCAGCCCCAGTACTTTGCACCTGCTGATAGGACAGCCTCCTTAGTGGTTAATCCAAGGTTCGGGTCCCTGACTATCAGGCGGATAACGTCAGCCCAGACAAAACGTTTACCTCCAGCACCCTTACTAGTGACATGGCTACAAGGATAGACATAGAAACAGAAAATTTCCGCCATCTCAGCCAACTGTTCGCAAAAATACTGCCAACCTAGAAAACAGCTTTTTCTTCTCCCTTTGTCCGAAAAATCACTCATTTAAAAAAAATGAGGACTGAGGGACAAATAAGAAGAAGCGAGAGTAACAGGAGCTGCCGATAACGCATCCACAATGCGTTTTCTACTCTCCATTAAAAAAAAAAAAAAAAAAAAAAAAACTATTAAGTATTGTACTTAATAAAAGTCCAACGGACGTGTTTAAGGGAAAGTATGGTGATAGATTCCCCTCACACGAACTAAAAATGAGTATAATTCGTAATTTTTGCTATCAACTCGGTGGATAAATAAACATATGTACGAGGAAAAAAAAAAAAAAAAAAGGCTAGCATTTAATAAAACAGAAATACACAAATTAAATACTGAAATAAAATGGAGTTGTTAATATTTTAAATCTAAAATAAAAAGCATGATTGAAATCACTTATCTCAACAAAAACAATTCCGTCTCCAAATTGCAAACTGTGTTGAAAGAACTTCAGTTAGTAGCGTTCAAAACATTTTTTTTTTTTAAATTAGCCGTTAATAGAAAATCGTGATTTTATTCTGAACTTAAGCTAGTAACGTTTTAAGAAGCTTACGATATAAAAGAAAAGGCTGATGGGGGGGGGTTCTTCCGAAAGTAAGTTGGTGCCGTTATAAGTAATTTCGAGATAAGATGGAAGCCGGTATTGGACTAGAAAAAAAGCTAGCATTTAATAAAACAGAAATACACAAATTAAATACTGAAATAAAATGGAGTTGTTAATATTTTAAATCTAAAATAAAAAGCATGATTGAAATCACTTATCTCAACAAAAACAATTCCGTCTCCAAATTGCAAACTGTGTTGAAAGAACTTCAGTTAGTAGCGTTCAAAACATTTTTTTTTTTTAAATTAGCCGTTAATAGAAAATCGTGATTTTATTCTGAACTTAAGCTAGTAACGTTTTAAGAAGCTTACGATATAAAAGAAAAGGCTGATGGGGGGGGGGGTTCTTCCGAAAGTAAGTTGGTGCCGTTATAAGTAATTTCGAGATAAGATGGAAGCCGGTATTGGACTAGAAAAAAAGCTAGCATTTAATAAAACAGAAATACACAAATTAAATACTGAAATAAAATGGAGTTGTTAATATTTTAAATCTAAAATAAAAAGCATGATTGAAATCACTTATCTCAACAAAAACAATTCCGTCTCCAAATTGCAAACTGTGTTGAAAGAACTTCAGTTAGTAGCGTTCAAAACATTTTTTTTTTTAAATTAGCCGTTAATAGAAAATCGTGATTTTATTCTGAACTTAAGCTAGTAACGTTTTAAGAAGCTTACGATATAAAAGAAAAGGCTGATGGGGGGGGGTTCTTCCGAAAGTAAGTTGGTGCCGTTATAAGTAATTTCGAGATAAGATGGAAGCCGGTATTGGACTAGAAAAAAAGCTAGCATTTAATAAAACAGAAATACACAAATTAAATACTGAAATAAAATGGAGTTGTTAATATTTTAAATCTAAAATAAAAAGCATGATTGAAATCACTTATCTCAACAAAAACAATTCCGTCTCCAAATTGCAAACTGTGTTGAAAGAACTTCAGTTAGTAGCGTTCAAAACATTTTTTTTTTAAATTAGCCGTTAATAGAAAATCGTGATTTTATTCTGAACTTAAGCTAGTAACGTTTTAAGAAGCTTACGATATAAAAGAAAAGGCTGATGGGGGGGGGGGGGGTTCTTCCGAAAGTAAGTTGGTGCCGTTATAAGTAATTTCGAGATAAGATGGAAGCCGGTATTGGACTAGAAAAAAAGCTAGCATTTAATAAAACAGAAATACACAAATTAAATACTGAAATAAAATGGAGTTGTTAATATTTTAAATCTAAAATAAAAAGCATGATTGAAATCACTTATCTCAACAAAAACAATTCCGTCTCCAAATTGCAAACTGTGTTGATATTATAAGGAACAAACATTTTATTTAATCAATATTATAAGGAGCACAATTTTTTTTTATTTCAGTAATATTATAAAGAACAATCATTATTATTGGACAATATTATATGGAAAACTAATTTTATTCAAACAATATTATAAGGAAAACTCATGTTTTGAACATTGCTATTAGGAACACACATTTTATTTCAACAATATTTAAGTGAACACACATTTTATTTCAACAATATTTAAGTGAACACACATTTTATTTGAACAATCTCAAAAGAACCCCTCATTTTATTTGAATAATATTTTGAGGAACACATTTTTATTGAAGAATATTATAAGGTGTACACGTTTTATTTCAGCAATATTATAAGGAACACTCATTTTATTTGAACAATATTATAAGGAGCGCCCATTTTATTTGAACAATATCATAAGGAGCACTCACTATATATGAACAATATTATAAGAAACAAATATGTTTTAAACAATATAAAAAGGACCACTCACGTTTTATTTAAACAATATTATAAGGAACAGTCATGTTATTTGAACAATAATATAAAGAACACTTATTTAAACTTTACAATATTATACGGAACACTTATTTCAATTTGAACAATGTTCTGAGAAACGCTGGTTTTATTAGGAAAATATTATAAGGAACACTCGTTTTTTGTTAACCGTATTATAAGGAACAAACATTTTATTTTAACAATATTATAAGGAACACTTATACTTTTTTGCAATATTGTAAGAAACACTCATTTTATTTGACATAAATTACAAGGAACAAACATTTTTATCGGACAATATTATAATAAACACTAATTTCCTTTGAACAATATTATAAGAACATATATTTTGTTTAAACAATATTATATGGAACATTCATTTTAATTTGGACAATATATATTGAAGAAACATTTTTTTGTGGGAACACTTATTTTATTTGAATAATATTATGAAAAACACATTTTTTGACAATAGTTAATTGGAACAATATTATAAGAAACATTTGATTTATTTTAACAATATTATAAGTGTTCTGGGGTAACTGACACCCCTATTCCTGTCTTCACATGGACTCTCCCATCGCTGTGAAAGGCAGCCATTTTGGACTCTTTAATCAGAGATTCCATGCCAGCCTAATCGTTGACATGACTTTACAGACTCTCCTGTTTGATATTGTGAACCCCTAAAATAAGGCCACAACATCTGGCGACGTAGGAATGAAAAAACCTCACAAGGACCCTTTCCTTTGGACTAATAATCAAAAACGTCTATTTTCCTATTTTTCTGACTCAACTTTAAATTTTTCTACCAGCTTTGAAAAGTTCAACAAGTTTACTTCTTTTTTTCAACAACAAGAAAAAAAAAAGAAAGTTATCTCCAAACCAAAACTGTGAGTAGAAAAAAAAATATATTGCTGTCCTAATCAATTTCTTGTTTTAAAACGAAATAGATTACATTCTATGCTGGAAAAAAAAGTTATTAGTGAACTTGAGTTTACGCTTTTGTATTTTTGAACACACGTGTTTCCTATTTTTCTGATTCAACTTTAAAAAGTTCAACAAGTTTACTTCTTTTTTTCAACAACAAGAAAAAAAAAGTTATTGGTGAACTTGAATTTACGCTTTTGTATTTTTGAACACACGTGTGGTTAGCTGGCAAGCAACCATTTTTTTTTCTCTGTTACGGTGAATGAGAAAAATAAAAACAGAAGCAGAAAGGTTCGAAGAAAGAGAAGAAAGAAAACGAAATACAAAAGCAAAGAGAAGAAGAAAGAAAGCAAATGGAGGAGGAAAAACGACAAAGAGAAGCAGAAAGGTTCGAAGAAAGAGAAGAAAGAAAACGAAGAGAAGAAGAAAGAGAAGAAGAAAGAAAACAATTTAATGCCCAAATACTTGAAATGCAAGAACAAGCAAAGAGAAAGTTGGAAATATTATCTAAGGTTATATCAAGACAGTAGAAAGTCAGACATGGACGTTTTTTCCCAAACTGCAATCTGGTCAGCGTTGGAAACTTTTCAGTACCGGCCTGATGAAGAATTAACTTTTGAAGCCTATTTCCGCAGATTCGGCGACGTGTTCAGAATTGATTGTAAAACTTGGAGCGAGCAGATGAAGGTTCGTCTCTTATTACAAAAATTGGGAGCTATGGAACATAGTAAGTTCGTGGACTATATACTGCCAAAACAGACGAACGAATTGTCATTTGACGAGGCTGTAAAATCCTTAATGGAGTTATACTGCCCGAAAACTAGTTTATTCCATAAGAGATGGAAATGTATAAACCTGACTCGCAAAGAAGACCAAGACTACACAACATTTGCGTCAGTCGTGAACAGGCATTGTGATAATTTTAAATTATCTTCGTTAACGGCCGACAATTTCAAGGTCTTGATTTTTATTCAAGGTTTAGTCTCAACCAAGGACGCTGAAATCAGACGCAGGGCATTGAACACACTCGAAAAGGAACCGGACATTACCCTTCAAAAATTGGCTGAGGAATGCCAAAGAATTATTTCTGAGAAACAGGACTCCAGAAATATAGAAGAGGCAAATGTATCATACATCAAGAAAGTGCAAAATAAAAAACCGTTCTTCCCAAAAAGTCAAGTGAAAACCAAACGCAATACTCAGGAAACATACCAAAATAAGCCTGATTTACCATGTTACCCATGCCGAGGATGTGGAGAACTCCACTGGCAGAAAGATTGTCCTTACCGGTCCCGTAAATGCGATCTATGCAGACGCAATGGCCACAAAGCCTCGCATTGCAGAGTAAAAGGACCTCGCAAGCGTTACGTCAAAACGACGAGAATTCTAGGGAAAAATGAAAATGTACGGAAGTACGTAATAGTCAAAATCGGGTACAAAAACGTAAAGCTTCAACTTGACAGTGGCTCAGATTTGTCCATAATAAACTATAATACTTGGTGTAAAATTGGCAAACCAAAAATGAGACAAACCAACAGAGTGGCTCACTCGGTAACGGGAGAACGCATTAGGTTTGAAGGCGAAGTCACTACAAATGTAACATTGAAGGGCAAAACTTTAACACTAAAAATGTTTGTGTTAAAGAAATCAAATAATCTTTTCGGGACAGACTGGATTCAACAATTTGAACTCTGGGACTCGCCCATGAGCGATTTTTGTCAGAAAATAGACAGCCCTACAGCCGAAGCAAAAAAACTTAAGGAAGACTTGATGGAGTCATTTCCTAATGTTTTTTCGGGCAAATTAGGCTGCTGCACAAAAATGAAGGCAAAGTTCGAATTAAAAGATAACATCACCCTGGTTTTTAAAAAGAAACGCAGCATACCATTTGCCTCCATACAAAAAATTGACAAGGAGCTAGATAGACTCGTCAAGGCAGGAATATTGACCCAAGTCGACTACAGTGAGTGGGTTGCCCCCACTGTATACGTAAAGAAAAAATCAATGGATATTAGAGTCTGCGCAGACTTCTCGATAGGGTTGAATGCAGCACTAAGGGATCACCACTACCCGCTACCTAGCCCCGAGGAAGTATTTACGAAACTCAATGGAGGAAAAATTTTCTCAAAACTAGATTTAAGCGAAGCATACCTACAAATTCCCGTGGAAGAAGAAAGCTCCAGACTCTTGTGTATTACCACCCACAGGGGACTGTTCAAGTTTAATAGGTTAGCTTTCAGGATCAAGGTCGCCCCGGCTATCTTTCAGCAAATAATCGACACTATGTTGAGCGGCTTTGATTTTTCTATAGGATACCTAGATGACATTCTAGTAAAAAGTGAATCTGTAGAAGAACATAAAAGACATGTTTTTCGGGTATTTGAAAAAATAAGTGAGTATGGCTTCACACTGAAAGACACCAAATGCGAATTTTTCCTGGACCAAATTAAATACCTTGGTCAGATAATAGACAAGAACAGTAGACGGCCCGATCCTGAAAGGTCCACAGCGATAAGAAATATGCCTGAGCCACATGATTTAACAACTTTGCAAAGTTTCTTAGGCTTAGCCAACTATTATCAAGCTTTTATTCCAAACCTGCATACTTTACGTGCACCCCTAAACGAGCTACTTAGGAAGGACAAAGTTTGGGATTGGACCACAGAATGCTAGACTGCATTCGAAAAGCTAAAAAACGTGCTCACATCAGAACTGTTCCTGACCCATTATAATCCGAAACTGGACATAATCGTCGCTAGTGATGCTAGCGCATATGGAATCGGCGCATGCATCCTACATAAAATGCCTGATGGTTCAACGAAACCGATAGCACATGCGTCTAGAACCCTACTATCAGCGGAAAAGAATTATTCCCAAATAGAGAAAGAATCTCTAAGTATTATTTTCGCTGTGACTAAATTCAATAGATTTTTACATGGAAGACATTTTAAGCTTCAAACGGACCATAAGCCGCTCATCGCTATCTTTGGTTCAAGAAAAGGATTGCCTACACATACGGCAAACAGACTGCAAAGATGGGGAACAATCCTACTCAATTACGACTTCGAAATGGAGTTTCTACCATCAAAGAAGTTAGGACATGCTGACGGCCTATCCCAGTTAATACCAAAAACTGGAGAACCGCTTGAGGATTCTGTTATCGCATCACTTCAATCAGAGAAGGACTACAGTTTGATTCTATGTAACACAGTTAAAGAACTTCTGGTTACCCTAGACGACATAAGAAAAGAAGCCGAGAGTGACGATTTTATAAAAGAAACCAAAGCAAAACTGGAATCGGATAAACAAGTAGCAGAAGCTTTCTCAGTGTGCGACCAGGTTCTACTATACAGAGATAGAGTAGTTATTCCAGCAACCCTACATAAAAAAATCCTCAAGGATTTTCACACAGGACACCTTGGCGCCACCAGAATGAAGAGCCTCATGCGTTCATATGTGTACTGGAAAAGCATGGACAAGGACATTGAAGAAAAAGTGAAATCATGCAGAGGATGTGCTCTAGCTGCGAAAGCACCACCTATTCAATTCAGTCCATGGCCCAAAGCCGACTATCCATGGTCACGAATACATGTGGACTATGCAGGACCACTTGATGGACACTACTACCTTATAATAGTGGACAGTTTTTCCAAGTGGTCCGAAGTCTTTAGATGTAAGAGCCCAACTACGGACTTCACCATAAAAACTCTTCATGAGTTATTTGCACGATTCGGAGTGGTCGACTGTTTAGTGTCAGATAACGGCACTCAGTTTACGTCCGGGGACTTTAAAGAGTTCATTAGAGACTTCCAAGTGGACCACATTACAACTCCGACATACCACCCCAGGTCAAACGGCCAGGCGGAAAGATTTGTGGACACACTGAAGAGAGCTTTGAAGAAGGCTAAGGACATGCCATCCAAAAAAGCCCTACAACAATTTCTTCAGGTGTACCGCATAACGCCCAACGAAAACACACCATCCCAGATGTCTCCAGCGGAAGTAATGTTTGCAAGGAAAATACCGCCAGTTTTTGATAAGTTATTACCAAAGCAGGTAAAACACACCAAGCTGACGATACCCAAGAACTACATGCTGGGAGAAAAGATATTTTTCCAAATGCATAAAGATAATAGTACCTTCTGGGAGCGGGGAACGATCATTAACAGGATCGGTCGTATGGTCTATATGGTGGAAGGACCACACTCCACACATAAGAAACACTTAAACCAAATTCGCAAACGCACTTCAGACGAGCCAAGTGAAATTCCATCTGAAGAAGAGACGATGTACCTCCTATATGAGGCATTTGATCTGGAACCTCCTCAAACCAGTACGGAAATACATCGTTCCACTAGAAAAAGGAAGCTGACGGACCCCTTGGAAGTCAACCCTAAGAGAAAAAATTATATTTCAGGGAAATAAATCTTCGGAGGGGGGGTGTTCTGGGGTAACTGACACCCCTATTCCTGTCTTCACATGGACTCTCCCATCGCTGTGAAAGGCAGCCATTTTGGACTCTTTAATCAGAGATTCCATGCCAGCCTAATCGTTGACATGACTTTACAGACTCTCCTGTTTGATATTGTGAACCCCTAAAATAAGGCCACAACAATAAGAAACATTTGATTTATTTTAACAATATTATAAGAAACAGTCGATTTATTTTAACAATATTATAAGAAACATTTGATTTATTTTAACAATATTATAAGAAACACTTGAATATATTTTAACAATATTATAAGTAACATACATTTTATTTGAACAATATTATAAAGAACACTTATTTCTTTGAAAACAGTATTATAAGAAACACTCATTTTATGAACAATATAAAAAGAACACACGTTTTATTTTAACAATATTATAAGGAACACTAATTATATTTGAACAATATTATATCTGAGAAAATTGACCACATCCTGTCTGCTCATCCTCCGGCTAACATTCACATTTGCGGTGACTTAAATGTCCATAATGTGGAATGGCTGACCCACTCAAATAAAACCGATAACGAGGGGAGGTTTTGTCATGATTTTGCCATTACCTATGACCTCACTCAGATTGTTCACGAACCCACCCGTGGGCCCGATACACCCGGTCAATATGCAAGCCTTCTAGACCTTTTCCTCACAACTTCCCCTGAGCTGTGTTCATGTTCCGTTCTATCTCCTCTGGGATCCTCTGACCATTCTGTTGTAGCAGTTAAGATAAAAATGAAATGTAATAAGTCTTCAGACATACCTCTCCACCGTACTGTATATCGATACTCTATGGCTGACTGGGATAGCTTCCGTACATTCATATCTGATCTACCTCTGCATTCCATGTTTAAAAAGGATGCCTCCTCTATAGTATCAGACCTGACCGAATTGTTAATTATAGGCATCGACCGATACATACCTTCCAAAAAATTCCAACAAAAACCTAACAGCCAGCCATGGTTCTCCCCAGAATGTGCTGCTGCCATCACACACAGAAATCACTTTTTCCATAGCTACCAACGTAATAGATGTACTGAGACTAAAGCTGCTTTCAGGACTACCAGCAACCACTGTAAAAGAGTAATAAAACATGCAAGAGAGCTATATGCTCAGTCTGTTAAATCCAAAGTAGCTGAGCAGCGGCTTGGTTCCCACCAGTTCTGGCAAATAGCAAATAGGATCTTGAACAGAAGTGTGTGTTCTATCCCAACTATCATCAATGGACCTGAGGTCATCTCGTCAGCATCAGACAAGGCCAGACTATTTGCCAAGAACTTTGCAGCTAATTCTACCCTATGCGACAATGACCATCAACTCCCTGTATTTCCTCCTATAACAGACAACACGCTATGCAACATACAAATATCTGTGCATCAGGTCGCCAAGTTAATCAAGAACCTTGATTCCAGTAAAGCAACTGGCCCTGATGGCATTCCAGTTATAATGCTGAAAAAGCTCCAACCAGAACTTGCCACCATACTTACGAAACTGTTTAAACGTTGCCTTAAGGAGAAGTGCTTTCCAACACCCTGGAAGACCTCATCAGTATGCCCTGTATTTAAGAACTCAGGTGAAAAGTCATCTCCCTTTCAGTACAGACCAATAAGTCTCCTGTGTGTCATGAGTAAGTCGTTGGAATCCATATTAAATAAAGAAGTAGTCAACCACCTCAACAGAAACAACCTTCTTAGTGACATGCAATATGGTTTCCGTTCTGCAAGATCTACAGAAGATGTGCTAACGGTTATATCACATAGGATTAGTGAATCTCTTGACAAAGGTTTCCTTTCCAGGGCAATTGCTCTTGACATATCGAAGACCTTCGATAAGGTATGGCATAAAGCCCTACTTCACAAGATTTCCAGCTACGGTATAACTGGAAATGTTTTCTCAATTATTGAATCATTTCTCTCCAATAGGTTCATAAGAGTAGTGGTTGATGGGCAGAAATCTGAGGCCCACAGTTTTAATGCTGGAGTTCCCCAGGGGTCCATCCTGGGCCCAACTCTCTTTCTGATCTACATCAATGATCTCCCAAAACACATACTTAAATCATTCGTTGACATCTATGCTGATGACATGACCATCTATGGCAACACATCAAAGGCCGTAAATGACAAAGTTCTCTCTAATTCTCTCTCCTCTGATCTTGAGCACGTGGTACAGTGGGGGAAGAGGTGGCTGGTCACTTTTAATGCATCTAAAACCAAGCTTCTATCTGTACATCATCAACGCTCTGATCCCCATCTGGCATCAATTGAAATGGATGGCTCTCGTCTAAGGAAGGCGCCAGGATTTGATAAGCTCCTGGGTTTGACCTTTACACCCGATCTTAAATGGAACACATACATCAAGTCTGTGGCCAAGGTCGCTGGGAAAATGGTGGGATCCTTCTACCGCTCCAGAAGATATCTTACTAATGATGCAATTCTCTATCTATATAAGAGCCAAGTACGTCCAAAGATGGAGTTCTGCTGCCACATCTGGGCGGGGGCTGCAAAAAACAGCCTATCCTGCCTTGACAGAGTACAAAATAGACTCCGTGGCTTGGTGGGGGATGCCCTTTTCTCTACCCTGCAACCTCTTTCCCACAGAAGAGACGTACCGAGCCTGTCATTGTTCTATCGTTATTTCCATGGCAGGTGCTCGTCTGAGCTCCAATCCCCCCCCCTCGCCAATCTTTCACGAGAAACACCCGTCTGGCTGAAATTACTGTCAACAATTTTCCCCACTCTTTATCTGTGTCTAAATCCAAACGTAGATTCCATGAGCAAAGCTTCTTTCTTAGAACTGCACACCAGTGGAACTCTCTGCCGCTTGCCTGTTTCCCACCTGACTACAACTTGGACATCTTCAAGTCCAACATAAACAAACTCCTGACAAACCGTCACCTTAAGTAAGACACTCTATCAAAACCCCCAATACTAATGATTACTACAATACTATCTCATTGACTACTGTACACGCTATAACCCTTATCCCTGAGTGGCCTTCGGGCCTTGATAAGTGGTGACCTCCATGTAAAAAAAAAAAAAAATGATAAAACTTTCATTTTATTTCAACAATATTATAAGGACAATATTATAAGGAAAAAACATTTGATTTGGACAATATTATAAGTAACAATAATTTTATTTAAAAAATATTATGAGGAACACGCATTTTATTTCAATAATATTATAAATAATTCTCATTTTATTTCAACAATATAATTCGGAACAAAATTTCTTTGTCAATACTATAAGGAAGGCTTATTTTATTTTAACCAGGAGCACACATTTTATTTAAAAAATATTAAAAGGAACACATCTTTTATTTAAACAATATTAAAAGAACAAGCATTTTAATTGAATAATATTATAAGAAACACATATTTTATTTTAGCACACATCAGCACACATCTTATTGTTACAATATCGTTAAGAAAACTCGTTTTAATTTGAGCAATATTACTAGGAACAAACATTGTATTTGAATAATATCTAATGAAACACTTTATTTGAACAATGTTATGACGAACAATCATTTTATTTTATGAATATTTTAAGGAACACACTCACTTTGTTTGAACAATATTATAAGGGACACGCATTTTATTTAAACAATATTATAAGGAACACTTATTTTTTTAACAATATAAAAATAGTCACTCATTTCATTAAATAACATATAAGGAGCACTCATTTTTTTTAAAACAGTATTGTAATAAATGCCTACTTTATTTGAACAATATTAAAAAATACTCATTTTTATTTGAACAATGATATAAGGAACAGTCAATTTTTTCAACAATATTATAAGAAACAAACACAGTATTTGAACAATATTATATTAAAAAAAAATCATTTTATTTGAACAATATTATAATTATGGACGACCCAATCACAAAAGTTTCTAATGACGATATAAAAGTTCAAAAATGGATTCCATCAAAAACGTTGAGAACTTTGAGGGAGAACATACATTTCTATTCACATGTAACTTTGACAATGCATACAAATAAATATACTTTTCAAATTATATATATATATATATATATATATATATATATATATATATATATATATACAAATATACTTTTGAAATAGATACATTTAAATATAGATAAAACTTTAAAAAAAAAATTATTATTTTAGCATCGCCTTTTTTCAAGACTATATCATTTATTTGACTAACGACGGCCAGTTCGACAAAATGACTGTGGATTAAAGTTTGAATCAAAATTAATAAAATCAGATTCCATTGGTGATAATATGTGCTGTAGCGCCGCAGTCTACAAGAAGATTTTTACCGGTTACTGTATTGTGACATTTTTGTCTTACTAACCAAATTTACAATCTATTATTATTATTATTATTATTATTATTATTATTATTATTATTATTATTATTATTATTATTATTTTTATTATTATTATTATTATCATCATTATTATTATTATTATTATTATTATTATTATTATTATTATTATTATTGTTGTTGTTATTGTTGTTGTTATTATTATTATTATTATTATCATTATTATTATTATCATTAACATTATTATTATTATTATTATTATTATTAGGAGAATGAGAAGTGGAGCAATTATGCTCTATTAGCCTTGAAGATAAGGCGTATACACGGGGTTAAAACACAAATAATCCCGGTCGTAGTTGGTACACTAGGAGTAGTATCAAGTCATCTGGAAGTTTTAGGCGGCCTTCAAACCCCTGCAATTATAGGTACCACCAACACCCTTAGGAAAACCCTTGATCTTTGAAGCTCCTGGTTTGAAGCCGGAATTAAGGGAAATCCTCTGGAAATGAATCCCATCCCTTTCCAGAGAGACGTTCATAAACGAAATTATTATTATTGTTGTTGTTGTTATAATAATAATAATAATAATAATAATAATGACAAAAGATGAGAATAACGAAAACACCTGGACATGGATGCGAAAAGGACATATAAACCGAGAAACTGAATCTCTAATAACTGCAGCACAAGATAACTCGATAAGAACCAACCATATTAAAGCAAGAATCGATAAAACACAAGAAAACAGCAAATGCAGACTCTGTGGACAAAGAGACGAAACGATAAACCATATAGTAAGCGAATGCAGCAAACTTGCCCAAAAGGAATACAAAAACAGGCATGACCAAGTGGGGAGGGTGGTACACTGGGAATTGTGTAAACGACTGCATTTTGAGCGAACAGACAAATGGTACAAACATAAACCTGCAACAGCACTCGAAAACGAGAACCACAAAATCGTATGGGACATGGACATACAGACGGACAAACCCATCCAAGCAAGAAGACCAGATGTCGTAATAATTAACAAGAAAGAAAAATCCTGTCTAATCGTGGATTTTGCAGTCCCAGCAGATCACAGGGTGAGTATGAAAGAAAAGGAGAAACGAAGCAAATACACAGAGCTAGCCAGAGAGTTAAAAGGGATTTGGATGATGAAGAAAGTCCAAATAGTACCGATAATAGTAGGAGCACTAGGAACAATTCCGAAAAACTTTGAAAAAAGAATGTCAGAAATTGGAATCAGAGGAATAACTGCAAAAGTACAACGACTAACGATAATGAAAACGACTGAAATATTAAGGAAAACCCTTGAATGCGGAGAATAATACAAGACAATATAACGAATAAGCGTTACAGGGAATGAAGAACACCAAAACTGCATATTTACAAGTTCTACACCCCCCATAATGCACTCCCCCCCATTGTTTCATCACCGATCACCCCCCCCCCCAAAAAAAAATGATACCAAAGGGCCGAGAAGGGTCAATAAGGACTGAAAGACCGAGGAGCGAGCGCCAACCAGACCTCGGTTGGACAAGCACAAAGAGAACTGGGACCTGGGGGAGGCTGAGTGCCACTCAAATTCCAACATAAACCAATGGCCACTACAAGCGAGAAATCAATGGTAAACGGCTGTTGCGATGATGCAAATTCATTTGCAAATGCTATCGAAGGAGGTGGAGAGGTCTGGACGTCTGGGGAGACTTGTTGTCACTCAGCTTCCCGAGAATACCACAGGTTTCCAATCAGATCGTTTGTTGACTTGTGTGAAAGCTCCATGTGTGCCGCCAATAATAATAATAAAATAATAATAATAATAATAATAATAGCAGCAGCAGCAGCAGCAAAAACAACAGCAGCAACAACAATAATAATAATAATAATAATAATAATAATAATAATAATAATAACAACAACAACAATAATAATAATAATAATAATAATAACAATAACAATAACAATAATATAATAATAATAATAATAATAACAGCAGCAGCAGTCAGCACTGCTGAGCAGCAGCAGCAACAACAACAACAACAACAATAATAATAACAACAACAACAACAATAATAATAATAACAATAATAATAATAAGAATAAGAATAAGAATAAGAATAAGAATATAAAAAAAGAAAAAAAAAAAGAAAAATAAATAAATAAATAAAAACCAAAGGATAAGAATGTAATTTCTTCTCGCTGGGTTTTTACCAAAAATAAATCACGGCCCCTGGCACTTTTAAAAGCAAGATTTGTTGCAAAAGTCATTGTATGGTTTAAAACAAAGTGCATTTAACACTCCATAATTATTTAATAGAAGAATTCAAGCAATGTCCCATAGACGCGTAGCAGTATCAGAATTTTTTGTGAAAATAGCGAATAATTCCACCCCATCTTTCCAAGCTTATAACTCCTCGAAAAATGCAATTCAAGCCCTAATTTTTTTTTTCAATTAAAGGAGCAAGGACCAAGATTTCATTAAAAAAAAAAAAAAAAAAAAAAAAAACGTGTTTTTTTTTTAAAAAGGTTTTAAACTTCGGACTTTACAGGTAAAATTCGACGAGAACACGATGTCCGTTTTTTTTTAAATTTGAATATATTATGTATTGACCTTTTCTCTTCAATTTGTGAGTAAATAATTATGTACTTATCCGAGTCGAAATTAATTATTATTAGACATTTACAAAATTGGAGGCGTGAATTATTCGACCCCCTGTCTTTCCAAGCTTATAACTCCTCGAAAAATGTAATTCAAGCCCTAATTTTTTTTTCAATTAAAGGAGCAAGGACCAAGGTTCCATTAAAAAAAAAAAAAAGAAAAAAGAAAAAACAAATAACGTGGTTTAAAAAAAGGTTTTAAACTTCAAACTTTACAGGTAAAATTCTACAAGAACACGATGTCCGTTTTTTTTTAAATTTGAATATATTATGTATTGACCTTTTCTCTTCAATTTGTGAGTAAATAATTATGTACTTATCCGGGACTAAATTAAGTATTTTCTTTGTAATAGACACTGGGGGGGGGGGAACCGTGAATAAAAAAAAAAAAAACGTTTGTCTAAAATATTATATTCGGTTTATTGGAAAGAGCATAAAATTTCACATTGACCCTGAAAATATCGTAAAAATAGAATCAATAGAAAAATTTTGATAGATTTTTAAAATTTAAAAATTTAAAAATATTGAGTTTAAAAATTTAAAAATATTGAGTTCGGAAAATTCATTACTGTTTAAAAAAAAAATAAAAATATTTTTATTACTTTTAAAACAACTGTAATAGTTTATTTTGGAAGTATAATCCATAAAGAAAATAAATAACCCACTTTTAACAGAGAAATTACGAGATTTTTATATTGTATTCGCAGTTTCGTGTTAGGGGTGTCAAAAATTCCTACAAAAATTAACAAAAATATAGGTAATAAATTGTTAATTTTAGTTACTCATCTCAAATTGTGACAACACTTTAAAAGATGTTAAAAATAAATGAAATAAAATTTTTTAAATGGCCGGTCTTGGACAGTTGCGATGGGTTCTCAGTATAAAGTTTACCTGTGAAAATGAAGCTATAACAATGAATCAATCGCAGTACATTGAAAAAATTCTGCTCAAGTTCGGAATGCAAGATTGCAAACAATTTAATAAGGAACACTTGAACAATATTATGAAGAAAACACATTTTGTTTAACAATATTATAGGGAACACTCATTTTATTTGAACAATATTATAAGGAACAAATATTTTATTTAAAGAGTGGACCACTCATTTTATTTGAACAATATTAAAAGAGGCAATCATTTTATTTGAGCAATATTAAAAGGAATCAAAACTAAAGCAAAATATTCAATGTAGTTTAAGTTAAGACTTACAACAATGAATAATCTGTTCGTCCGAAATTTTTTGTTTGTTTGAGCCAATTGCTCTTTTGTAATTCCAATAGAATGTTTAAACCGATGTTAGGTCGAATTATGTGCGTCTGCGTGTGTTATTTTATATACACGGATAATGTGTTCGTCGAAGCAGGGGTAACATCTATATCAAAAACACTTGTAAACGTTTTTTTTTTTTAATTTTCAAAATTTTTATTTCTCATACTTTGTGGACCAGGCGCAATGCAGACCCCACAATTTTAATGAACCACCGTTCTGCCTGATCAAACATACCCATTCCTGTGTCTCTGTACATCTTCTATCATTATATGTAATCAGTTTTTTAAAATAGTCAACCATATAGGAGCCTATTCGTGACCAGACACACAGACACAGACACACAGACACAGACACACAGACACAGACACAGACACACAGACACACACACACACACACACACACACACACACACACACACACACACACACACACACACACACACACACACACACACATTCAGCTTTATATTATACTAGCTGTACCCGGCCACGCGTTGCTGTGGCTCAGTTTGTTAAAATGGAACACATTCCTCAAGAAAAATTGCATTTTGTTCGTTTATTTACTTTTATTATTTTTTGCAATTTTTTTAATCAATAAAAGTTATTTTTTCCCCCAAAAAAGATTAATTTTTTACCATAAATTGTTAGGTGAAAGTTTTTTTTTCAGGAAAACTTGCACTTTTTTTTTAAAAAGAAATTTGGCAGTAAACGTTTCTCTTTGAAAACGGAAATTTTATTATAAAAAGAACAGATGAATGCTTTACATGAACACTGTAAATAGTTATGTGAATGTAGAGAAAAGTGTGATTCTTTTTTTCATGAGAATGTACAAATTATTTTTTTTAGCAGATGTTCAGAAAATAAATAGAAAAATACTTCCATCATTAATTATGCAGAAAATAAATAAGATGTTGATTTAGTGTTTCAACATCATGCTTATAAATTATGATAAAACTTGCTGAGTATGCGCTGTTTTACGGTTGTTGTAAAAATGGAACAGAAACTTAAATTTCGCTTCCTTTTAATCTTTCTTAATTTTTTAATTGTGCCCCCCAAACGAATATAATGAAAACAGTAACATTCAATAATTGTACTTTATGTATATAAAATACAAAATATAAAAAAAAAAAAAAAAGTTAATAACGAAAGGGAAATAATTCCATTTTTAAACGAAAAAGTCAGTTTGGTATATCTTTTTGTTATTTTTTACATAAGTCCAGCTTTCACATTGGAAATGTCGACATTTATAGGTTGTCGGGTACGTTTACAACGAATAAACACTCCAATCTAGTAGATGCATCAGAATTTTTGTAGGAATTTTTGACACCCCTATCACGAAACTGCGAATAAAATATAAAAAACTCGTAATTTCTCTTTTAAAAGTGGGTTGTTTATTTTCTTTATGGATTATACTTCCAAAATAAACTATTAAAGTTGTTTTAAAAGTAATAGAAATATATTTTTTTATTTAAAAAAAAAACAGTAATGAATTTTACGAACTCAATATTTTTCAATTTTTAAACTTTAAAAATCTATCAAAATTTTTCTATTGATTCTATTTTTACGATATTTTCAGGATCAATGTGAAATTTTATGCTCTTTCCAATAAACCGAATATAATATTTTAGACGAACGTTTTTTCTTAATTCACGCCCCCCATTTTCAAGTGTCTATTAAAAAGTAAATAATTAATTTACGCACCAAAGTTTTATATATCATAAATGGAAGAGAAAAGGTCAATAAATAATATATTCAAATTTAAAACAAAAAAAGTAGTATTTTTAGAAATTTACCTGTAAAGTTCGAAGTTTTTTTTTTTAAACCACGTTGTTTGTTTTTTCGTTTTTTTTTAAATGAAACCTTGGTCCTTGCTCCTTTAATTGAAAAAAAATTAGGGCTTGAATTACATTTTTCGAGTAGTTATAAGCTTGGAAAGACAGGGGGTCGAATAATTCACGCCTCCCATTTTGAAATGTCTATTAAAAAGTAAATAATTAATTTACTCACCAAAGTGTTATATATCACAAATTGAAGAGAAAAGGTCAATAAATAATATATTCAAATTAAAAACAAAAAAAGTAGTGTTTTTAGAAATTTACCTGTAAAGTCAAAAGTTTAAAACCTTCTTTTTTTTTTAAAAACACGTTTTTTTTTTGTTTTTTTTTTTTTTTAATGAAACCTTGGTCCTTGCTCCTTTAATTGAAAAAAAAACAATTAGGGCTGGAGGTACATTTTTCGAGGAGTTATAAGCTTGGAAAAACGGGGTGGAATTATTCACTATTTTTCACGAAATTTCTGACACACCTACGAATCTACCCATGTTAGAACGGCTTTCGGAATAGACACCCCTAACCTTGCCAGCATACCCGAAAAGCTATAAAAGTTGACGTGTCAAATGTGAACGATGAGTTGGACGTAATATAAAAATGTACCGAATTTAAAAGGGAACGAAATTCAAATTTTCGTTCCATTTTTACAACAACCGTAAAGCAGAGCATTCTATGCAAATTTTACATAACTTACTGTATTAATGCTATTTTTTTTTAAGCAAAAAAAAAAAAAAAATATTTAGGTTTGGCTATAAATTCCTAAACTCATTTCACCCTAAATAATTTAGGTGACTGAAATAGGAATCTAATTGAATCTTTAATTTCCTGATAGTATGTGAGAAATTTATTTTTCTTCGAGTTATATCGAATTCATTAATACGGACTTTAGGGGCTTTTTTCGGAATGTTCCTGTAAAAATTATTTTTTATTGTTACAAATTACGATGCTTTATTTATATAAAAAAAAAAAATAAATAAATTCTTGCGTTTTTTATTTACTACTGAAAACCATAACTTTAGGTATTTTTTGTTTAAGCAAAATAAAACATTTGCACTAAGAGTTAAGTAAAAATAATTAGTTCATTATATTCTGCGATCATTATTTGATAAATATTGAAATTTCATTAAAATTGGTTCATTTCCTGATTTTTGGTGAATTTTTAAGTAAAGGGAAGGGTTAAAATGTTTATACACTTTGAGCGTCGGCATTCATTGTCTGTCCCTACCATTTTTTGATGAATATTTGATAGCAAAGCGACCACGTGTGGTTAATTTAAATCAAATTTCAATCACATGGTTACATTATCAATAATCATGTAATTAAACCCATTGAAAATTTACCGATATTGTAAACACATTATGTTTACATTAAGCCTCTGAGACCAAAATATCTTTTTCTGAGATTTAAAAAAAAAACCCGCGAGATCAGGAGAAAGAAATGTCCAGAAAATCGCTAGATTTTTAACTTTTATCATCTGAAATTTTCCAAAATCGCTAATTCACCCCCCCCCCCAAAAAAAACTCCATATTTTAACTTCCTACAATAAAAAAATTATAAATATAGTATATTCAATATATAAAATGTTCCGTGTTTTCTCACTATATGTTTCTGGAATTATATTGAAGCGGTTAGCTCCCCAGAAGGCTTACATATTTTATGAAGCTAGTTTTACCTGTTTTTTTCAGAGAGGGTATTTTTTTTTTTGCAAGAAACAAATCATAAGCTCAAACTTTTTATAATAAAAGTTAAATTGAAATATACTGCAAATTAAACATCACAATAATGGTGCAACATATTTTGAAATTAGAAAAAAAAAAAAAAAAAACTTTGTTTTAGCATGTTAAAAGTATTTAGGTTGGTAGATAATTAAATTCTACTGTATTAGTATAAGTTTTTTTTTTTTTTTGCTGTTGTTTCTTGCTTTTTACAATTTTCGACTAAATACTTCTAAATTAAGCGGGATTGCTTAGATCGTATTTTAAACTAAACTTCGGAGGTTGGAATGCCCTCCCTACCTAAAATGTAATTGGAAAAATCGATTTTATAGCGAGATTTAAGAATGGTTAGCCGAAAAAAGGTGAAAAACAAAACCAATAATCAATAAATAATTGTTACCAAAGGCAATAAATAAATGCTACTTTCTTTTACTTACATGAATGAGTTTATTTTATGTTTTAAAGTATTTTCAAGCGCTTTTCTTTATTTTTTAATCTAAAATTGCGGGTGGGTGGGTGCGAAATATCTCCAGATTTTCTAGAATTCCCCACTAGATTGCAAACGAAATCTCCAGATCTAGCAGGAAAACCGCTAAATTGGACACACTGGTCACGTGACAGGAAGCGGTAATAAATAATTGTCCCTAAATAAAAACATGGCCTACCGGTACAAAGAAAACCACCTATTTATCATAGAAAAATTAAGTATAATGTTATAATTAAAAAGAAATATATAAAAACACACATGGATATAGTAAACATATTATACCAAAACGTGGAAGCCATCCGTCCAGTGGTTTTTTAGACTATTAATTGCAAACGAACCAAGAGTTACATTTATATATATATATATATATATATATACATACATACATATATATATATATATATATATATATATATATATATGGAGAGAGAGAGAGAGAGAGAGAGAGAGAGAAAGAGAGAGAGAGAGAGACTCCAGCTATCCAACAGATGCAGTAATAATTAAATGTAGCGTTCAAAATACTATGTAAAAAGATTTTTAAAAAATGCACCTGCCAGAAAAACGGATATTATTGTAGCTCAACACTCTCAGTTAAATGAAGATCTCCAAAAAAAAAATAAATAAATAAATAAAATTAAAAAAAAACAACAATATTCTATCTTTATAGGCGATTAAGTGTAAAGACCCTGAAAAATTTCATGGAAAAAATTCTTTTAGAATTTGAGTGGAGAATCAGTTTCACATATGAATTAAATGTAAAATGATCCTTCATTTCTGGGTCATGCAAACCTTTAAGAACAGTTAAAACATTTTTAACACTAACCTTCAAAATGTACAAGTTTTCATCTCCAATAACTAAAATAAATAAATAAATAAATGAATAAATAAAATTGGTTAACTCTTCTAAAACTCTAGAAAGGCTTGTAATTACCCAAAAAGTAGAATCAGCATAGTATTTAAAAAAAAAGAAAAAAAAACTTTAGTCAAACACAAATAGATTGGGCGAAGCTAACACGCAATTAATGTGTAACAAAACAGAAAGTAAAACTTCAACAAGTGCACTGCATAAAAGGTCATTGCTGCTTTTCTTAGGGAAGGAGTATCACGTCTTTACATCGGGCTCTCAGGTAACACACCTTACAGGTAAGTTGAAGAGTTTATTTTTAAATTTCGTCGAAGGCGGTATCACTTTAACAAAGTCTGGTATGAAGGTCTTTCAACCATCGATTAAACGTCCAAACTTTCCAGTCTCACATTCAAAGACAACATAATTTGGAATAAATACATGGAAGATAATACCAAATGTGCTGCAAGGAAAGTGGGCTCCCTCTATCTGACTAGAAAAAATTTCACACTTGCCAGTATCATATATTTTATAACTCCACCATTTAACCATGCGCGAAGTATTGTTGCTACAGTGCATCAACCAGTAGTTGTAGACAAGTTACAAAATAATCTTTAACGTAATTGGTCCTGCATTATTTACTCATTGCTACAAAGTCGCATACCTATGTATTACTTGCTGCATAACTCCCCACCCAGAATGCCCTTTGTAGCAATCACAAAATAAACACCCACTTTCTCTCGCGAATCAATCCCCCCTCGATTCACCCACACCCTCGAATTTTGGATAAACACTGACTTGTTACTATATAAATATAAAATAAAAATAATCTACAGTATATGAAAACGATTGATAAAGATTAGGCACCGCCAAAAATGGCCGAAAAATCAAGTTGTTGTTGTTGTTGTTTTTTAAAACGAAATTACATTTATTAAAATCCATTATTTCTGAGTAACTTTTTTTTCCCAGAAGATAAAACCCTGAATTTTATCATATAGAAAGCAGAATAATGTAAAACTTTTTCTATTATTTTTAATTAAATTTTAAATGTTAAATTTTCCCCAAAAGTTAACAATGGGCGTTTTTTGTTTTGCACAAAAAACGTATATAAATAATTAAAAAAAAAAAAGGTTTTTGAAAGAATTAATTTGTTTATTTCTTGTCTAACTAAGATTTAGGGTAATTTTCTATGAGAATATGCAAAAATATTATAATATAAGTACCTGGATTTCAAATAATTCCACTTATTCATAAAGGCAACCAGTTATTTCGAGTCGATTTGATTAAGTAGCCGAGCAGTGGCTTGGTTCCCACTAGTTCTGGCAAATAGCAAATAGGATCTTGAACAGAAACGTGCGCTCTATCCCAACCATTATCAACGGACCAGAGGTCATCTCGACAGCATCCAACAAGGCCAAACTATTTGCCAAAAACTTTGCGGCAAATTCTACCCTGTGTGACGAAGGCCATCAACTCCCCATATTCCCTCCTATAACAGACAACACACTATGCAACATACAAATATCTGTGCGTGAGGTCGCCAAGCTAATCAAGAACCTTGACTCCAGTAAAGCAACTGGTCCCGACGGTATTCCAATTATAGTGTTAAAAAAATTACAACCAGAACTTACCCCCATACTTTCCAAACTGTTTAAGCGTTGCCTTAAGAAAAAGTGCTTTCCAACATCCTGGAAAACCTCATCAGTATGCCCTGTATTTAAGAATTCAGATGATAAGTCATCCCCCTCTCAGTACAGACCAATAAGTCTCCTGTGTGTCATGAGTAAGTTACTGGAATCCACAATAAATAGAGAAGTAGTCAACCACCTCAGCAGAAATAACCTTCTTAGCGACACGCAATATGGTTTCCGCTCTGCTAGATCTACAGCAGATGTGCTAACGGTTATATCTCATAGGATTAGTGAATCTCTCGACAAAGGCTTCCTTTCTAGGGCAATTGCTCTCGACATATCAAAGGCCTTCGATAAGGTTTGGCATAAAGGCCTACTACACCAGAGTTCCAGCTACGGTATAACTAGAAATGTTTTCTCTATCATTAAATCATTTCTATCTGATAGGCTCATAAGAGTAGTGGTTGATGGGCAGAAATCAGAGGCCCACAGTATTAATGCTGAAGTCCCTCAGGGGTCCATACTGGGCCCAACTCTCTTCCTGATCTACATCAATGATCTCCCAAAACACATACTAAAATTATTCGTTGACATCTATGCTGATGACACGACCATCTACAGCAACACATCAAAGGCCGTAAATGATGATGTTCTCTCTGATTCTCTCTCCTCTAATCTTGAGCGCGTGGTACAGTAGGGAAAGAGGTGACTGGTTACCTTTAATGCATCTAAGATCAAGCTCCTATCTCTACATCATAAACGATGTAACAATTGAAATGGATGGCTCTCGTCTAAGGGAGGCCCCAGGATTTGATAAGCTCCTGGGCTTGACCTTTACACCCGATCGTAAATGGAACACATACATCAAGTCTGTGGCCAAGTCGCTGGGAAAATTTTGAATATTATTCAATAATTGTGTTTACAGTCATTAGTAGGGGAAGTGATAATTACTGCCGGTCGAAGAATTCGATCCCAGTTACAAAGTCACCTATGACCGTGCGGTTCGCCGGTTCGGTAGGGGGAACCTGGGGTAAAACGAGATAGCGGGGTAAAACGAGACACCACAGATAACTGAAATAGAGAGAGAGAGAGAGAGAGAGAGAGAGAGAGAGAGCTCTTTCGCGAGGAGTCTGATCAAGAGATCACGTGGTAACGCCTTGCCGCCAACGTCTACCATTGTTTTATTCAGCCCTGTACATCGAAAAGAGGTAAGTATTCAAAATGTACCTATTTTGATCTATTTTTATGGTTCTGCTAAAATCGTGTTCTTTCCGAAAAAGATACAGATTTGTCAAACAAGAATTAACATTCTGACAGATATTTCTATGTGATTAATAGCTTAATCAGTTTGACCTATGCAAGCCTGGCATTTGTGAGCTCTGTGAAGACTGACTTATTCAGACCAAGATCCGTCTCGTTTTGCCCCAAAGCATGGGGCAAAACGGGACAATACAGTTAGCTGAATAAATTATCTGTATTTATTTTGAAAATAATTTCTCATCTTTTTTTTGTTGTGGCATTGTTTTCCAATACTTTGAATGTTCAGTACACAGATTATGGCTTATATGCCAATGCTACCTTTGACTCGACAGTTCTTTTTCCCTTAAGTATCTCGTTTTGCCTCAGGTTCCCCTATTCGACTCCCAGGCCACTAAGAAGTACCACGGGAATGTAAAGGTAAGTTTTGTATATAAGGTAGAGGCAAGAGCACAAAGACAGAAAGCTAGTCAGTGCTCAACTCCAGAATCCGAATATTAGGTCGACTACAAATATATATATATATATGATAATATATTTAAATTTTATAGTAAGTTCTATCGAGATAGGAATATACACATCTACATTTACATATATATATATATATATATATATATATATATATAGGAATATATATGTAAGTAATAATATTCATTTTGAATATTATTCAATAATTTAAAGTTAAACCACTGTAAAAGAGTAATAAAAAATGCAAGAGAGCTATATGCCCAGTCTGTTAAATCCAAAGTAGCTGATCAGCGGCTTGGTTCCCACCAGTTTTGGCAAATAACAAATAGGATTCTGAATAGAAGTGTGCATTCTATCCCAACCATTATCAACGGACCAGAGGTCATCTCCTCAGCTTCAGACAAGGCCAAACTATTTGCAAAGAACTTTGCAGCTAATTCTACCCTATGCGACCAAGGCCATCAACTCCCCATATTTCCTTCTATAACACAGAACACGCTAGGTAACATACAAATATCTGTGCATGAGTTCGCCAAGCTAATCAAGAACTTTGATTCCAGTAAAGCTACTGGCCCTGACGGCATCCCAATTATAGTGTTAAAAAAGCTTCAACCAGAACTTGCTCCCATACTTACGAAACTGTTTAAACATTGCCTTAAGGAGAAGTGCTTTTCAACACACTTCAAAACTCATCAGTATGCCCTGTATTTAAGAATTCAGATGATAAGTCATCCCCCTCTCAGTACAGACCAATAAGTCTCCTGTGTGTTATGAGTAAGTTGCTGGAATCCATATTAAATAGAGAAATAGTCAACAACCTCAGCAGAAATAACCTTCTTAGTGACACGCAATATGGTTTCCGTTCTGCAAGATCTACTGCAGATGTGCTAGCGGTTATATCTCATAGGATTAGTGAATCTCTCGACAAAAGCTTCCTTTCCAGGGCAATTGCACTTGACATATCAAAGGCCTTCGACAAGGCATGGCATAAAGGCCTACTTCACAAGATTTCCAGCTACGGTATAACTGGAAATATTCTCTCTATCATTAAATCATTTCTCTCTGATAAGCTCATAAGAGTAGTGGTTGATGGACAAAAATCAGAGGCCCACAATATTAATGCTAGAGTCCCTCAAGGGTCCATCCTGGGCCCAACTCTCTTCCTGATCTACATCAATGATCTCCCTAAACACATACTTAAATCATTCGTTGACATCTATGCTGATGACACGACCATCTACAGCAACACATCAAAGGCTGTAAATGACAAAGCTCTCTCTGATTCTCTCTCCTCTGATCTCGAACGAGTGGTTCAGTGGGGGAAGACGTGGCTGGTTACTTTTAATGTATCCAAAACCAAACTCCTATCTTTACATCATCAACGCTCTGACCTCCATCTGGCATCAATTGAAATGGATGGCTCTCGTCTAGGAGAAGCCCCATGTTTTGACAAGCTTCTGGGCTTGACCTTCACTCCTGATCTGAAAGGGAACATGTACATCAAGTCTGTTGCCAAGGTCGCTGGAAAGATAGTGAGATCCTTCTACCGCTCCAGAAGATATCTCACTACTGATGCTATTCTCTATCTATATAAAAGCCAAGCACGTCTAAGTATGGAATACTGCTGCCATATCTGGGCAGAAGCTGCTAAAAACAGCCTATCCTGCCTTGACAGAGTACAAAATAGACTTCGTGGCTTAGTAGGGGATGCCCTTTTCTCTACCCTGCAACCTCTCTCCCACAGAAGAGACGTTGCAAGCCTATCCTTGTTTTATCGTTATTTCCATGGCAGGTGCTCGTCTGAACTCCAATCTCTGGTCCCCCCCTCGCCAATCTTTTACAAAAAACACCCGTCTAGCTGAATCTACTGTCAAAAACTTTCCCCACTCTTTATCTATGCCTAAATCCAAACGTAGATTCCATGAACAAAGCTTCTTTCTTAGAACTGCATGCCTGTGGAACTCTCTTCCCTCCTGACTACAACTTGGATGTCTTCAGGTCCAACGTAAACAAATTCTTGATGAACCGCCCCTTTAAGTAGGCACTCTAAAATATCCACACTAACGTGGCCTTCGGGACAAGATCAAAGTGTAGTATCTGTTCTTCAGATGCTGCACTTCTATTTCTTGTTCTCTTTCGGTGGAGGAGAAATCCTTCACAACTGAGACAATTTTTATTTTTGTACCTTTTCTCCACGTTAAAAAACGACCCTGGTGTCTAACTCTGTCCCGTGGGGAGGCATAGTAAATAGGTACAATAACCGTTATCCCTGAGTGGCTTCCGGGCCTTGATAAGTGGTGACCACCTTGTAAAAAAAACAAAAGTTGAATAATATTCATGAATAATACTCATTTTATTAGTTTTTTTTTAATATCTTAACTTCAAAGTGAAAATCTTTCTCGCGTTATTTTTTTACCTTTGAGCGACTTTGGTTAAGTACTGAAGAAGAAGAAGAAGAAGAAGAAGAAGAAGAAGAAGAAGAAGAAGAAGAATTTACATGAATATGAATGAAAATCAGGTTGTTAAGATCTTTTTTTTTTTTATGGGGTTGTTACGTATTTTTTTTATTACTTTAACGATGACCACCTGAATTTAACTTTGTCGTTTCAGTACAAAACTCAGTCATGCGGAACGGTGTAGTGACGTAAGCTATTTTCTCAGAAATCAAATGACATTGCGATATTATTTTCTCCACTTCCACTCTCCATTGCTTTTAGTTAGTCACTCCCTAGCCTTAAACTTTACATCTATTTATTTACCCTGAAGCAAAGTTAGACACAATGTCGATTATAAGAGGGAAAGGTAGTGATATACCTTGCCGTCCCTTTCCAATCTCTCTGCCGTTTTTAACCAGTTTCTCCCTGGTCTGTATTATGCTGACGAATCTTAAACTTTAATTCTATTTACTTATCCTACCCAAACAAACAAAGTTAGTCACAAGGTCGACTTTAAGAGGGAAGGGTTCAGCTTGCAAAATGGGCTATTCTATATGGGACAAAAATAAAAATCTCATTTTGGGTTTGAGGCTGATTCAATAGAGACTATTAAGCTACAAACTTAGCGAGCAACGGCAGGCATTTTTAAATAAAAAAGAAAGAAAAGTAACACTAAAACAAAACAAAGCAACCCCTCCTAATCTTTCACATACCTTTAAAAACAAAATCTAATATATAAAACTCACTATGTTGGTGTGTCTGTCTGTCTTATTCTTTGCAAAATGCATCTCCGAGACTCAAGATCGCAGCGCGATGCAAGGCAGATTAAAAGATTGCATTTTCTGTGAACCAATCTGTGTGGTTTTTAGCCGGTAAAAAAAGCTGCTAAGGAGTCAAAATTGAAAAATAAGTGGAACTTAGCAGGCATAAGTCGACTTAAAGTGTTTCTACATTTATAGATTAAACGACCTCATTTTATAAGTTTTTATATGCACATAAACGTGGCTCAGAGAGTAATGAATAAGGCTAGAAAGTTTGTTTTCGATTCTATCTGATGGCACCTAAGTCGTATTTCTTAAAAATCACTACGATATATAAAGTACAATATAATAATCGATAGAGAATTGGCTCTATAATAATAAATACTGAATCAGCATAAATTAAAATATCATATGTAAGAGTATTTTATAAGCGGACAACGCTGGGCACCCTGCTAATAAATAATAATTTGAATGATATTATAACTTAAATAGACAAATATATAAAAGTTGCGTAAAATGAAATTGAAAAAAATAAAGTATCCCTCCTTTTGGGCGAAACTAAAACGTAATTCATGCGTAAAAACTAGAAAGTAAAGCTTCAATTAATTTGTCGTATAAAGAGTCATTCCTGCTCTTCTGAAGGAAGGAGTATCACGTCTTTATGCCGAGCTCGCTATTAACTCAGGTAAGTTGAAAATATTTTTCAATTTCGCCAAACGGCGATAACACTTTGAGAAGATCTGACAGGAAGGTCTTTCAAACTATCGATTTTTATGGAACCAACCAATATTCTTAGACAAGATGCAAAAGAGACTAATGCGTCTTGCATTGTCTACCCAATTGCTACAAAGTCGCATTACTTGCTGCATAATTCCCCACTGAGAATGGCATTAATTCACAGTAGTTTTCTTTTTTTACCTATTATAAATCTGTAACCTCTACGTTTCAGTGGCAATATGCCTTGTTTGGGATGAACTAAAGTGTTTTTTCTTTCTTTGTTTTTTATTTTATGTTTTTGTATATTCTGTGCGAGCCTTTCCTAGTCTCACACAAAAACACGTTCACATTTCAAGCTATATTACTCGTCATATACATACGCGCACACAAACATACGCGCCCACGTCCACACACGTACATATATTCACGTTCGTGTATATACACTCACATTCACGTGTATATACACACACACTAACGTACACACATGTACTCACACACGTGCACACATACGCACACAAGGACAACATCACTTCCCTTTTCAAAGGAAATCCACACATGCGCAAAAGACCAGCGGAAACACCTATAAAAGAAAGAATAACAACCGGCTTCTTCCTTTTAGGACCAGCTCTCGGGCTGAGAGGTTCGACGAACCGTCGCCTCCCTTTCGGGAGGCGCGTACCTCACACCACTTGCTACTATATGGGACAAAAAGCTAACAGACCGTACGTACACATTCTCACTCTTTTTCTCTCTATCTACTACTGGTCCGTGAGAACACCTTCGCGTAGCTGACTGCTAACTGACGTCAACCCTCTATCCTTTTCTTTGTCTACACGATGGACTGCCATTTCTCGTTCTATTACATTACTCACTTCTCTTCCCACGCGCGAACAAACGATAGTGACACGAACGTGAGATGAAAACACATTTCCTTTTTCCTTCTATAATACCAATCCCGCAACAAACGATGGTTACACCCGCGCGGACAGGAACACATGTTATATCAAAAACATTCATTCTTTCAACAGTAAATAAACGACACGTTTATCTTATCCATCAATTGAGTCTTTGTTTCCTTCAATTCCATTCGTTTCATTATTCTTTTGTAACAGGATTAGGATTTATATATCTTAGCCCCCTACAATTCTTTTAAAATTAAATAACCCCCACCTCTTCCTCGCGACTATTAATAATTCAATCATTCAAGAAACATTCTGGATTTTGGATAAAAAAATATTGACCCGCTCGAGAAGGACTACTCCATCTAAGAAGAGAAAGTTATTTACCTTAATTCAGGAAATTGAATAATATTAGATTCTCATCGGCAAAAAAATAATAACTAACAAGAAAAAGTTCAGAACAATGTCCCTCCCCCCCCAAAAAAAAACCAACAATTGCTCTCCCAAACAACAATAAATAAAAAAATTAATTAAAAGTTTTCATAAAACGACATCTACAAAAAGATTTCATATCTTGTTTTACTTCGTTTTCGTTTTCTTGTTAAAATAAAAGTTTAATATTTTTTGTTTTATTACATTTTCACCCCAAACAAGGCACATTGCCACTTTGGTGTAGGGGGCTATTATCAGGAGCAACAACTCCTGGGGTACTATGTAGGGATTTGGGCAGCAAGATGTTGGTTCACGTTGCACTTGAATTTCTGCACGTCAGTACAGTTGGGGAAGCAGTGACCTGGAATGGAATTCCAAAGTCTAGCGGTTCTGGGGAAGAAACTACTAGAGTAGAAAGATCTTTTATGTCAAGGGATCTCTACAGTGTGGGGGTGGGATTTAGCAGCCTGTCGGGTTTGTCGAGGGTGTTCACATCGTGGGGGCACAAGTGCTTGCAGTTCGTCAGAGCATTCACCATTAAAATACTTGTAGAACAGGCAGAGGGATGCAACGTTTCGTCGATGGGACAGAGGCTGAAGCTTAGATGCCAGTTCAGGGCCTATCAGATTGGCAACTCTCGTTTGAACCTTGTCAAGGAGCGAGAGACTAGTAGCAGATGCACCAGCCCAAATATGACAGCAATACTCCATACATGGGCAAATGGTGGCCTTATAGAGGTACAGGATATTTCGGGTGGTAATAGTTTTCTAGCATGGTAGAGAGAGCCCAACTTCCTTGCAGCGGCCCTGGCAATGCCTTCAATGTAATTGTTCCAACTCATGTTTCCTGTGAACGTTAGGCCAAGGAGTTTGAAAGATGTACTCTCAGATAAAGAGTTGTTTGCCATTGCTATAGGTGGTAGAGAAGGTTTCTTGTAATTATTGAATGAAACTAGTTTAGTCTTGGCAGCATTGAACGTGACCATCTATTCTTGTCCCCATTCCACTACAGATTGGAGGTCATCCTCTAGTGTTTCTGTCATTTCTTTAGATATGTGTTCATTTGTTTTCCTGTCTTGCCTCTTATAGAGTGTAGTGTCATCAGCATATATACCCATCTCAGAGGCAATTTTGTCGGGGAGGTCATTTATGAATATCAGGAACAATAGAGGTCCAAGGATAGACCCCTGAGGCACTCCCGCATTTATATCATATTGTTTAGATGTACGATTGTCAAGGATAACCTGGATTTTTCTCTTATCTAAGAAGGATTTAATTATGTTAAGTATTCTACCAGTGATCCCATATGATCTAATTTTCCTGAGGAGACCCTCATGCCACACCCTGTCAAAAGCCTTAGATATATCTAGAGTTACCGCTCTGCCCTCCCCCGCTTTGTCCAGTGAATGGTATATACATTCAGAGATTACAGTTAGGATGTCTGCTATGGAACGGGCTTGTCTAAATCCATATTGTTGGTCAGTCGAAGTTTAGCATCTGTAAGGTGATGGACTAGAGCATGATTAATTAAGATCTCAAATATTTTGGCAAAAAGTGGGAGGAGTGTAATGGGGCGATAATTTGATGGGTCAGTTCTTTTGCCAGAATTCTTGAATACTGGTACCACAGAAGCAGTTTTCCAACAGCCTGGAAAGCAAGATTCATTAAGACATTTGTTGTAGAGTTTAGAGAGAACTGGAGTTACTTCGGCTGAGCACTTTTTTAATAGCACAGCTGGGATGAGATCGGGTTCACATGCTTTTGAAGTGTCAAGTTTATTTTCTAATAGCATGCACTTGAGCAGGGGTGATTTTCAGATCGTCTAGCGTGGCGTCTGTCCGCATAGGAAATTCAGGTAGGGGGTGGTTGGTAGGGTCCAGTGTGGAGTTTGAGGCAAATCGACTGGTAAGCATGTTAGCCTTCTCGGTTTCTGAGCAAACAACATCGTGATTGTTGGATAGTGGGGGAATTGTTGACTGCCCATTATTTACTACACTGTTGTAGATTTTCCAGAAGTCACGAGTTCCTAGTTTTTGTGCTTTGATGCGTTTTTTAGTGGCTTCCGTAAATTCTCTCTTAGCTGTCGCTATTTCTTTCTTAACGTTACTTCTAGCTTCTATGTACTTCTGTCTGTTTGAACTGGACTTATGTTGGTTAAATCTGTGGTATGCATGCTGCCTTTGAGCAATGGGCGTTGCGCAAGTCAAAGTAAACCATTGGGGAGAGTGGGGCTTGCTATGAAATTTCCGCATGGGAACATGCGCTTCGATTACAGTTTTGAACCATTCCGTGGTCTCATTTGCGCACTGTTCAGCAGGAAGAGAAAAAATATTTCCCCATGGGGCATCTCTGATAAGATCTCTGATGGCTTCCCAGTCAGCCTTTTTATAATATCTTGTTGTTTTGAGTACTGGCTCTTCAGTTTTGGCTCTAGAGTTTAGGGCGGGTTAATATTATCAGTGGTGTTGTAATTATTTTATCGAGCTTTAGGTGAGAATAAGGAAAAATAGCCGCCACTTGTTACAAGCATGGGCGCCCGGCGTTGCCCGGGTGTTTGGATGTGTATGTTGAGCAAAAAAAAAAAGTGGTAGTAGGAAGGCAGGCTCGAACCCGTACCGCAAAGGAGGAAAAGAACGGGGTAAAACCTAACGTTTATGCTGTTACGACCACCGCCAAACCGGAAGCAACATTTTTTAAAATTAAGACTAGACAATCTAAAGGAGAGGATAACTTTAAAAAATATCGGCGAAAAAAGTTAGCCCCCCCCCTGTAGAAAAGTGCCTAGTTGAAGGGGAAGCTATTAATGTTTTTAGCCAATTTTTCAATATTTGTCGTCTGAGTCTGTAGACTAAAAATTGAGAGAGTTATTGCGTAGGGAAATGTACACAGAGACACACACATACACACACACAGACACACACACACACAGACGTTCACTTTTATATATATACTAGCATGGGCGCCCGGCGTTGCCCGGGTGTTTGGATGTGTATGTTGAGCAAAAAAAAAAAGTGGTAGTAGGAAGGCAGACTCAAACCCATACCGCAAAGGAGGAAAATAACGGAGTAAAACCTAACGTTTATGCTGTTACGACCACCGCTAAACCGGAAGCGGCATTTTTTAAAATTAAGGCTAGACAATCTAAAGGAGAGGATAACTTTAAAAAATATCGGCGAAAAAAGTGACCCCCCCCCCTGTAGAAAAGTGCCTAGTTGAAGGGGGAGATATTAATGTTTTTAGCCAATTTTTCGATATTTGTCGTATGAAAGGTCGAATTTTAAAACCATAGTGATCTTGGTAAAATCCGTCGCCTCTATTGAAAGTTTAAGGCAGACATGCAAACATACATACATACATACATTTATATATTGGTAACTAAACATTTTCGACCCAAACTGATGAAAAAAATTGCCCTATCTCCGAATACACTTTATGTAAAATTTCAAATATTTAGACCAGAAATTATCTGAGTAATTTGGAAGAGACCGCGGCGCAGAGGTCAATTTTTTAAAACTTTGACCCCTATTATGACCCCTTAAATTTTATTGTTTTTGGCTCAAATCAAGTTATTAAGTTAGATCCATGTCCAAGGAACCTATATCTAAAATTTCAAGTGTGTAGACCAAAAATTGTCGGAGGAGTTTGGTAGAGTTCTCAAATGTCAAATCGTTGAACTTTGACCCCTTAATCGCTAAATTTCTGGCCAACAACCGATCACATCGATTTTCTCAAATCTCAGTACCCTTTATATCAAATTTCGAGTCTGTAGACTGAAAATTGACAGAGTTATTGCGTAGGGAAATGTACACAGACACACAGACACAGACACACAGAGACACTTTCACTTATATATATATATATATATATATGTTTTTGATCACTTTTTCGTACCTATGTGCTTTGTAAAATCAAACCATAATTAATTTTCAATTCGTGAAGCAGAAGCACATTTTAACTGTCTTTAAAATATTTCTATAAATGTACACTTACATTTTTATCTTGGCAAATTTACGCTGTCTTTCGTGTGTTTTGTCAGTAGCTGAAAAACGTGAAAACTAAATTGTCAAACGATATCAAAGATAGCAATTAGCCAACATAATAGTCTGGGATTTTATTGCCTCATACCCACTCCCCGTACACACACATAAACTGAAACCAAAAAAAAAAAAAAAAAAATGTCACCACAAAGTATTTTTGCATAGAGTTGTGAAAAAGTTTGGAATTCAGTAATTCCATTAATTCCCAATTTATTTAACGCCAAAACTTTGAAATTGTTAGAAGTTCTTTTTTTTCACACTTGTAAGGTTTGCCAATGCTGGCTAAGATACTCCGGACATACAAGCACACATCTCTCTCTCTCTCTCTCTCTCTCTATATATATATATATATATATATATATATACCTCATCAGTTTGCCCTGTATTTAAGAATTCAGGTGATAAGTCATCTCCCTCTCAATACAGACCAATAAGTCTTCTCTGTGTTATGAGTAAGTTACTGGAATCAATATTAAATAGAGAAATAGTCAACCACCTCAGCAGAAACAACCTTCTTAGTGACACACAATATGGTTTCCGCTCTGCAAGATCTACCGCAGATGTGCTGACGGTTATATCCCACAGGATTAGTGAATCTCTTGACAAAGGCTTCCTTTCTAGGGCAATTGCTCTTGACATATCAAAGGCCTTTGACAAAGTATGGCATAAGGGTCTACTTCACAAGATTTCCAGCTACGGTATAACTGGAAATGTTTTCTCAATCATTAAATCATTTCTCTCCGATAGGCTCATAAGAGTAGTGGTAGATGGACAAAAATCGGAGGCCTGCAATATAAATGCTGGAGTCCCTCAGGGGTCAATCCTCGGCCCAACTCTCTTCCTGATCTACATCAATGACCTCCCTAAACACATACTTAAATCATTCGTTGACATCTATGCTGATGACACGACCATCTACGGCAACACATCAAAGGCTGTAAATGACGAAGTTCTCTCGGATTCTCTCTCCTCTGATCTCGAGCGCGTGGTTCAGTGGGGGAAGATGTGGCTAGTTACCTTTAATGCATCTAAAACCAAACTCCTATCCTTACATCATCAACGCTCTGATCCCCAGCTGGCATCAATTGTGATGGATGGCTCTCGTCTGGGTGAGGCCCCGTGTTTTGACAAGCTTCTGGGTTTGACCTTTACTCCTGATCTGAAATGGAACACGTACATCAAGTCTGTTGCCAAGGTCGCAGGAAAGATGGTGGGATCCTTCTACCGCTCCAGAAGATATCTCACTACTGATGCAATTCTCTATCTATATAAAAGCCAAGTACGGCCAAGGATGGAATACTGTTGCCATATCTGGGCAGGAGCTGCCAAAAACAGCCTATCATGCCTTGACAGAGTAGAAAATAGACTTCGTGGTTTAGTGGGGGACGCCCTTTTCTCTACCCTGCAACCCCTCTCCCACAGAAGAGACGTTGCGAGCCTATCCTTGTTTTATCGTTATTTTCATGGCAGGTGCTCGTCTGAACTCCAATCCCTGGTCCCCCCTCGCCAAACTTTCACGAAAAACACCCGTCTAGCTGAATCCACTGTGAAAAATTTCCCCCACTCTATATCTGTGCCTAAATCAAAACGCGGATTTCATGAGCAAAGCTTCTTTCTTAGAACTGCACGCCTGTGGAACTCTGTTCCGTCTGCCTGCTTCCCTCCGGACTACAACTTGGATGTCTTCAAGTCTAATGTTAACAAATTCCTAATGAACCGCCCCCCTAATTAAACACTTCATAAAATCTCCTCACTAACGTGATGTACTTGCAATAACCCTTATCCCTGAGTGGCTTCCGGGCCTTGATAAGTGGTGATCACTGTGTAAAAAAAAAAAAAAAAAAAAATATATATATATATATATATATATATATATATATGTTCCGTCTGCCTGCTTCCCTCCGGACTACAACTTGGATGTCTTCAAGTCTAATGTTAACAAATTCCTAATGAACCGCCCCCTTAAGTAAACACTTCATCAAATCTCCTCACTAACGTAATGTACTTGCAATAACCCTTATCCCTGAGTGGCTTCCGGGCCTTGATAAGTGGTGATCTCTGTAAAAAAAAAAAAAAAAAAAAGGAATAGTAATTAATAAAAACCTGAAGAAAGTGCTCAATACTGTTGTAGAGCAAATATGCGTTTTATTTTTTTATTACGGTTTTTTTCTGTTAGGTGAAATAACAATGTAACTAAACAGAAAAAAAAACAGTAATAAAAAAATAAAACGTATATATATATATATATATATATATATATATATATATATATATATATAACCACTTAATCCTTTCTTTCAATTTTTTTTTCACAATTAAAAAAAATGAAATGAGTGTCATCAAATGGTTTCAAATGTATTATTAAAAACTTCAAAAATACAGGGTTCAGAGTTTTAATAAAAATCGGCAAAAAGATTCTTCAATGACTAATTATTTTTTTTAAAGAGTTTGTAATATTTTAGAAAAGCTTTTTTTTTTAATTAAAAAGTTAAAAATTACATAATGCATAATAAATAAATTCTATTTCCGACTATTTTCGCACCTTAGCCTAGCTGAAAAAATCTTTTTTTTTGGGGGGGTGAAATTTTGTCACCCCTCTTTGATTGTCTCCCGGGGCGGACCGCCCCCTTCCCCCTCGCCGGCTCCCTTAGCTACGCCACTAGTGGTACGAGATATATTGTGACGTCAGCGCGAAGAAACGGAAACAGCAAAAATGACAGTGTAAGAAAAGCTTATATTTCGAAGAAAGAAAAAAGAGTGTTGTAGAGTGGGGCGGCTAGTGATGAAACCAATCGACAGACAGTACAGCATAGTTACTATACACAGATTCGAAAAAGTTGTCCAAAAACAAATAAATGAAAGCAAAGGTAAGGTAAGTTACGTTTCTACCTAACTGGATAATTGTTTAGTGTTTTTATGTAATTTAAAATGTTTAATCGGCTCGAAAAACAGAAATGGTTGCGGACTCTGTTGAATACGTTAAGTTTGTGAAAGTAAGTTGAAAACTAAAAACTATACAAAATAGTGTCTTAAACCAAGACCGTCTTAACTCACCGAATATATGTTACCATGGCATAGGCTGGCATAATCGGTGGGTTTCTGACAGTATTTTGTATAGTTTTAACTCACTTTCTCTAACTTAAAGTAATCAACAGTGTCCGTCACCATTTGTAGCTTTCAAATACACCGATAAACATTGTTTTTCAAGCCGACTAAACATTAAATGAAAAGGGTTTGTATTACTAAACACAGATACAAAGAAGTTGTCAAAAAATAAATATATAACAAATAAATGTTATCAAAGGCAAGAAAAGTAAATGTTCTTTCTACCTAACTGGATAAGATTTTAGTGTTTTTATGTAATGTATAATCGATTCAAAAACATTCAATGTTTATCGGTATATCTGAAAAATACAAATGGCGGCAGACTGTATCGAACACGTTAAGTTTGGGGAAATTTTGGGAAAATGAGTTTAAACTAAAAAACTATACAAAATACTGTTAGGAACTCACTCAATATATGTTACCATGACGTAGGCTGGCATATAATCGGTGGGTTTAAACTTTTGCTCGATACAGGTGACGACTTTTAAAAGTCCCTTTTAGTGATTACCTGGTTTGAGGATATTTGTACAACTAAACGGCAAATCTGCTCCAAAAAATCCGGTATTATTTTACTTTAAGGCCTGTTTCGCGTTCATATATAACGAAATATTTTATTGTAGATTTCGGTGTGCTAAAAACGAATCTGCAAATCGTTTCCGTAGCAAAAAGAAAGTTTTCATGATATTCATGAAATTACTTTTTCAAAAAGTGGGTGATCACTTTTCAATGTAAATTCAACTTAGAATGAGCACCCACTTCCTGGCCACCTGAGAGAGGGGCATTTTTCTGTGTGTTTCTTAGCTAAAAAGTTTTTTGTTTGATTTCTTTTGCATGGTAATAACCCCTGAACTATGGGACTATTTTCCATTTCACAGACGTAGCCTTTGTTTATGCTACGCGTGAGCATAAACGAAAACTGTTAAATATGCACTCGCGTACCAAACTGCGTTGTCAAAAAACCTTTAAGCCAATAAACACGAAAATAAATGCCCCTTCCTCAGGTGGCCAGAAAGTGGGTGCTCATTTTAAGTTACATTTACATGGAAAAGTGATCACCCACTTTTCGAAAAAAAATTTCTTCAGATCATGAAAACTATTTTGGTACTCCTTGGGCGTTGAGTTCCATGGCGACCTGCAGAATTATTTAATGGTCGTTTCCTTACCCCCCCCTAGTCAAGGCTAACGCATGCGCACGTAACATTTTTTATTTATTTACTTACGTGGCGGAGTTTCTATACTGATAGGTTTTTTGAAATTTTTTCACTGGATTACTATTGATTGAACACTAACCAGATTATGAAAAAAAATTGAAAAAAAAAAATCATTTCAACATTTGAAAGGGGTACTCACTTTTTAGTTACCACGTTCTGGTAAATCGGTCACTCATTTTTTTTTTTTTTTCTAAATACGGAAGAGTCTTCGGGAGATATAAAATGGTCGCATGTTGACGAAGCAATGTATCGGGAGGCGTACGGGATGGAAAATTATTGGTAAAGTTTTAGATTAGGTCCACCTCCTCAATTTTCTTTTAAATGGCAACATGTAATGGTTTTCGACTATGCTGAATACGAAAATCGCATTGAAATTTTGCAGAAATAAGTAGTTATCAAGATATAAAAAGTTGTATTATGCATTGTAATCTTTGGCGGCCATCTTTTTTACGCGCGTGTATTTGTTTATGGCGCGTGTGCACGTAAAAAGATGTCCGCCAAAGAATACAATGCATAATACAACTTTTTATATCTTGATGACTATTTATTTCCGCAAAATTTAAATGCGATTTGCGTGTTCAATACTCGGAAACCTCTAAATATCGTCATTTAAAGGAAAATTGTGGAGGTGGACCTAATCTAAAAAAATACCAAATTATTAAACATTTCTCCAGCATGTTAGTGAAATTTATAATACTTTAAAAAATTAAAAAAAAAAACAACAAAGTTTTGAAAAAAACAAAACAAAAAACTCACCTTTCATAAAAACAATTTAAAAAAACAAACAAAAAAAACAACAAAAAAACACCCACAAACTGACTTTTAACTAAATAAGTAAAAAGAAAAACAAAAAAAACTCGAAACTTTATTTTCATAAAAACAATTAAAAAAAGTCATGTTCAATCTATTTTTTTTCTTTGAGAAACAAATATATTTCTGACTTACAAATGCGGTAGAGGCTCATATTATTTTACTTTCTATGGTTTTGATATACCGCGTTTTTATTGCTTACAAAATGGGTGACTGATTTATCAGAACGTTGTAACTAAAAAGTGAGCACCACTTTCAAATGTCGAAATAATGATTTCTTTTTTTAATTTTTTTTTTTAATAATCTGTTTAATTAGTGTCCAATCAATAATAATCCAGTGAAAAAAAATTCCAAAAACCTATAAGTATAGAAATTAAGCATGGGAGTGATGGTTGTACAACTACGCCACTTGCGTCGCCTTTCGCACTTTTACAAACATTATTTACGTTAACTCTTTTCATAAATAATTTTAAAAAGAAGTAACTAAACCATTTATTGATAATTTGTCACGTGTACAAACATTTATTTATTTATTTATTTATTTACGTAGGCATAACTCTTTTCATGAATAAGAAAAGTTTTACTCTTTAAGAATAATAAAAGGAAAAAGTTACTAAACATTTATAAAAGGAAAAAAATAATTTCTCACGTACTTACTTCTTTTCATGAAGGCCAGAGGAATAGTTGGCTGGAAAGTTGTGAAACAACAACTAATAAAGCGTGTCTGCTATAATGTTCTCTTGTTTTAACATATCGGATGTCTGTGGAGAACTGAGCTATATAATCGAGATGTCTGATTTCTCGTGGACCGTATTTATCTACATGTGTATATATATGTGTTATGATCGGTATAAGCGCAAAAATTCCTTCCTTCCAGCAAATGTTTAAAATGTTTAACTGCAAGGTAAATTGCTAGTAGTTCTTTTGAAAAAATGCTGTGTTTTGTTTGCGTCTTGCTTAATTTAGCAGAAAAAAATGATAGAGGAGTCATTGTGTTGGTGACCAGTTGGTGAATGACTGCTCCTACAGCTATATCTGATGCATCTGTTGTAAGTGTATGTTTTGTGCCTTCACTGTCTTTTATGTAATTCAATTTTGTAAAGTTGGTCAAAGTAGTTCAAGCTTGTTTGAAGGTTTCTAGGATCGGTTGGTTGGTTGGTTTCTTTACTTTATTTTTTAACTGGCATGTCAACGGTGCAATATTGTAGAACAGTTGGGTAAGAATCGTCTGTAGTAGTTAATTACGCCTATGGATCGGCGTACTTGTCTGACAGATGTGGGTTGTGGGAAATCTAAAATAGCACTTACTTTCTCAGGTAGTGGGGATATTTCATTCTTCTCAATCGAGTGCCAAAAGAAAATTAATCTCTGGTTGGCCAAAAATGCATTTATCGATGTTTATCTCACTGAATCACAATAAATAGGATTTCCAACGTAACTTTATTGTGTTTATGTTCGATTCAGCTTGGAATCAAAGTTTCTTCTATTATGTTTGATGGAGAAAGAGTTGCATTTAGGTTCTTTTCTTCTCACTTCATAACAAGAAAAGTGTTGTTTGCCCGGCGTAGCAAAGTACAAACTATGATGTAAGCACACCGCGACAAGAGAAAAGAAATTATATTTCTCCTGTTGCAATTATTATAGCTAGTCAGTGTTGGAAACTCTTACCAGACAGCTAGTCAGTGGAAACAGAGAGAGAGAGAGAGAGAGAGAGAGAGAGAGAGAGAGAGAAAGAGAGAGAGAGAGAGACAGACAGACAGACAGACAGACAGACAGGGAGAGGGAGAGGGAGTGTAGGGAAACGCATGCATGATTCAAAGGGTCGGTCCTGTAACGAAATGAAAGAGAAAGAAAGGAAAACTAACATGACAAGACAGTTTGTTTTATGGTGAATAATCATGTGACTGTGAATTTTTATGCAAATGAGATTGGTCTATAAAAGCCGATGTGAAGTGAACATGAAGCGAGTTGAGAGAAGGCGTGCTACTTATGCAGACGTGTGGAAGTCAGCTGGAAAGATTGTTGCGTTTGGAAGTCAGAAGTTTTGACAACAGTGTCGAATTTAACCGAGAAATTGGTGATTTGAAGTGCAGAATAAATAACACTTGAGTTATTTAATTAGAGAGAGAGAGAGAGAGAGAGAGAGAGAGAGAGAGAGAGAGAGAAAAGAGGGAGAGAGAGGAGGGATAAGCAAAGCTAATGTAAAGGTAGTAGTTTTAGTTTGAATACGAAAACGTCTTACATATTTGTGCTTTTGTGGCCGTTACAAAAGAAAGAAATGTTTTGCAAATAACTGGTATTTGCAGAAACTTATCTCAAGAGATTCGTCTTTATATCAGTGTTTAGTTTTCATGTTCTCTGTTTGTTTTGCTGGTTTGTCTGTGCTGATAAATACCTTTGTATATAAATGATAAATTGTGTTGTCAATAGAGATATCAAGAGTCGAACTTCACGTCTCGGATTCACAGCACAAAAAAAAAAGGAATTAATGTTCACTTAGGGTTCAGTGAAGGTTAAAAAATGTGGCCTGTGATTGTTTTTTTTTTTTATTATTCAATCGCAGCGCACATTGTAAGCGACTTGATTAAAAAAATGTCATATGACTTTGATATTTTTTCTCACAAGATCATCAAAATTATGTGGGATCTAAGGCATTCTCTGTTTATTCTGTTGTTGACTAAACATATTTTAACCCATAGTTCTCCCTTCATTCACTTTGAATTTTGCAAAGATATAATCTTTGATCTACACTATTTTTGATAAACTCTCAAAACATTGGGGATTGCATTGGATAATAAAAATCTTAATATCAGAAAAACCATTTGTCTACATCAGTTTTAAATGTGATATTCGTTTTTAGCAGACCTGAAAACCTATAAAGTCGTCATTTTAAAGTTTTAAAGGTGAGTGTTGAGTTGAAAAGAAAGTAAAAGTTGAACGATGAACTACTCTACTTGAAATATTCCCAATGGTTTGCAGACAATTTCATTTACAAAGTACGTTGTGAGCCCATCCGTCTCCGTGAGTTTCACAAAAACTTTAGATCTACAAAAAATTAGTTTTGACAAACTTGCAGAATAGATGTCGGCACGCGTTATATGATCGCTATCACTCCTGCCCAGATTTGACAACAGTACTGTATTTTAGAACATATCTGGTTCTTATACAGGTAGAGTATTGCGTTGGGAGTGAGATAACTTCTAAAGTGGTAAAAAGATGCAACCATTTTTATGGCGACTTTGGCAACAGATTTGATATAAGTTCCTATTTCAAGCCAGGAGTGAAAGTCAGATACAAAAGCTTGTAAAAGCAGGGAGTTTCTTTAAGACCAGAGCCATTCATATCAATTGGGACCAAGTGGGGATCAAAACGTCTATTGTAAAAAGATAGAAGCTTGGTATGATACGTTAAAATTAACCAGCCACTCCTTGCTCCATTGCATCACAAGCTCAAGGTTAGATGAGAGAAACTCAGAGAGATCTTCTTTTTTTTTTACATGGAGGTCACCACTTATCAAGGCCCGGAAGCCACTCGAGGATGAGGGTTAGTGCGTTTACAGTAATCAATGAGATAGTATTGTAGTAATCATTAGTATTGGATATTTAATAGGGTGTCTTACTTAAGAGGGTCAGGATTTTTTTATGTTGGACTTGAAGAGATCCAAGTTGTAGTCAGGTGGGAAACAGGCAGACGGAAGAGAGTTCCACAGTCGTGAACTTCTAAGAAAGAAGCTCTGCTCATGGAATCTACATTTGGATTTAGGCACAGATAAAGCATGGGGAAAATTAATGATAGTAGTTTCAGCTAGACGGGTGTTTTTCATGAAAGATTGGCGAGGAGGAACCAGAGATTAGAGCTCAGACAAGCACTTGCCATGGAAATGACGATAAAACAAAGACAGGCTCGCAACGTCTCTTCTGTGGGAGAGAGGCTGCAGGGAAGAGAAAAGGGCATCTCCCACTAAGCTACGAAGTCTATTTTGTACTCTGTCAAGGCAGGATAGGCTGCTTTTAGCAGCTCCTGCCTAGATGTGGCAGCAGTACTCCATCCTTGGACGTACTTGGCTTTAACTTGGTCGTTGTTGGCCTTTAAAGTGTTGCCACGGATTCAAACAACTTATTCATGACATATGGAAGACTAATTGGTGTACACTGAGATGCAGAAGACCAATCTCTATCATTTTTAAATACTCGACAAACTAAAGAGTAGAGCCTCCCAAATGTTAGATGACTCAGCCTGTTTTAGGTATGCTCTTTTATAAAATTCAAATGGAAATCAAAACATTTGTCTTGTAATCCTGAAAATTTGGCCTAATTGGTTCTTCTGTGTCCATTTTTTGGATTAAGCCTGTGCTGACGTTCATTTGTGTAAATCGCACTGACATGAACACAACTGTTAGACATAAGAAGTTTAAATGTGGACTATATTTAGTTTAATTTTTTTTCATGTAAAGAAGACAAAGCCCCCATGACAATTCATATATCTTTTTTTTACAAAGGCGTCAAAACTTATCGAAGCCCGTAAGCCATTCGAGGATAAGGGTTAATGAGTGTAATAGTGTGGGACAATATCATAGTAATCGTTAGTAGTGGAAAATTGGTAAATTGGATTACTTAAGGGGACGGCTCATCAAGAACTTGTTTATGTTGGACTTGAAGACGACCATATTGTAGTCAACTGGAAAGCAGAGAAATGGAAGACAGTTTCACAGGTGTGTAGTTCTAAGAAAGAAGCTTTGTTCATGGAATCTACGTTTAGGTTTAGGCACAAATGAAGAATGGGGAAATTATTGATAGTGGTTTTAACTAGACGAGTATTTTTTCATGAAAGTTTGGCGAGGAGGGACCATAGATTGGAGTTCAGATGAGCACTTGCCATAATATCGATAGAGCAAAGACAGGCTTGCAACGTCTCTTCTGTGAAAAAGAGGTTGCAGGAAAGAGAAAAGGGCATCCCCTACGAGGCTACAAAGTCTATTTTAGCAGCAAAATTCCACCCCTTTACTATAAAAAGTCCTCAGATTCCAGAAAGCATTCTACTCTAATAGCTTTGTTCTCGAACCACTTCACTTTAGAATTCTCTCTGCTTTATTGAGTGTAATAACATGCATAGATTTAAATGTAATGTGAAGAAGCATCTTGCTGTGTAATCCTCCACTTAGGATGTACTCTATAAATCTGACCCCTAATCACAGTAGCCCCTAATGTTTCAATGGCAACATGCTTTGTTTGAAGTACATAAAACTTTGAACATGAAAAGTTTTTGATTTAAAAGTTTTTAACACATAAAAAAGAAATTCTTTTATTGTTTTTCTTATTGTTTTCTTTTCAGTTTTATCATTACCAAAAACTGCAAATTTTTGTCGAAAGTAAATGTTTAGAGGACAATTTTAATTTACTTAATGAATTCTGCCCTCCCGCCATATACACATCAGATTCGACTGGAATTGTTAACACATATGCAGGACACACACGTGCTGTAATTAGGTTGGAAGATTGTTTATATTCATTGGACAATCATGCAGTATAGTTAACAGCCGAGAAATAGGAAATAAACAAACTATAAAATGCAAAACTTTACCAATTGCATTGTCTTTTAATTCTCTACTCTTACGTCTTAGTAGTAATTTACCTTGTTGGGTGTGAACCAAAGATGATAAAAAAGAAACTTCTTTCTTACGCAGTAAATGATTTTAATGCCATAGTTAACGGAGATTGACATTTTTATCTTTTTTTTTTTTTCTTGCACCTTAAAAATGTTTTCTATCACTTTTACAATAAATCATTATCTCATTGTGCTTTTATGTTTCAAAATATTTTGCAAGTTGTAATTGAAATAAATATGAAAAATATATTTTTTAGGAACAAAATCAAGATGGTGGCCGATTCTAATAAAAAGATATTGAAATACATTCTAGTTTCCTTGAACTTTCCAGCTTTTGTGAGTTGATTTTTTTCTTTATCTTTACACACCTCCCCCAAAACACGCATTTAATTTCGTTTGTATGTTAAATTTAGTCCTTATCGGGTCATCAAACAAAACACAATGAATGAATATTTGAAAATATAAATAACTTCAAGCATAAACGTTTTTTCATCCAAATTACTCAATTCGGCATAAAATAACCTTAAATTGGGTTGATAAAAAAAAATCTGATCAAGCCACTTCAAGGTTTCACAAAGATCCAGGGATTTAGACCGCCACAAATGTGGACAAATTTTTAGTTAGATCAGGAAAAAGGTTGGGCCCAGAATAAATCCTTGAGGCACCGCTGCATCGATTCTATGAGGCTTAAGCTTTTATACATCAATGACTACTTTTATGGACTAATCAGAAAGCAAGGAGTTGATGGTTAAGAGGGCATTTCTAAATTTATAGCTAGAAAGCTTGAAAGCTTGTGGCGTAGACCTTTATGCCGAACTCTATCAAAGGCCTTTGATATGTCAAGAGCTATTACTCAAGAAACAACGCCCTTATCTATAGATTTACTTATTCTGTGTGATATTACAACCAGCACATCAGCTGTTGAATGCAGAATTGTTAGTAAAAAGATGAGGAAAAAAGATCAGCTGAAGATAAAATAGCTTGAAGACCATTACTATGCTTACAGAAGATTTACGTATATGTGTGTTTTGTTTTTCTTTTTCTTTTTCTTTTTGTTTTACATTTTTTTACTAAATTTTCTCATTTATAATTCTATAAAATAAATGTTTGTTTCCTCTTTGAAGCTGTCGGCATTGTCTGGTGTGATCGGTAGTGCAGTTTTACTTGCTAAACCTGAAATCTTGACAAAACTAAGTGATATTATCACGGAAGCTCAGGACGTAACTTCTTTCTTGTCACCTGCCTCAATACGTATCGGCCTGTATGTCATTCTTGCTGTCAGCGTTCTTATGCTTATAATTTCTTTCCTTGGTTGGTGTGCGGCATGGAAAGAAATCAAATGTCTCTTGATATTGGTAAGTTAAATTGATTTTCTTTTTATTGGAGGGGGGGGGGCTTCTTCCCCCTTATTTTGTCTTTTAATCCCCACATTTCATGAGCGATGTTTATGACAAAAGGGAAAAAATTATTGTTTTCTGTGTCGGAATCTATTTTGCACTTATCGCTGGATGACCTTTTGCGATCTTTAGTTATATTTTATTTCTAAAAGTTCCTTACATTAAGTGATTTCCATAAATAAAATAAATAAATATTTTTTTAAAGTTTTGTAAAGTTTCGATTTTTTATAACTTGTACAAGTAGCACATTGAAAATTTATGTAAAGAAATATTTATAAAACTCATAAATTACCAGAAAATATAAACTTCATAAATTACCAAGTTATAAAAATATAAACCCTTATAAACATTACATATTCACATTCTTTAAGATCCTGAGTTGGTTGTAGTTTAAAAAGATTATATATTTATTCTTAGGTGTCAATAGGAACCTTTCAAAAGATGTTATATAGTTTTTTTTATAAGTATATGAAAAGTTTCAAGAAAAAATACATGATTAAACCCGGATTTTCAACTTCCATCATAAACCCCCCACTACCGTGTCTCCTTCTCCAACATCAGGGGTCTACGTTCTAACCTTCCAGAGGTTGAAACGCAATTACAGGAGACTAAACCAGACCTATTATTCCTAAGCAAAACTGGCATTGGACAGATATTCTCCTAGATGAGTTCGTGATTAAAGGATACTCTAACGTAACTTCCAAATCTGACCCTCAAGATCGCCATGGGCATGGAATATGTGTCTATATTAAAGATGGCTTTCCATGTGGTAGGGACATCCCCAGATAAGATCCTAACATACCCTATATGTGCTTCTGAGTTGCACTTGCTGACACTACTGCATTTATATTTACTCTCTATCGCCCCCACAACAGCAGAGTTACTATCTTTAAAAGCATATCTGAGAAAATTGACCACGTCCTATCTGCTTATCTTTCAGCTAACCTTCACGTATGTGGAGACTTTAATGTTCACAATGTAGAATGTTTAACTCACTCAAACAAGACCGATGATGAGGGGAGGTTCTGTCACGATTTCTCCATTGCTAATGACCTCACTCAGATTGTTCACGAACCCACTCGTGTGCCCGACTCTGACAGCCAGTATGCAAGTCTCCTAGACCTTTTTCACACAACTTGCCCTGAACTATGTTCAGTTTCCGTTATGTCTTCACTTGGATCTTCCGACCACTCTGTTGTATCAATTAAGATAAAAATGAAATGTAAAAAGTCTCCAGACATACCTCTCTATTGTACAGTATATCGATACTCTATGGCTGACTGGGATAGCTTCCGTACATTTATATCAGATCTACCTCTGCGTTCCATGTTTAAAGAGGATGTGAACTCTTTAGTATCAGACCTGAAAGAATGGTTAATTGTAGGTATTGACCGTTTTATATCCTCGAAAAAAGTTCCAGCGAAAACTTAACAGCCAGCCATGGTTCTCTCCAGAATGTGCTGCTGCCATTGTGCACAGAAATCACTTTTTCCATTACTTCCAACGTAATAGATGTACGGAGACTAAAGCTGCTTTCAGAACTGCCAGCAACCATTGTAAAAAAGAAATAAAGAACGCAAGCGAGTTGTATGCTCAGTGTGTCAGGTCCAAAGTAGCTGAGCAGCGGCTTGGTTCCCACCAGTTTTGGCAAATAGCAAACAGAATCCTAAACAGAAACGTGTGCTCTATCCCAACTATCATCAATGCACCTGAGGTAATCTCGTCAGCATCAAACAAAGCCAAACTCTTTGCCAAGAACTTTGCAGCTAATACTACCTTTTGCGACCAAGGCCGCCAACCCCCAATATTTCCTCCTGTATCAGAAAACACACTATGTGATATACAAATATCTGTATGTGATGTTGCCAAGCTAATCAAAAACCTTGATTCCAGTAAAGCAACTGGCCCTGATGGTATTCCAATTATAGTACTACAAAAATCTTCAACCAGAACTAGCGCCCATACTTACAAAACTGTTTAAACGTTGTCTTAAGGAGAATTGCTTCTCATCACCCTGGAAAATCTCATCAGTTTGCCCTTAAGAATTCAGGTGATCGCTAATCTCCCTTTCAGTACAGGCCAATAAGCCTCCTGTGTGTCATGAGTAAATTGCTGGAATATGTGTTAAATAGAGAAGTAATCAACCATCTCAGCAAAAAATAACTTTCTTAGTGACACACAATATAGTTTCCGTTTTGCTAGATCTACAGCAGATGTGCTTACAATTATATCTCATAGGATTAGTGAATCTTTCGATAGAGGCAACCTGTCTAGGGCAATTGCTCTTGACATATCAAAGGCCTTTGATAGCGTATGGCATAAAGGTTTACTTCACAAGATCTCCAGCTATGGTATAGCTGGAAATGTCTTCTCAATTATCAAATCATTTCTCTCTGATAGGTTCATAAGAGTAGTAGTTGATGGGCAGAAATCAGAAGCTCACAGTATTAATGTTGGCGTCCCTCAGGGTTCCATTTTGTGCTCAACTCTCTTCCTGATTTACATTAATGATCTTCCAAATTACATCCTTACATCATTCATAGACATTTATGCTGATGACACTACGATCTATGGTAGCACATCTAAGATTGTAAATGACCAAGTTCTCTCCGATTCTCTCTCCTCTGATCTTGAGCAAGTGGTACAATGGGGAAAGGAATGGCTGGTTACTTTTAATGCATCTAAAACCAAGCTTTTATCTTTACATCATCAACGCTCTGATCCCTATCTGGCATCAATTGAAATGAATGGCTCTCGTCTTCAGGAGGCCTCAAGTTTTGACAAGCTTCTGGGCTTGACCTTTACTCCTGATCTGAAATGGAACACATACATCAAATCTGTTGCAAAAACCACTGGAAAAATGGTGGGATCCTTCTATCAATCCAGTAGATATCTCACTACTGATGCAATTCTCTATCTATATAAGAGCCAGGTATGTCCAAGGATGGAATACTGTTGCCACATCTGGGCAGGAGCTGCTAGAAAGGACTTATCCTGCCTTGATAGAGTTCAAAATAGACTTCGTAGCCTTGTAGAAGATGTCCTTTTCTCTTCCCTGCAACCTCTATCTCACAGAAGAGATGTAGCGAGTTTGTCTTTGTTTTATCGTTATTTTCATGGTAAGTGATCGACTAAGCTTCACTCTATGGTCCCCCCCCTCGTCAAACTTTCACAAGAAACACTCGTCTAGCTGAAAACCCTATCAATAATTCTCCCACTCTTTATCTGTGCCTAAACCTAAACGTAGATTCCATGAAAAAAATTTCTTTCTTAGAACTGCACGCCTGTGGAATTGTCTTCTGTTTTTCTGCTTTCCAGCATGCTACAACATGGTTGTCTTCAAGTCCAACGTAAACAAGTTCTTGATAAGCTGTTCCACTTAAGTTAACAAATTTACTGAATTTCCATTACTGACAATTACTATATTGTCCAATTGACTACTGTACACTCTTTAACTCTTATCCTCGAGTGGCCCCTCGGCCATGATAAGTGGTGATGCCTATGCAAAAAAAAATATATATATATATATCGATGGTATAGCTACTACGATTTTTAAGAGGTTTTATTACCTTGGTCATACCATTGGAGCACAGTACAGAGAAGATGTTAATGTAATTTCGAAGGATGTTATATTTTTTTAACTCTTCTATTTTCTTATCCAACACGTATCCAAGGAAATGGCAAAAACCCTAGAGGAAGACCTTCAGTCTGTAGTGGAATGGGCACAAAAATGGATGGTCACATTCAATGTTGTCAATACTAAGCTTCTTTTCTTTAATAATTACAAGAAACTTTCTCAACCACTAATAGCTATGGCTAATGATACATTACCTGAAAGTACTTCATTCAAACTCCTCGGCTTAACGTTCATGGGAAAATGAGTTAGAACAGATACATTGAGGGCATTGCCAAAGTTGCTGCGAAGAAGGTGGGCTCTCTCTACCATGCTAGAAAGTTACTTATGCTTGACAGTATCCTGTACTTCTACAAAGCCACCATTCGCCCATGTATGAAGTATTGTTGTCACATTTGGGATGGTGCATGTGCTACTAGTCTTATCCTTTTAAACAGGGTCCAAAAGAGTTGCCAACCTAATAAGTCCCACTCTATCAGCTAGGCTTCAACCACTGTTCCATCAACGAAATTTTGAATCCCTCTGCCTGTTTTACAAGTATGCTAGTGGTAGGTGCTCCGACGAAATACAAGCCCTTGTACCTCCTTGACGTAAATACCCCCGACAAACTCGACAAGCGGCAAAATCCCACCTTTACACATTAGAAACCCCTAGATGTAAAAAAGACTTCTACTCTAATAGTTTCTTCCCTAGGATTGTTAAACTTTGAAATTCCCTTCTGAGTTCCTGCTTTCCAGACTGTACTGACATGCAAAAGTTCAAGTATAATGTAAAAAGACATATCGCTGCTCAACTCCCTACATAGCATTCTTGCAATTATGTCCCAGATTGTAGCCCCCTACATCAAAGTGGCACTGTGCCTTGTTTGAGGTGAAAATGCAATAAAATAAAGACATGTGGACAATACTGGGAAGCCCTGCTAGTTTCAGATACTTTAGGTTGAAAGTTTAACTAAATTTTTAAAACTTATTAAATGTATAATTATTATAAAATTGAGAATTAAATTCAACTCATTTTTAGAGAAAATATTGAATATTTAGTTATTAACACAAGAAATTTGATACCTAACCTTGAACGGACATAATTGCATCAGGGGTGTGGTTTATGACTATCAGAAGCAATAAAGTTATAAGGATCGACCCCCGGGGCACACCTGCATTAATGTTGGTTTGGACGTACGGCCATCAAGGACAACCTGAATTTTTCTCTTGTCTAAAAAGGATCTGATTATGTTAAGCATTTGGCCAGTAATACCGCATGATTTAATTTTCATGAGAAGACTTTCATACTAAACTTTGTCGAATGCTTTGGTTATATCAAACATTATCAGGCTTGCTTCACCCGCCTTGTTCAATGCATGGTATATGCGTTCAGAGATGATTGTTAGTAGAACGGGTTTTCCTAAATCTGTCAGAAAGAAGTTTAAGATTTACAAGGTGGTGGACTTATGCTTGGTTAATAAACGACTCAAAGATTTTAATGAAGAGAGAAGAGACTAATTGAGCGATAATTCTTTCACCAGCATTCTAGGATATTAGTACACAATGTTGGGGAAGAAAGATTACATAAGACATTTGTTGTAGAGTTTGGAGAAAACAGGAGTTAGCTCACCAGAACATTTCTTTATGAGTATAGTAAGGATAGATGTTTAGATTTTTATCACAGAAATGGAAAGTGTGCATGTGAGGGGAGGTGTGATTATCAAATCATTGAGTTTTATTTCTGCCCATAAATGAAAACCTTGGGAAAGAGTGGTTTGTAATGTCTAAGGTGGAGTTAGAGATATATCACCGGGAAAGCAGTTCAGCCTCCTCAGTTGCCGTGGGGAATTGTTGATTACCCATTATTGACTACACGACTTAAAATTTTTCAGAAATTGTGAAGGTCTAATTTCTGCAACTCAATAGATTTTCTGGTCATTTTAGTATATCTTCTCTTAGTTGAATCTATTTCACTCTTATAATGATTTCTAACTTCTATAAATTTTTGCCTATTTGTACCTACCTTATGGCGGCCATGTTGGTGAAACTCTCTCTGCTTTTTCACAATGGTAGCTGAAATTATTCCATGGTTATCTATAATATGGTTCCCAATCAGCCTTTTTAAAATATCGTTTTGTGATCAGAAGTTAATATCACAACGTGATCAGGATTTTCAAGTCAGCTGTAGGCATTCGTCACATAAGCCAATGTAGCTAAGAATAGATCAAGAAGTGACGCTTGCTGATTCTCTTAATCTGAGAAACTGGTCAAGAAAGTCACACTCTGTCAAAGGGAATGCAATATAGAGAAACTATACGTTCTGTTGCTAACTGCATCTGTGCAGTTAAAAAACACAAGCTAATTACAGCGGTGGATATTAAAATCACTAAATATATATATTTAGGCACTAATATCTAAAGAGTACTACATATATACAATTGAAGGTATGATTCTAGATTTCACTCCCTAGTTGAGAGGAGGGTGTTAAGAATATAGACTAAGTCTTCATGAGTGAAAGCTATCCAGCCACATCAAAGTAATTAGAGGGGATTGATGAGTGTAGGTTAACTCTTATCCAGGTAGGCAGAAAGTAACTTATCTTGCCTTTGGTAATATTTATTTGTTATATATTGTTTTTGATCTTTTTTTTATTTATTTATTGTTGAGCTGTCCCATGAGGTAATCCAATTTACCAATTTTCCACTACTAATGATTACTATGATATTGTCTCATCGAATATTGTACACTCATTAACCCTTATCCTTGAGTGGCCTCCAGACCTTGATAAGTAGTGACTCCTTTGTAAAAAATTAAAAGAAATTGAGGATAAGATTAGAAATAATTTTTAAAAAGAAAGTACTTATCATGTAAAACACATACAATAGTTTTCCAAGCTTTCATTGATTGGCTGATTGGCAAGAATTCTGGCAACACTTGCGATGCATTCTGAGAGGTACGATGCCATAGAAACTTTGACTTTGATAACTAAAAAACTATTTATCTCATCAAGCTGAAATTTTGTATGGAGGTTATTGTTATCAAAGAGCATCAGTTCTATCGTCAAATTAGAAAAAAGCGGAAGTTGAAAGTATGTAAATTTAAAACTTGACCAACTACAGTTCTAGTAAGTACCTCACTGCCAATGCAATCCTCTATCTGTATAAGATCCAGGTTCACCCTAAAAAGTTGGTATATATTGGCTGGAGCTGCTCGGCGTGCCATAACCTGCTTTGATAGAATACGAAATTGCTTTGAAACCTAGTAGGTGATGGCCTTTTCTCTTCTCTGCAACCTCTTTTTCCCACAGAAAAGACGTCATGAGCCTGTTTCTGCTCTATCGCTATTTTCATGGCAAGTGCTCGAGTGAAATACAATCTCTGGTCTCTCCTTGCCAAACTTTCACAAAAAACGCTCGACTAGCTAAAACCACTATATATGATTTTCCATACTCTCTATCTGTGCCTAAATCTAAATGTAAATTCCACGAATAAAGCTTCTTTCCCAGAACTGGCCACCTTTGGAACACTATTCCGCTGGTCTGCTTCCCGATTGAATACAATATGGTAGCTTTCAAATCTAATGTAAACAAGTTCTTGTTGAACCGTCCCCATAAATAATTAAATTCTACCCAATTTATACCACTAACTACACCTTATATTCATTAACTCTTATCCTCGAGTGGCCTTCGGGCCTTGATAAGTAGTGATTGTCAAGTAAGAAAAAACTTCTCAAGATTATTTAAGGTGCAAGATTTCATTGGCTACAATATGGGCCAAGTAGCGAGTCTCTATAATGAATAAAACCAAAGTTATCGCCAGAAATGACTAAACTTTTCTGTGCCCTTAACGTTTTCTCTAGATATCTATAAATTAAATCAGTTCTAAGTTAAACCCTGGCCGATTGTTTGATCAGGTTTGGGCGGTGATGTATCGACTGATGTGGACGCTAGGCTGTATACAAAAAATATCAACAAACTAACAAACTCTACTGAAAACATAACCTCATTGGTGGGGGTAAAAAATCTGTGATATTCCTGTTTGTCTGTACATTCCATTTCATTTTTCTTGGAAACCACTGGGACGATCTGGCTGAAATTTAGTATGGACCTTTGTTATGATAAGGTGCAGCAAACTAAGTATTATGGTATCAGTTCGATGCACAGTTAGGGATTAATAAGGATTAATGTTTAATGCAATAATGAGCACAAATTTAACCATATTCAACCATCAATTTAGCAGAAAGCACTCATTGTCAATGGCTATAACAACGGGCTATAACTTTTGTCCGTTTTTAACCGGTGAAAAGTTAAGGAATACATTACTATTTCTCTTAAATTCCATATTTGTGACAAGTCTTACAAAAATCGTTCTTCAAATTATTACTTTAACTCTATGTCGGGAGTCTTTCCAAAATTTGCCATTTGTTTTTGTTTAAGTAATTTAATTTATTTTTTTATTTACTAAATTTTTTTTTTTTCACAAAGTCAGTTACCACTTATTAAGGCCCGGAGGTCACTCGGGGATAAGAGTTAATGAGCATATAATAGTCAACGGGAAAATGTCGTAGTAATCGTTAGTAGTGGAAATTTGGTAAATTGGATTACTTAAGGGGGTAACTCATCAAGAATTTGTTTACGTTGGACTTTAAGACAACCATATTGTAGTCAGTTGGAAAGCAGGAAAAAGGAATAGAGTTCCACAGGCGTGCAGTTCTAAGAAAGAAGCTTTGTTCATGGAATCTACGTTTAGGTTGAGCACAGATAAAGAGGCGGGATTATTAAGAGTAGTTTTAGTTAAACGAATGTTTTTCATGAAAGTCAGGACAGAGGGGACCAGAGACTGGAGCTCAGACGATAACAATAAAATACGACAGGCTCCCAATGTCTCTTCTGTGAGAAAAAGGATGCAGGGAAGAGAAAAGGGCACCCCCACTAGGCTAAAAGGTCTACTTTGTACTCTGTCAAGGCAGGATAGGCTGCTTCTAAAAGCTCCTCTCTAGATGTGGCAACAGTACTCCATCCTTGGACGTACTTGGCTCTTATACAGGTAGAGAATTGCATCAGCAGTGAGATATCTACTGTTCAAATAATGGAAGCAATGTAATCTATTTCATTTTTATGTCGAAATTAGTAACATATCGCTACATTATTGTATAAAACATTTACTTTTATGATCCAGCGATCCAGCATTATTATTTTGTAAATGTAACTTTAACAAGAGGAGTAACTCATAGTTTATAATCTGCTAATTATTTAAGTAAAACTTGCATCTTTCTGGAAAGTAATTTTATTTATAATTAATTATATATTTTATCATTTTCGTAATTTTTGTATATGTTACTAATCATAATTAAGTACCTACGGGACAGAGTTAGACACCAGGGTCGTTTTTTAACGTGGAGAAAAGGTACAAAAATAAAAAATTGTCTCAGTCGTGAAGGACTGATCCTCCACCAAAAGAGAACAAGAAATGGAAGTGCAGCATCTGAAGAACAGATACTACACTTTGATCTTGACCAAAAGGCCAAAAGTAGATAACATTGCTTTTTGTTGAAATTCAAAGTTTTCGATTTTCGTTATTTTTTTTTTATTTTTGTAAATTTTATTTTGTTTTTGTAATTTTTTTTGTTTTTGTAAATATTTTTTATTTTTGTAAATTTTATTTTGGTTTTGTAATTTTTTGTTTTGTAAATATTTTTTTGTTTTTATTTTTGTAAATTTGATTTTGCTTTTGAAAATTTATTTTTGTAAATATTTTTTGTTTTTGTTTTTTTGTAAATTTTATTTAAATTTTTTTGTCTTTGTAAATATTTTTGTTTTTGCAAATATGTTTTTGTTTTTGCAAATATTTTTGTTTTTTCTCAATATTTTTTTTTGTTTTTAGTATGCAACACTTTTGTTTATCATCTTCGCTGTTGAAGTTGCAGTTTTTGTGGTGGCGATTGTTTTCAAAGATAAGGTAAATATTATTTTGTGTATCATGACAACCAGTTGTAACATTACTGTATCCTGCCTTTTGTTTCTTTCTTGAATGGCGAGGAATCTATCGGGCATAAACGATAACTACATCGGGTACTTATACAAAACTAGCAGGGAAACCCGACGTTGCCTGGGATTGAATGAGTATCAATAAATGGTTCACACTTGCAATATTTTATTGTCATCAGAATCGGTGAAATCGCCCATTTTTCAATCAAATCAATTGATTGCCTGCTCTAGTTGGGGACCCAGTGCGGTACTGCGGTGCGTGCACTGGGAGAAAGCTTCAGCTTCACATGTCTCCCCATACATTGTAGTCTACATTGCACTGTAGAAAACCTACTGTTAATTTTATAAAATGTTTTTATATAATAGATTGAATTAAAGTTCAAAATGTAAAAGGAAGTGTTCAATTCATCGTTCAGTTGTGCTCTTAATCGACCCATCCATTCCAAATGTGTTTTTGTCGTATCAAAAATATATTGCTGCTTTTATACCCCGGGTCCTACTGCTTTTGTGGTGATAAAACTTCTTAAATGCGTTTGTGATGTTAGGCTGTATAAGAGTGTTAACTTTGGCCAATATTAGTCTGTTCCTTCTTTAATTGGATGTTTTCGATTATCAATACTTAACACAGGTATTTTGATACAAAACCTAAGAACGTACCCAGACACATTTGTGTGAATTTTTAAAAAAAGTCAATGCAATCGACCCAGCAGTTTCAAAATCCATTTGGAACTCTCTCTCTCTCTCTCTCTCTCTCTCTCTCTCTCTCTCACACACACACACACACACACACACATACATACATACACACACGCACAAAGTGCCTTTTATATGTAAGGAAAGATACAGATACTGACCGGACTATTTTTTTAGGTAGGATTTTTAAGTTAAATTCAATTTTTGCAGTCTATATTTTTTATCAACTTGTTAGGTGAAAGTACATAATAATTACAAACCGCCCTCCCTATATTAAGAATAGATTTCTAAATAATAACATTATGATTTCAGTACGGTCCGTATTTTGCATAGTTACCCTAAATTCTGATGACCTCTTAAGTTTATTATTTGGATTGTGAAGTTAACTTTACAATCTCTATTTGTCTGTTGTGCAATATTAGGCAAATGCAGTTATGGTGAAACGACTCTTTTTCTGGTGCTACGGATTAGTCAACTGGCCCGGCTATTTGTTCACAACCAACAAAGTGACATTAAATAGATAAGCAAAGAAAAATAAGTGGAAAGATTTGTGGCTGAGAGCAAAGATGGCGGCCATGTTAACTTACAGTTCTTCTGATATTCGGGCCAAGATCAAAGTGAAATATCTTTAATTTTTTTGTTCTCAGTTAGTGGAGGAGAAATCCTTCACGACTGAGACAATTTTTATTTTTGTTCTTTTCCCGACATTGAAAAACGGGTAATATTATACAAACACCGTGACAGCGAATTAACCCTAACCCTAACCCCCTAACCCTAACCCTAACGCTGTCACGGTGTTTGTATAATAATACCAAAAAACGACCCTAGTGTCTAACTCTGCCCCCCGTGGAAAGGCAAAGTAAATAGGAGCAAAGATTTTTTTTGAAAAAGTTGGTTGAAGTATCGAAAAACCTCTGACTCCCTTGACATGAAGAAAGTAACATTGAATCAATAAAAAAAAAATAATTTTACAAAAAAAATCTTGTGTGCTGCTTCTTTTGTTTTTAACTATTTTCTTTTTTTTTTTTTTTGTACTCGACATTTTTTTAGGTTGAAAGTCATGTGAAAAATGCTTTGACTGTTGTAAAAAAGTTGCAAAGTACCACTTATGGAGAGTTTGAAAAAATGGTAAGTATCTTTGGAATTTTTTACACTTATTAATTAAACAAGTTTCAGAAATTTTTAAATGAGGGTTAAAAAATTAGATTCGTCATTTATTAAAAATTTATTCTCTTTTCTCTTTCTTGATTTGTAAATGTAACCCTTTCGTCGACAAAAATCTCCAATTAAAATATTTTGTCAAAATTGAAGCCAATTTATAATTTTTTTTTTTTTTTTTTTTTTACCATTATTGAAGATAAACACTTGCCATTAAATCATCCCCTGAAAAAACTGAGATTCTACTTTTAGGGGCGATTATATTCTTAGCAAACTTGGAAAAAACAAAACTTGGCAAAAAAAAAAAAAAAAATCGACAAATAAAGTAGAAAACCTTGGTTTGTATTTTTAGAATGAATTTTTTAGAATATAAATTTAACGTAAATGGATCCCCCATTTCGGAACCACTATAGAGTTTTAAAGTAGTTAAACAATTTCTTTTCTTTTTTTTTCTCTACAGAAGATAAATTCTGCTCATAGCTTTTTTTTTGGGGGGGGGGGTTATAAGTGATGGCGTGATTTTCCAGCCTTCCGAGTTATTGTAGAATTTATAATGCAGAATAAGTTTTGCATATAAAGTTAACCTAAAATAATCACTTATTGAGCCATTATAGCGTCTCAGAGCAGTTAACCAATTTGTTTTGTTAGTTAACGACTTTTAAAAAAAATAAAATAGCTCAGAAGAGTATAAACTAATAACGTTCATTTGTTTTTAATTTAACATTTTTTTTAAACATTATTTGCTGGAACAAACCATAACGGAATGTGCACGTGTTTATGTAATAGTTTGAGAAAAAAGTCAGTCGAGTTTCATGAAGATTATTATGTACATATCCGGAAGGAAATCGTTACTGGTTTAACTGAAAACATACTATGTCTGTCAGTGTTTTTGTAAATAATGAACTAATATTGATCGTAGCAATCATGCAAAGGCCATTTTGAATATGATCCGATGTGTTCATTGATTTAATCAAGCATTCTAAGTATTAGTAGACAGGGAGCTGTAATGGAAACCAAGCATGAAATAATTTGTGATGTAAAAATACTTACTTAAGCATGTAACATGGTGATGTAAGGGAGGGGGGAGGACTCTATGGATAGCGAATAAAAGTTTTGCTACTTTGTGGGACTACATATTTGAGAAAAGCAGTTTCCTCAGAACGAATGCAATAACTTTTAAAAGGAGATGAAATGTACGCATAGTTCCTTAAAACACACATCAGCAATTATATAAGTGGTTAGTTTGAATATTTTTTTAATGAAATGATCTGTTATTTTTCTGTTGAAACTGTAGATTGAGAGAAAAACTGATATATATATATATATATATATTTATATATATATTTATATATATATTTATATATATATATTTATATATATATATTTATATATATATATATTTATATATATATATATATATATAATATATTTATATATATTTATATATATATATTTATATATATATAATTTATTTATACAAACATTGATGGCTACATATATGCATACATGTTTCTGTAATCACCCACATTGGAGAGATTACGTCTTCAGGCCAAGAATTATCCTCGATAACTGACATTTCAAGACAAAAACATTTTCTTATTTCGTTTACAAAATTAGAGTCTCGTCATCTAATATGTGTGGGAGAGGACAAGTAAGGTCTTTGAGGGATGCATCGCCGATGCATCCCTCCCTGGCTTTTATCTTTCTAAATCTTAACCTTTTATTCTCTCTTCCCCTTTATATTATTTTTATTTTTATCAATCTCATCTTTTGGTTTTACGCTATAAAGCACTTGAGAATTCAGAATCTTGTCTCCCCCTGGTCGGTGGTCAAACATTATAGACATATATGTTGGCTATCCACTTCGGGGTCGGTATCCTCAATCCACACACACACACACACGCGCGCGCACACACTTTAGAAGCAAATATACACATATACTTTTACTTAGGAGTGGATATACACCGCTAAGGTATATTTTACGCATACACGCGCACAGAAATACAGACAATGAATATAAAAATTAAAATTAAAATTAATTTAAAATAAAATTAAAATTAAAATAAAATTAAAATAAAACAAAATATCCTGAAAGTTACCAATCTCGGCATGTACACATATAGATAAATACACGTACAAACACCCACACTTTGATACACCCATGTATACATACACATATACAAACATACACACACATACGTATAATGCACACAAACAGTTATCAGATATTTATATTCATACTCATACACGCATTTATATCAACACATGCACCCTCAATACAACCAGCAATATATATACTCGCATATTATATACTGTCTGTTATTATACTAATATTAATAAGGCTATCAAATTGGGAACCTTAAAATCCGTCAACCGGATACATGCCTCAATAAAACATATATATATATACACCCATACGAGTATTTATACACACAGTATATATTCCTACATACACACATAATCAGACCATCCACAGGCGTACACATATCCCCATACACACGTGTCCCCAAATCCACACAGATATATACAATACACACACGAGACACATAGACATATAGATATCCATATACATATTCGTATACACTTACATACATACTTACATATACACACAGATACCTGCGTACTCATAAAGCATAAATACACAGCCATACAAGTACAAAACCAAAATCTTTATTTAATAAGATGCCTTCTAACTTCAGTAGTGTGGTAACCCCCCCTTTTTTTTTAGAAACAGCGTATTATTATAGTTTACACAGGTGTATATATACATAGACAATATACATATATGCATACACAGACACACATACACACATATCCACTCTGGTAAAAAACAGTATTGTAATGCCTATATACGAGATAGCCTATTTAATAATTCGGATAATAATTCGGATATATATATATATATATATATATATATATATATATATATATATATAATAAAAAAACTCTTTTTCAAGATGTCTTTTAACATGTTTTATTAATCATTTGTTCATATATATATATATATATATATATATATATGATTAGTTTTTTTGGAAAAAGAATTCCAGCAGAGTGCTCAATTAAAAGGAAAATCCAAATTTTAAGAGCGTACTTATATTTTGTGTACAGAAAGTTGTTAGTTGAGACAGGTCATTGGTACCGTCGGTTTCAAGCCCGATAATAAGGCCCGTTTAAGGTATCCTTATCGAGCTCTCTTCAGCCAATATTCGTATATATATATATATATCCGAATTATTAAATAGGCTATCTATATATATATATCCGAATTATTATATAGGCTATATATATATATATATCCGAATTATTAAATAGGCTATCTCGTATATAGGGATTACAATACTTTATTTAATGATTATTAATATTTAATAATTATTATAGTAAAAAAAAATAATTATATATATATATATATATATATATATATATATATATATAAATGAAATCAAAGGGATGTAGTGCTTACCTGATATACACACTGTCAAAGTTTAAACTAATATAAATGACAGTATTTATATATAGATAATTTAATCTCAACCGAATAATTATTTCAGCTGTTTTGAAAGTTTTCCAATCAGATTATATGCATCGTCACGCTGGACTTAATTTTGGACTCCATTCTCTCTAAAGAACTATTTTTCCATTTTGGATAAACTTGAAAGAATTTTCATGCAAGCTGAAATATTATGCGTGGTTTGTTTTTATATCTTTTTACATATACAACATTTTTTCACCTCTTTTCTTGACAATTTAAAACTACAATAAATTGCGGTTTCACTTAATGCCATTACTAGCAAATTCTAGCAATGTTACAAATATAATTTGCTGATTTCTTTATGTCCTCTGATGAGAATACTAACAAGAATAGCATTCTTTGAAACTTCGCTAAATAAGGACTTTGTAAATTGTTTTTTGGAGTATTCAGTCGAACAATAAATTTGGATTGTAAATTTCAACTTACAGTCTTAATTTAAAAAAAAAACACTAACCTAGATTTAAAACAGATTAAGAAACTAATATCCAGGCTAAATAGAGCACACACAAAGGAACAGGTCAACCAGAGGTCAAATAGGTCTTTGTCCGATAAATGCATGCTCATTGGCTGATAGGAAGGGCGCGGTGGATACTAGAAAGCTGATTGGCTAACTAAAATCTCAATAGAAGATGCGCATATAAAGACGACAAACAACCACAGAATTCGCGCATAAGCCTGAAGAGTCCTAGAGCGGATGAAACGCGGAATATTCAGTGTAGCTTAATCGCCATATACATTTTATAACTTTATATATATATATATATATATATATATATATATATATATATATATAAGTTTATATTCCAAATTTCAAAATATTGTCCATTTTACTGTTTATTTTTTTCAGCATGTTAAAATGTTCAATTCTTGACAGCACCTGTTTTGTTGAGCAGAATCATTCATGCAATTATTATGTCAATTTTTGAATTTATTCCGCCCTTAACTCATCAGAAAAATAGGAACTCATCAACTTTAAAAGAAAATGAATGAACATAGGCATGATTATAAAATCTGAAAATCGGAAGAGAAGTTGCAATTGTATTTTCTTTTAGTTATGTCATCTTAGAATTTTAATGTAGAGTCAATGATGTACGTATTAATAAATTGTGGTTATATTGTTATAATTAAATAAAAAAATATCTTATTTAATATATTATTAATTCAATATTTATAATTAGGTCGTATTTATTTTCTTAGATAATATTGATGAGGGTCAAATCCATAATGTATTTAGGTTTATTTTATATGAAACTAATTTTAAAATTTATTGTATTTGTCTACGATAATTTAGTTATTTAGTTAGATTAAACTTTGCTGAAGTATAACATTGTATATTACATGAATAAATATTTTTATTAAGTATATTTCTACGTTTAACAGATTTCTGTTATTGCTATTAAATTAGGACAAATTAACCATTTATTTTCATTAATATGAGAGATTTCTTAATTTTTTCCAATACATTTGTTTATTTTCTCCGATAAAGGGAAGCTATTTACTTTCAGAAGTATACTGAATTGTCTCCCTTACATTTCCTAATTTTATTCCTTAGATTTTATGAGTTTAACTGTACTAATTAAATGTTATTATTTTCTAATTTAGTAGTTTTACTTTATTTTATCAATTTATTTAATTTTTAAAAAATCATTTTTTGATTATATTACTCATTCAAACCTTAATATTTTAAAACAATCTCAATATAAACTAATTCATATTATATACAAGTTTTATACATTTCTATTATAACCTTAAGTATTATATTCACTTCAGTGATTACCTGATATGTCTATCAAATTTACTTCATATAAATATATTTTCACTAATCTAATCTATTAAACTCGAATATACCCCCCTTTTACCTTTCTATGTTTATTTAATATCTTAAAATTATGTCCAATACGTTTATTTATTTAAATTTGTTTCATGAATGTATATCGTTATAACTAAATATTCCGTATCATTCATGATATTTTTATATTAAGATTATTTAGTTTTGGACATAGGGGCGCCCGACGTCGTAAAATACAATTAAGTGTGATATTTTAATTTACGCAGATTTCTTATTTATCATTATAAAGAAAATTACTTCATATTATATTGTATGCAATATTTAGTCATGATTTCAAAAGTAAAAAAAATATATATGATTTAAGTGCCGTCAGAAAGAATCGAAACCGAAATCAAAAAACATAGTTTTATGATTGAAACTATGTTTACGAGTTAAGTAAAGACTGAACTTTATTTGTACTCAATATGGTTGGACTGTGCAAAGGAGTGTGAATTTTATTCAATACAAGCTGGTTTCCATGACAATACTGTTTTTGATAGACAAGATGCAAGCAAAGGTAGTCGGACGGTCCACAGAGGTTTATAATAAGAGCTTGGTAGAAGAGAATTTTTAGTGTTAACTTTCTTCCATTTCTTCCTATAGATGCGCTTTAGATGTCCAGAATAATACTGTTAGTCACTGAGTGGTCCTTCTAAAGGCAGTAAAACACTGAAAATCTCAGAAAACAGAAACCATGACCTTGGCTTTCTTTGAGGTCAGAGATCACGTGTGTTTCCATTGCTTTGATTGCTCTCTAGTTTCTGGTTGGTAGTCATGAACCCAGTTTTCATTGAGAGTGATTACTCGAGCAAGAAAATCATCTTCATGTCCTTCAAATAATTCAATACACAGTGCACCAGGTGTGTTTCTGAAAGGACTCTACACAGCAGAAACCTTTTTGAATCCTTATTTTTGGTCTAAATTTTTACTGTTCGCTCAATAGATACCCAAGGTTCTTTACTCTCTGACGACATAATACTCAACGATCCTGTATAATCATCTGCAGAGCAAGGACAAGGTTAATCTTGTTTGTTGTTGTTGGAGATCGTACTGACTTTGGATCATCTCAACATATGCAAATAATCTCAACATGTCATCATGAATTTCTTGGGCAGCCATGCTTTTTGAATGCTGATACTTTATAAGAGCACAAATTTATGTTTTCTATATTTTTCACTGAATCCTTCACCCTTGCTTATTCAAAAATCTGTAAAAATATAAAAGATATGTTAGAATATTAAAAATTTGGCAGAAATACATACAAAATAGTTGGTTTAAAAAAAACCCAATAGGTTTCATCATACATCAACACTTTCTACATGATGCTTCAAACTTTTCATGGTCCTGGATATGACCTTAAACTAAATCTGATGGTGAGGCCCCAGCTTGCAGGCCTTGAGGTGTGTGGAGCCACCCTTTAATTGCCATTGCTCCCAGGTCTACTCTGACCCGGAGTGGTAGTACCTGTAAGGGTCCCAACTATGGGTTAAATAGAAACCGACTTGAAAAAAGCAAAACCAATATATTCTATTAAAAAATTGTTCTTCAAAATAACTATATTCGGCATTAAATAACCTGACAAAGGGTTGATATGCCATAAAACAAAAACAACTAACCAATCAATCAAACTTTTCATACATCTCTCGTATACATATTGTGACGTGACCCGGGTCTAGTCTAGGGGTTAGGAATTTCGCAAGAATTCTATACCCAAGTACACGTCGTAAGAAAAGTAAAAGTGTGGAATTTTGCCAGTCGTAAGAATATCACAACTGCATGGCATCTCCCAAGTTTCGATTCAGTGGAATCGTCATGGACTACCCGATAACATTCACATTTAATAATAAAGATGGCAGAGAATGAAAAAGGTCGGACACCAAATGAATAACGTTAAAATATATAAATTTATTATTTAAACAAAAAAACAAATGAAGGAAATAAAAATAATAAAACAGTCATAATGAGAGTCCAGTCACAGACAACATCAGATCAGGATGGGGGGGGGGGTCATTGGTGGAGATATATTATTTTTCTCTCTTTCTTTTCTCTCCTTTTCTTTCTTTTCTTTTTTGATAAAACACAGAGTCACAGTTAAAACAAAATATTAGAATGTTCAAAATGAAAGTCGGGTCACAGACTTGGCAAAACATAAAGACACAGACCAAACAAAATATTAGGATAATCAAAATGAAAGTCGGGTCGCAGACAATATCAGGTGGGGATGGGGTTACGGTTTCTCTTTTCTTTTGATAATGCGTAAAGTTACAGTTGACACAAACATTAGAACAATCAAAGTTAAAGTTAGGTAACAATATTCTTTCTTTCCTTATCCTTCTTTTCTTTTCCAATTCTTTCACCTTTATGCTTGGTGAGGGACGAATTTATTTCACGGAAAGAACTCAACTGTCACTGAGTGGGCTGGGGGAGGTGAAATATGAGAGAATGGATATCGAACGATACTTAGCTTTTTGATGGGAATTTCTCTCCTGACGCGCGCATTTCGATGATGTGATAATGTCCTTAGTTTTTCCTTATCACTTCTTTTTCTTTCTTTGTCATCTTCGATATGCGGTTTGTCCTGAAAAAGTTCTCGCATTGAATTATATAGACCAAGGTAATTCCGTGTTGGAGTAAATGTCCCTTTTTTGGTCTCATGGCCGTCCGCCAAGTTGAGTTGATCATTTGCCGGTCACCATGCGTCGTCCACGCGGGTGCATATTTCTGCTTTTTGGGGAGCAGAAAATATTGTCGTCGTTTCCCAACGGCTGTCAACTCGAAACTGAACTTCACGCGCTTTCCTCGGCGCTTATGTCACGACCGCCTGATGTCGGCTGTCATGGTTACCTATGTTTGCGTGAGTGTTTTACTGCTGCTTATAGTTGATCAGTGAGGGAGAGAGGGGGGTTGTGTCGTTCGACTGTTCGCTGTTCAACTTAGGAAGGGGAGGTCTGCTGCTTAACTTGGAAGGGGGGGGGTCTGTCTGGCTCATATCTATATATCCATTATGATATAAGGAGTGGGGGTGTATATGTTTCTCCTAACAATATAAATAAATTTATATACAAAACTGATTGTGCTCACATTTTTCTTTAAATCTACAAATTTACCCTGTTTTCATTATCTCTGAATATCCATTTCATTTAGCCAAACATAATGATAGTTCATTTTTTTTTTTAATTTTGGAAACCATCATAAAATACGCATTTAGAAAATAAATGTAAAATTTTAAAACCTAATTTGAGACTTGATCTAAAAGTTTTCATTTTTTTTTTCTAGCTGGGATGTTGTGGTGTGGAAGATGGCGATTTTTGCGTAACTCCAAAATTGGTAAGTTTTGATGCAATGTTTGCTTAATCTCTTATAGTTCAGCTTGACTAACACTCCAGTAAACACCTATTAATCTTAGTTACCTGTTAAAGATGTAAGGATACAGTTGTCTTCCTTGTAGTTCAAGATGTGTGATTTATTTATTGTTAGGAATTTTTTCTTCGACTTAATTCGTTTGCTTTGTACTAAATATTGCTATTTATTCTAAGATATTTTTTCAAGGCCACCGTTCGCCCATGTATGGAGTATTGTTGTCACATTTGGGCTGATGCATCTGCTGCTTCTCTCTCACTCCTGGACAGGGTTCAAAAGAGAGTCGCCAACCTGATAGATCCTGAACTGTCATCTAGGTTTCAACCTCTGTCCCATCGACGAAATGTTGCATCCCTCTGTCTGTTCTACAAGTACTTTAATGGTGAATGCTCTAACGAACTACAAGCACTGGTACCCCCTCGACGTGAATACCCCCGACAAACCTGACAAGCAGTTAAGTCCCACCCCTTCATAGCAGAGATCCCTAGGTGTAAGAAAGCCTTCTACTCCAATAGTTTCTTCCCCAGAACTGCTAGACTTTGAAACTCCCTTCCGGAATTCTGCTTTCCCAACTGTACTGACATGCAGAAGTGCAAGTGTAATGTGAACCAACATCTTGCTACTTATCTCCCTTCATAATGCCCCTGCAACTTATGTTCCAGATAGTAGCCCCCTACTTCAAAGTGGCACTGTGCCTTGTTTGGGGTGAAAAGTGAATAAAAAAAAGTTCTTGCGTTAAAAAGTACATTTTATCTTCATATTTGGTGCATGAAAACAAATTTAAGATAAACTTTCGTATTTGTCTTATAGATGAAAGTGTTTGTGTCGGTAATTTCCCTTGATTATATTTGATTAAAATGCCAGGTGGTACCACTGGTGAAAAATTTTTATATTCTCGTTACCAGTGTGCTGGTTAATTCAGAAAAAAAACACACACACAATCTAATGATCAGAGTTTGTTCAAACCAACTTTGCTAAAGAGTTTCATCTTTTATATTTGTTAAACGAGGTGGCTATCATTTCACAAAATTTTCTACTTAGAAAATATTTTAAATATTTTAAATAAAATTTTATATGAATAAATATTAACATTTTGATAATTGTGATAGAAGTCAATCTTTTAAATAAGATAGAAAAAAAGAAAAAACCAATTTGTGTGCAGTTTCTTTTTTAAAAACTTACAATTTAAAATAGGTCAAAACCGCACACATAAATCGAAATGCACAACAATCACGGAATTTATAAAGCAATTTAGAAAAATAGAAAATACAGGTGGGTGGGGTAGTGAGTAGTGTTTGACTCATCATATTTCGGTTCGAGTTATCTCTCTTGTTGATATTTGATTTAAATGTGAGGTGGCGCCACTGTTGCAATATTTTATATTCTCATTATGTGTGTGGTGAGGAATTCAGAAAAAAGAATTTAATGAAACAATATTTAAACTGATCAGATTTTGTCCAAATCAACTTTGAGTTCATTGTTATCCGTAAGGTGGGCACCACAATAGTAACTTGACATTTTTATGCATTTGCATACTTTTTATTTTATGTCTCTAACAACAATTGCATTTCTTTCTTTTCTACCCCAAACAAAGTATATTGTCACTAAGATATCAGAGGCTACTATGCGAAGGGCAATAATTTTAGGATAGAGGAAACCCAAGTGGGGAGTGTGGTAGTAAGAAGTTAGTTCAAATTATATTTAAATTTCAGAATTCTGGTATAGATGAGGTCAAAAAAGGAATTGCAATGGCAATTGGTAGAAGGAAAGAAGCTATTAGACTATAAAGGTTTCACCACATCTAAGTGTGAAATTTTCCTACATCTGTGGTGGGTCAAAAATCTCTTTTTCACCTAGTTAAAGATGTGGGAATACATTTTTCTTCCTTATCGAGATCCTGCAGCTCACAGAACCATTCCTCTAAAACGCATTGGATCCATTTTCTCCCAAACCATCAACTCTTCTTCACAAACGTAACCTGGTACCTTCAGGAAAGACCCAACCAACACTTGCAGCAAATTCTTTTATACACTTTGCTTCCTTTTTGATCATCACATGTACCGAAGACAACATGTGCGATTCATTTATTTATTGTTTTCTTTGGCTTAATTCATGGCATTTTTTCCCCTGACAAAATATAGATAAAGTAAAAAATTTCCTCATCGTTCTTTCTGAAACAAGGTTGAGGCTATAATTCTAATCAAATTAATAAGTGTAAGTGTGTATATGTATCTTTCTTTCTCTCTCTCTACATATATTTTTACGATTTATTCCATATAAAAAATTTACACCAGTTTTTTGAGGAACATACATTTGTCTCTGAAGAGTTGTTTAGTGGTCTTCCACTATTCAACAAAACACGTGTAAGATACATTTCATAAAGAAAATTAATAAAAACTTAAGAGTGTGAATTAAATACATCTTCTGGTTTTGGAATGATAATTAATGATCATTATCGCGGGGTCCGATTTCGAATCTCGCTAGATTCAGCCACTCTGATGAGTCGTAGAGGACGAAACATGTGTCAGTGGATAATTATATTTTAAAAACAATATATATGCCGCTCCCCATATGAGGGTACCAAATTGGTTAAAAGGAAAATTATTCCCAACTCACATTTAGGTAAAAATGCACTTTTGTAAATAACTGAATTCATTCAAAACGTAAAGCGAAAACAAATAACATCTATATATTTATTTAGTTATTTTTAGGGTGGCCCATATATACATATGTACATGCATATTTACTGAACCGATTTTTTTTAATACCTTATTTATTTTGTTGAAATTATATGTGGAGAAACAGTTAAGGATATATAGATTAACTACCCAGAATTTCATCATCAAGATATTGGGGACTACATATTCTAAAGGCACGTAAGAAAAAAACAATGATCATGCCAGTTTTTATTCTATCATTGTGGTGCGAGTAGTAGTGAATGTAATCAGTCTTATGTGTAGTTTTTCTGTGTACTTTGAACATCCGATCGTTTTCTGATCTGATGGTGGGATCCTTCTACCGCTCCAGAAGATATCTCACTACTGATGATGCAATTCTCTATCTATATAAAAGCCAAGTACGTCCAAGGATGGAATACTGCTGCCATATCTGGGCAGGAGCTGCTAAAAACAGCCTATCCTGCCTTGACAGAGTACAAAATAGACTTCGTGGCTTAGTGGGGGATGCCCTTTTCTCTACTCTGCAACCTCTCTCCCACAGAAGAGACGTTGCGAGCCTATCCTTGTTTTATCGTTATTTCCATGGCAGGTGCTCGTCTAAACTCCAATCTCTGGTCCCCCCTCGCCAATCTTTCATGAAAAACACCCATCTAACTGAATCTACTGTCAAAAACTTTCCCCACTCTTTATCTGTGCCTAAATCCAAATGTAGATTCCATGAACAAAGCTTCTGTCTTTAAACTGCACGCCTGTGGAACTCTGTTCCGTCTGCCTGCTTCCCACCTGCCTACAACTTGGATGTGTTCAAGTCCAACGTTAACAAATTCCTAATGAACCGCCCCCTTAAGTAAACACTTCATCAAATCTCCACACTAACGTAATGTACTTGCAATAACCCTTATCCCTGAGTGGCTTCCGGGCCTTGATAAGTGATGACCACTGTGTTAAAAAAAAAAAAGTACATCTAGAAAAGCTAGGGAGTTGTCTTCGGATTCGTGTGTAAATTTTATAGAGGGTTCAACTGAATTTAGTTTATTTTTTAGTTGTTCTATTTGTGCATTTACGGGGAGAAAAATAAGGATATCGTTGATGTATCTAAAGTATGTGGAGTTTTCAGGTAACCTAAATTTGAAGGAGCTGGTTTCTAAGAATTCTAAAAATAGGCAAGATAGTACTCCACTTACGGGATTTCCCATAGGGAGTTCGAATTTTTGTCTGTAATAGGAATTATTGAATTGGAAATAGGTTATATCAGTAATAAGTTTAATTATTTGTATCAATGTGTCCGGGGGGAAAAAGGTAGATCGATGGTAATATTTTAATTGGGACATTGGTATATAGGGAAACTATGTCTAAACTGTGCATGGTTTTGTTTCGTATGTCAATGTTTTTTATTTTATTTAGGAAGTCGCCAGAGTTTGTAATATATGAAGTACTAATGGTGCCCATTAATGGAGTTAGGATGTGGGCAATGGCTCGTGCATCGATCGGTAATTTCGCACATAAGGTAGCACAAGCCACTGCCCACATATTCACTACTACTCGCACCACAATGATAGAATAAAAACTGGTATGATCATTGTTTTTTTTTCTTACGTGCCTTTAGAATATGTAGTCCCCAATATCTTGATGATGAAATTCAACATATCACGAACGCTTTAAAGACATTACAATATCCGACTTATTTAATTCCTAATGTGAAGAAAAAAGCCACAAAAATATATTCTAATATAAACAAACAAAAATATGAAACAACAGATACCTCCCTAAACAGATATCTCCTCATACCTACACATACTAATGATACAAAAATTTGCAACACTCTCAACAGACTTGGTATACATACGATACAAACAACTTCTTCAAAAATAAAACAAATATTAAAAACCACTAAGAATTCCCCCAAGGCCCTCATATCCAACGCCAGTATATACTCTATCCCTTGTATTGACTGCCACCAGACATATATAGGAGAAACACAATGTAAGTTAGAAATAAGACTTAATGAACATAGAAGAAACATAAAAAACGGCAACCCCTTAAATGCACTTTTCTTCCACTGTGCTGAACATGATCGCTCGTTTAACTTTGATCATGCAAAAATCATCAAATTCGTTGTTGCTAAACGAAGACTTCTAGAATCAGCACTTATTTCGGGTACTAGCACCATCACGCAAAGAAAAGGTTTCTACAATTTAGCCCATATTATAGGAAATATAATAATCAGAGAGCAAAATATGAATACGGATCCTGGGTAGTTAATCTATATGTCCTTAACTGTTTTTCCACATATAATTTCAACAAAATAAATAAGGTATTAAAAAAAATCGGTTTAGTAAATATGCATGTACATATGTATGTAAGGAACGTTTTAATGTCTATATATATATATATGTAGAGTTGAACGTAATAATCAAAGAAGAAAGCGCCCGCATGTGTGTGTATTGTGTGGTTATACAACTTACCTTCAGATGGGATCTGAGAGAGAGAGAGAGAGAGAGAGAGAGAGATTAAAGATGGCAGCCATGGATTTATAAGGTATTGTCTCGTGGAATCTAACGAGATCTCATCTTCCACTGCACATGTATGCAAATGGAATGGAGTTAGTTTTCTAATAAAATACCTGTTGGCAGAAGTGGTTGGGAGAACACGTGCTGGAAGTTTAGAAAGTTGACAGTGACGAATTCTAGCTGAACTTTTGCTTTTTGTATTTATTTTATTTTGTTTTGCTGTTTACCAGCCCATTTAACTGCAAGCTATTTCGACATAATGGGGGGGGGGGCAAGTTCGACCTTAAATTAATACCAGAATTCGACAGTTCGACCTTGGTAGTTGACTGGGTGGAGAAGGTGGAACTGCATTGCTTGTTGTTTAGTGTGAAGAGCATTGAACACATGGTTCCTCTACGTTTGTCTGGCGGGGCTTTCACGGTATATCAACAGCTTAGTCCTGAGGAAAAACAGGATTATGAAAGGATCAAGGCAGCATTATACAAGGCATTCACTATCAACCACGCCACTGCTTGGGAGCAATTTGAGGCAAGAACCTTACATCCCAACGAAACTGTCAACGTTTATTTGACTGAGCTGATAAAGTTGACGGTGTTGTTTGGTGGGCTGCATGAGCAGGCCTTGCCATGCAAATTTTTGGCAGGGCTCCCAACCAGAGCAAAGCAACTCCTACAGGTTAGCTACAGCATAGCTTCATTGTCCCTTAATGGCCTGATAGACTGGGCTAGGACCGTGATGAAGAATACTTATGAGATGAGAGAATCAGTAGTCACTGCTGCACAGCCAACACCAAGTGATGATAGACCATCCCAGGGGACCGGCCTGCTTGGTGAAGTCGTATGTTATAGGTACAATGGACAGGGCCACATTGTAAGGAACTGCCGGCAGTGACTGACAGCTGTTTGCTGCTACCAATGTAATGAGACTGGTCATATGGCCTGGGATCGTGCGGGAAACGGGATCAGGGACAAGGTGCCAGTGTCAACCTCTTCTCCAAACAGAAATTAGACGAGGCGCTTCCGACCATTCAGGTCTATATCAATGAGACATTGTGCTCAGCACTCCTTGACTCGGGATGCTCTCGCACCATAATGAGCGCAGATCTCTGCCGCACTTGGAAGAAGAAGACTACTAAAGTAACCACCCTCAGTGGAGCGATGCGGACATGTTGCAGGGTGGGCGTTGTGAACATTTGCACTAGAACTGGAAATTCGGCTTATGTCAAAGCACAGGTAGTACTTGAGAAACCGCTGAGCTTTGACCTGCTTCTAGGCTATGATGCCATTAGAGCCCTAGGTGGTGCTTACATAACACAGACAGGGGCGGTACAGTTTCAGGAGAAGGTTCCAGTGTGTGCTGCTTTGAAGATTGACCAGCCAGACATTATTGTCGAATTTGACCAGCAGCAGAAAGCTTGGACAGCCTGGAAGTGGTCGGAAAACCAAGAACCAACCAAACTGCAAAATGAGGTAACAGAGTACCATGTGCCCGACCAAATGAAACCTGCATACGAAAAGGAACTTCGTGATAGGATCAAGGATGGCTGGTTAGTTCCCTACCCCTATGAGAAACTTGGACCTCCCAGAGGCCTGATTCTGCTGATGGCAGTCGCTCAGCACAACAAAGCAAAGGTGAGGCCAGTGATGGACTATCGCGAACTGAACGCGCATGTTGATGTGTTCACGGCAGATGCTGACGTTTGTGCCAGCAAGCTACAAGAGTGGCGCCAGCAGGGTTCCAATGTGCCTCTGCTGGATCTAAGAAAAGCATACTTGCAAGTCCGAATCAGTGAAACAATGTGGCTATTTCAGACGGTGGTGTTTGCTGGCAGGAGGTACTGTCTCACCAGACTAGGCTTCAGGCTGAACTTGGCACCCTAAATAATGAAGACCATCATTAATGCTGTGTTGTCACAGGAAGAAACAATAACAGTTGGGACATAGGCGTACCTTTATGGCATATATGTGAATGAAGACATTGTGTCATCATCACGTGTAAGGTCCAAACTGGCTGAGTTTGGTTTGACTTGCAAGGACCCAGAATGTTTGGAGAATGGCTCCCGTGTCTTGGGCCATGCAGATACTTCAAAGTGAGGTCAAAATTCCACCCACAAACAGAGATCATCTGTGATAGATGCAGTAGCCAGGGTCATATAACGAAAGACTGCACAACGGGATGCCCTGATATTCAAAGGTCGTGACATAAATTATGATGTTTTAAGTGCAATGAGATCGGCCACTTTGCTGCAAAATGCCAGGGAAACGACTCAGGAAAAGACGCCAGCGCCTATTCAAGTGAAAAAAGAGGTGAATCCAGTCATCCACATACTTGTTGACAGAGAAAAAGGCATGACCTTAGTTGTATTGATTGTTTGAAAACCCTGATGAACAAGGCAGTATGTTGTCCATGGAGATGCCAAGCTGTGAAGGAGATGACCACAGATGGAAAGGTTATGAGATGCTGTGGGACTGGCTAAGTCGAGCTTACTAGTGGACCGCTTGTGCCCTTTATGATTGGAGGTCTTAGCTGTCGAAGGAAAACTGTTTGGTTTGACCTTTTACTTGGATTTGATGCCCTCAAGAAGTTGGGGGAGTGCTTTTGACTGAATCTGGTGAGGTTAACTTCCTCATGGAAAATGTAGTTAGGTGTGATGCGATTAACATCAATGAGCCAGAATTCAGTGCTGTATTTGACCAACAAAAGAAAGAATGGACTGCCGTATGGAAATGGATGAGTGGACAAACATCGGGGCAACTGAAGAATAAAATATCAGAGTATCAAGAGAGTAAAAAGCTAGATTTATGGCTAAAAAATTGATTGTTAGTGCTATATCCACAAGAAGAGCTGGGTCCAGTTAAAGCCTTAATTCCATTAATGTTGGTAATACAGACAAATACAAACAAGATGAGATCTGTGATGGACTACAGAGAGCTTAATGACCTTGTTGACGCATTTACAGCAAATGAAGATGTATGTACACAGAAGTTGTGGGAATGGCAGCATGAAGCTCTAACGTTGTCATACTGGTCCTAAAGAAGACCTATCTTCAGGTGCACATACACAAATCACTATGACCCTTTCAGACGATTCTGTGCCTGTATACTTGTACAAAGGCAGACTTGATGTGGAGACAATTGAAACATATTGGGTGTGGACATCACTCATTATGCCAGTGATCACTATCTTACATTCATTGATTGTGGTCCTTCATGATTTGCGATATGGAGGTCTCTACCTCTACAAGATTCATCAAGCATGTTGGAATCCACATACGTACGTTAGTTTTACCATCTTGGATCATTTTGGTAAATTTAATTGTAATTTTTATTTTATATATATATATATATATATATATATATATATATATATATATATATATATATATATACTAGCAAAAGTATCCGTTGTTGACTGGGTTCAAAAACAGCCTACAGAAAATGGACTCTGATTTATGAAAGTATGATAGGTTATGAAGAGGAAGGGTTGTAAAGAGATAGCTTTGAACGTGGGGGTATCAAAACCAAAGCAAAATATGATGAAAGTAAAAATAAAATAGATAAACCCCATAATTTATTATACCATACCTGTTCACACTGAAACACTTATCACAATATTCTGTGGATCTATATTAAAAAACCTTGTTAAACTTTGCGACATATTTCCATTCTACTGAGGTCATGTGCAAACGAACACCCCATAATTTTATTATACCATATTTCTTCAAATTAAAGCATAATAATCAAAGTATACTTACGCAGATGGATATGAAAAGTCTTTATTAAAATTTGTGCCTATTTCCATTTTATGGAGGCCAGGTGCGAACGCAGACCCCACAATTTTTTTATATCATCCCTATTTAAGTTAAAACATACTTATCAAAGTATTCTTATGTACATCTATATAAAAAACACTTGTAAACGTTTTTTTTTAATTTTTAAATTTTTTATTTCCATACTTTGTGGACCAGGCGCGAACGCAGACCTCACAATTTTAATGAATCATCATTATGCCAGATCAAACATACCCATTCTTGTGTTTCGATGCATCTTCTATCATTATATGTGATCAGTTTTTTATAACAGTCAACCATATAGGAGCCTATTTGTGACCAGACACAGACACACACACGTACACGGAACTCTGTTCCATCTGCCTGCTTCCCACCTGACTACAACTTGGATGTGTTCAAGTCCAACGTTAACAAATTCCTAGTGAACCGCCCCCTTAAGTAAACACTTCATCAAATCTCCACACTAATGTAATGTACTTGCAATAACCCTTATCCCTGAGTGGCTTCCGGGTCTTGATAAGTGGTGACCACTGTGTAAAAAAAAGCAAAAACACACACACACACACTCAGCTTTATATTATATATATATATATATATATATATATATATATATATATATATAAGACATCAGGGAAAGACATAATTTTTTTGGCTGATCTTTCTTTCGTTCGACTTTTCTCTTACCCATTGGGTGTTGTCTGCATATCCTTTTGAAATCATTAATTCTTGTGGTGTAATAAAATATTATATATATATATATATATATATATATATATATATATATATATAGTGATATGCAAATTAAGTATAATTTGCATATGAGCAGATAGCTCATATTTATAAACTGACACCAACAAGAACAAGTTGGTTGTTGAACGCTTACTTAGTGTTATACACGACGTATCAATCGCGTCACTGATAGGATACTCTCTGATCCTTAGGAGGGGAAATGAAATCACCGACTTGTTCATGGCTAACGCTGGTTGTGAAGCAATTATGAAGGTTGCTGCAATGGTTTGCTCTCGAGAACTCGAAGAAATGACTTTCGAATAAATAGTTCAGGCTATCAAGGAAACATGACGCCGAAGAAAAGACTGGTGATTGCAGAAAGGACCAAGTTTATGGCAATGAAGCAGGAAGTGGATGAACCGATAGTAAAATATTTACACCAGTTAAGAAGTGCGAGTAAATACTGTGAATTCGAAAAACTAGGAACAGAAGAACAGACAACAGAAGAAGAGTTAATCCAACTAAGATTAATTGGAGGTATGCATAATTCGGCACATAGATATAAACTAATGGAACAGTTACAACTTAAAAACATGCCCTTGAATATGTGTCTAGAATTTATTGTGATTTGAGTTGTCCCCCTTTGCAAATTGGCTGTTTGGAGAAATGGAAAACTAGATGGCTCTGGTTGATAGTCAATTTGCATAAGTGGAGAAATGGGCAGCATATAAACGGTACTTTTTTATAAGCAGAGATGAAGAGCGCAGAGAGTGAAACGACGGTTGGAAGAAGTGACGGTGAATTCTTTTTGTGACGGTGAATTATTTTTGGACGTTGAAGAGCTCAACCTTTTGGAAGGAACAGCTGTGTATTATATATTTTTTTAAAATTTCTTTTTTTTTCTACTTCACTACAAGCTATTCCGGCGGGAACTATGGAAGCAAAGAGGATTAGCAGTGAAATGCTTAAGACGTTCTCTGGCGAGGGAGATGTTATAACCTGGCTGACCAAGGTTAAACTTGTCGCTAAGTTGCGGGACATCGCGGATGTAGCCAGCTTGATACTGCTGTATCTTGATGGTGATGCTCTGGCCCTATATCTGGAGATGCGGGAGGAGGATCGACTGTCTGCTGAAACCATTGAGGAAAAGTTGAAGGAAGCATTTACCGAAGGACCGTTTGTGGCATATGGCAAACTAAGCCGTATGGTGTGGACTGGAGAGCCTGTCGATTGATGATGTTAAGGGAGCTGATTAGGGAAGTTGATCTTCAACTTAGGGTCACTATCGTTCCTTCAGCGAAGAACAGAGCAGATGTGATGACGAGGGTGCGGAAGACCTGGCTAAAGGTGCCGAATGAGGCGGCTGTTGCAATATGTTGTTTGAATGAAGACACTCTGAAGGATTTGCATGACATGCACCATTTTGGAGTGGATAGAACCTTGTTCTTGGCCAGGAAGGTGGACCCCAGAATCACAAAGGAGGCCGTTAGGACAGTGGTTGAGAGATGCAGCCGGTGTCAATCAATCGACCCTGCGCCGAGTAGACACGAAGCTGGTGAGGTTCAGGTGGCAGAGAACTGGAACAGGTTGGCGATAGACATAACGCACGATCGACAGAGGCCGTATCTGACAATGGTCGACTGTGGACCAGGAAGAGTAGCCATTTGGAGGGAGATCAAGGCGAAAAATGCAGGTGAACTTGCAAAGGTCTTGGAAGAGGTGTTTTTGGAGAGGGATCCTGTGACAGAAGTGCTAATGGACAATGGAACTGCCTTTCGCTCAGCTGCCATGAAGAATATGTTGGATAAGTGGGAAGTGCGGCACTATTTCAGGGCTACATATAGACCAGGCGGAAACAGAATTGTGGAGCAGCATCACAGGACCATTAAGGCTATAGCTGAAAGGGGCCAGATTTCGCCGCCAGAAGCTGTCTTCTGGTATAATATGGCTCCAAAGTCAGGGCTTAAAGTGGAGTCAGTGCCGCAGAGGGCAGTCTTCAAGTACGAGTGGCGGCATCCCCGAACTGCACAGGTACCCGCGGAGGAAGGCGAGAAGCGAGCGACTGCGCGAGTGGGAGAGGAAGTGTGGATCAAACCGCCTGATGCTCGCTGTACCACACGCTGATGGAGGGGCATTGTGACAAGTGTCCAGTCCCCGAACAATGTATCTATCGACTGCATCCCTCGACACATCCTTGATGTGCGGCCGGTAGTAGTGTCATCAGAGGAAGACAGCGACGTCGAGCCAAGTAGCAACGTTCACAAAGAGGCTCCGCGGAGATCGCAGCGAGAGAGACGGCCGCCATGTTGGTCGAGCGACTACGTGATGGGTTGACATGTGATAATTGTGTAGATCAAGGGGGCGTGTGGTTTGAGTTGTCCCCCTTTGCAAATTGGCTGTTTGGAGAAATGGAAAACTAGATGGCTCTGGTTGATAGTCAATTTGCATAAGTGGAGAAATGGGCAGCATATAAACGGTACTTTTTTTTAAGCAGGCTTGAAGAGTGCAGAGAGTGAAACGACTGTTGGAAGAAGTGACGGTGAATTCTTTTTGTGACGGTGAATTATTTTTGGACGTTGAAGAGCTCAACCTTTTGGAAGGAACAGCTGTGTCTTATATATTTTTTTTAATTTCTTTTTTTTTTCTACTTCACTACATTTATACAACAACAGGAATTAATACATACCTACAACCAAAATAAGAATAACTTCTACGAAGAAATAATGGCTGAAACATATACGGTAAAAAGGAAAAGAAAAAATTATACATACTGTGAAAAAATTCATGAAATGAAAAAAAAAAATGGCTAGCATTTGGAAAAACATGTTCAAAGTGTTTAAAAGAGAATCACTTCGATGAAGTATGTAAAATGAAAAATGTGGAAAGAATAGAGGATAAAAATAAACAAATCTTTAATGTAAAGAGGGATAATATACAAAATACTGGATCTAATAACGGAGATACAAAAATAAAACTGAAAATCAACGATTGTATTGGTGAACTGCAAATAGACACTGTCAGTAAAGTGACTATAATACCCAGAAACTTGTGTGAAAAAATGTGAAAACTGTTTAAAAAAAAAGCAACGTACAATTAAGTCAGTTTAATGGCTCGATTATAGCAATTATGGGTTACTTTGAAGGTTCAATAGAACTAAAAGAAAAATATGAAGTAGTACCCATTATAGTTAGAAATTGCCGAAAAACGCATGGACTATTGGGGAATGACGTATTAAAAATGAATTCAACGAAGTTGATTAATGAGATAGAAATGAAAAAAATAGAAAAATTAAAAAATTATGAAGCTAGTCTGAAATTAAAAGAAAATGTTCTCCCCCCCCCCCTCCTACTACGAAAAGAGAAAAATACCAGTGCATTTATTACCGTTAGTAATAGCTAAGTTGCGAAAGTTAATAAAGGAAGATTTATTAGAACCTACCCTTTCAGGAGGAAGTAAATGGGCATCATTTATTGTGGTATTAAAAAAAAGACGGTGATTTGAGAATTTGTGGAGATTATAAAATAGGGGTGAACCATAAACTCGTACCCTATTCTAAATGTGGAAGTAACTCTACATAAACTTGTCAGAATGAAAGTATTTTCCAAGATAGACCTAAAATCAGCTTACCACCAAATACACATAGATGAAAATTTTAAAGAAGTGACAACCATAAACACACCTATAGGCCTGTTAAAGTGGAAAAGGATGCCGTATGGCATAAAAACGGCAAGTGCAATTTTCCAAAAAGCTATTGAAAAAGTAATAGGAAATGTTGAAAATACCATCTGTTATCAAGACGATATATGTGTTGGAGATTTAAATGAAGATAATTTAAAGAAAAAAATTGAAAATATACTGAACCGGCTAAGAGATACTATACAAAAAAGTGTGTAACCAACAGTAATGAAATATCATTTTTGGGTTACTCAATATCAAAGGAAGGGATTTCTCCAAGTACTAATAGAGAAAATTCTAAAAGTAGCTACACCAAAAAATAAAAAAAGAGTTGGAGTCCTTCTTAGGTTTGGTAAATTTTTATAGAAAATATTACCAAAATATGATGCGTTGAGAGAACCATTTGCGAAGTTAAGAAAAAAAATGCGGAGTTCATTTGGTTAGAACACCAACAGAAACCCTTTGAAAACTTAAAACAGATTTTGGCGAAAAAGCCAATAGTACAATTTTTTTACCCTAAGAAGGACATAACTCTAACTCCTGACGCTAGTGAGTATTCTGTATCCGGTATTTTGTCACAAGATGGTCATCCCGTGATGTACTTATCGAGGAAATTAACAACGACTGAACACAATTATTCTAACATAGAAAGGGAGGCACTAGCCATAGTGTGGATAACAGACAGAACAAGACAGTTCTTTGTAGGAAAAAAATTCTTGTTGAAAAGTGATCACACACCACTGGAATTTATTTTCAACCCAAGAAAAGAACTACCGAAAGTTACAACATCCAGAATATTACGTTGCGCAATTAGACTGATGGCGTTCGACTTCAACATTGAGTATGTTAAAGGGAAACAATGATGCCTTATCTAGATTGAGGTTTTATAGAGAGGATAAGGACAAAAACGATGAGGAATTTGAAGACACATTCCTGCACCCTGTAGAAACCGATGTAATACCTGTAGATAAAATTACTACTGAAACTACAAATGATCCAGTGTTAAACAGAATAATGTTGAGAATAAAAGAGAATCGCTGGGGAAATTGTTCAATAGCTGAAAGACCATTCAAAGAAATAAGACATAAACTGACTATAGAAAACGGGGTAATATGTAATGGAGACTTTGTGGTTCCCCCAGAAACACAGAGGAGACAGGTTATAAAAAGTGTACACGATGACGTACATTGTGGAGTGACAGCTACGCAAAGAAGATTAAAATTGGAAGTATGGTGGCCGGGGTACTCAAGAGACATAGAAGACTGTGTAAAAGATGTAAAAAATGCACAGAACCCAGGAATTTTAAGCAAAAGAAAATACATGTGTGACCCCAAGAAGCAGAACCATGAAGCAGAGTACACATGAATCATGCCTATGTCAGTGGGATAGGACTATTATTAATATTAGTAGACACATATTCAGATTGGCCTGAAGTGGTGAGAGTACCTGATAAAAAAAAAGTACCACTGTAAAATATATTATGAGTAAGATTTTCGAGAAATGGGATACCAAGAACATTAGTGATTGATAATGCACCAAAATTTGCATATGCTGATTTGCATGAATGGATAAGAAAAATAGGATGCAGATTTTAGAAGACCCCTCCCTACACCCCTCAAAGTAACGGGGTAGTGGAAAGGATGGTTTAGATGGTAAAGAAGGGCATAAAAGCATGTTTTCAACAGGAGAAAATCGATGCTTTCCTACCAAGACTATTACTCAGTTATAGAACAATTCCGCATGCAAGCAGGCCAGAAAGTTCATCTGCTTTAATGGGCAGACAATTAAGATCCCCTTTGACTATGTCATATGCCACAAATCAAAAGATGTGGTACAAAAGAAATAGGAATACGGAAGCCAAGGCAGCAGAATTTATTATGCAGAAAGGACAAAATACGTACTTTATTAAATAAAGAAAATGGGAATAGTGTTCTAGCTTATGCTGACCAAATAAAATCCAAAGGAGAACAATCAGATGAGGAAATGCCTTCAAAGCTGCCCATTATTGACGTAACAGAAGAGTTAATGCAGAATGAGACTATGGAGGAAGAAGTAGAGAGGGACGAGTTAGAAGAGGAAGAAGTAGAGAGGGACGAGTTAGAAGAGGAAGAAGTAGAGAGGGACGAGTTAGAAGAGGAAGAAGTAGAGAGGGACGAATTAGAAGAGGAAGAAGTAGAGAGGGACGAGTTAGAAGAGGAAGAAGTAGAGAGGGACGAGTTAGAAGAGGAAGAAGTAGAGAGGGACGAGTTAGAAGAGGAAGAAGTAGAGAGGGACGAGTTAGAAGAGGAAGAAGTAGAGAGGGACGAGTTAGAAGAGGAAGAAGTAGAGAGGGACGAGTTAGAAGAGGAAGAAGTAGAGAGGGACGAGTTAGAAGAGGAAGAAGTAGAGAGGGACGAGTTAGAAGAGGAAGAAGTAGAATGGGACAAGTCAGAAGAGGAAGATCAGAATATGCAGGAGGAACAGTGCGATCATAGGGAAAGACATGATAGATCTAGATCTCCAAGGAAAAGGAGACAGATAAAGGAAGATGTTTAGGAAGGCACAAGAAGAAGTACAAGAAGTACTCGTGGCATAAAGCCTCTCTGTTATAGGAAATGTAGTGATATGCAAATTAACTATAATTTATATATGAGCAGATAGCTCATATTTATAAACTGACACCAACTAGAGCAGGTTGGTTGTTGAACGCTTACTTAGCGTTATACATAACATATCAATATATATATATATATATATATATATATATATATATATATAGTAATTTATAAAATATATATGGCAATTAAGCTACACTGAATATTCCATGTTTCATCCACTCTAGGACTCTTCAGGCTTATATAAGATAAGCCTGAAGAGTCCTAGAGTGGATGAAACGCGGAATATTCAGTGTAGCTTAATCACCATGTATATTTTATAAATTACTAACTAGCTGTATTGAGTACTTTTGAAGTAAATACTTAAAGTTTACGCATAAATCTATACTTTTGTATATTAATTTTATGTGAGTAAATTAAGTAGTTATATGTATATATATATATATATATATATATATATATATATATATATACAGAGATCACTGGTCCTCACTCATCTAAATCTCTCATTTGCTAGTTCCAAGAACTATACCCTGGGTACTGGTCTCAGCAGGCCTGCCAAACCTTGTGAGAGGACTATGTTGGTACAGCATCGCTAAGCAATGTGTCCACTAGACTGAACTAGCAGTTAGAGTCAAGGATCCAGAAATAGCTGGTATGGTACCCAGCTGCACAAAAAGCTTACCAGGGTGGTTCAGGCCCTTTAGTGTTAGCTCATAACTGATCTAGGAGATGGAACACTCTTACAAGAAAATCCTGCGATCGTTTTATCATCTGACGTGTGGCACAGTGTGCACCTGTACAGACCAGGTGAAAGGTAGATGGCCATTTTACACAACACCCTCAAGTAATTGTGTGACAAATATGCTACATTTTTGAGTTGCTGGGCACCTACACTTAATTCATCTGATGAGCTAAAAGAGAGGTTTTACTCCTCTTTATGTGAACAGATTAACAAGGTCTGTATGCAGGATAAGCTGTTTGTCTTTGGTGACTTCAATGCTCGTGTGGATATGAAACCGCGCCGGTACATCGCGTCACCCAGTAAGCCCTTCTTCAGTGCGTTGGTGGAATCGTCTTTGCTGCAATGTCCACAAGGCCGGATCTTCTGTGATCGTCTAGAGATTTCGTCTTCGGAGATACCGGGTGCTCGTTGACGGAAGCAGTTTCACAAGTAAAAAAAAAATAATAATGAAAACATCAGCACATCAAAGAATTTTGAATAACAAAGACTCCAGAGATTGGGTTATATAGAATGTATTAAAAGAAAACCATAAAAGCAATATATACAAACATATGTACAGTTTGGAGTATGGATTTGTAAGCAAGCATTTAAACTTCTAAGTGGGGCTTCCACTTGCTGGAATTCACAAGTCTATTAACTTAACCCTTTTTAGTTATCGGGCAATAGGCGAGGGGGGAGAGAGAGAGGAGAGGTGAGGTGGCTTGACTCTCGGACTCGCTCTGTTTTGCTCCGACTTCTGTTCTGTTTTGCTCTGACTTTCTTGGTCTTTATATAGTAGAGCACTGGGCGGGGCGACAATTACCAATTCCTTCCCGACCAATCAGAATGCTCAATAACCAAATCGTCTGATTCTCTCTCATTGGATAATTTGACTGATGACCAAAAATTGGCCACCTCCCACAATCCAAGAATAATTCTAACTCCTCCCTGATCAACCAAAAACGCCTGATGGAAAATAACCAGTTTTCTCTCATTGGATAATTCGGAAACTGCGTAATACGCGATAACCGCGTAAGTAAGAAAACTGTGTCCAGAAAAAAAATGCTTCGTGAATTCTGCCCTTAGATGTGACACTTGTCATTATCAAAGGAAATAAACCGTTTATTATTCTGTTAACATCTCGACAAAATATGTTATTGAAAATTGTCGGGTGGCAAAAAAAAATCTCTTGATCTAAATTTCAAAACTGCGATTCGGCCTGAGAATGAAAACATTAGGAAGGTCATTTTGGGTTCAAATGGTTTTATCAGAGTCACACCAAATCATTTAATATTTGATTCGAAAAAACATTCTTTGAAGCCGACAAATGCGTGTGTGAAATTTTAACTCCAAAGAAATTATTTATCTTTGTTTTGATCTTGTCACAAATATATTTTGTGACGCCAACAAAGGCAGTTTTTTAGTTCAAAGCAAAAACATAATCTACCTTTTTGTTGTTTCTAGCTGACACATGAATTGTGTCCTTGAATTTGTCACCATCGTTGTACCGAAATCGACCTCGGGTTCAATTAATATTTTGGATTCATTTCTCTTATCCTCAGTTTTATCAAAGGAAAAAAATATTTCCCTTTTTGCACTGGATATGACTGTATCGGAATTTGTCACCATCGCTCGACTTGAAAACAAAACGTATGTTTTTGAAATTATCATTCTGTCCATTTTGACTAGATCATTATTATTGTTTAGCTTTAAAGAAAATAGAAAAAAAAATACTTTGGCAGAATTGAAGCCAGCAAGGTTCTTTGGTAGTGCCCGGCACAAGATATTAACATTTATCCTTTAGTTAACCGGTGTTGCCCGGAATAAAATCTTAACATCTATCTTTCGATTAACCGATATTGCCCGGGATAAAATATTAACGTTGAATAAAAGCGTCACATCAACCCTAATGGTCTGACGCTGCCTCTCTTTGGTGTTACATTCGCCCCTACATGGGGTGGCAGTTCTCAATATGAGGACGACGCCCCATGTCCTCAACAACCAAAGAAGTTCTCCCAACTAATACTACTGCGTCTTAACTAAAAGTTAATGGCCACTGACGATTTCACGCTGCCTCTCTTTGGTGTTACATGGGTAGTGATACACAATATTGGAGAAATGTCATGGATTAGTAAAGACAACTCAAATGGTGTTCTCTTATTGCCGCTTTGCAGTGAATTCGATCTCTTGTCACTAATACAGTGTTTCAGCTGCCTAATTGCAAGAAAATCAGTTGGAAACATCCCTGGTCTAATCATTATCATCTCATTAATTATGTCATTGTACGCCGTTCTGATAGACAAGATATAAATGTTACACGTGCTTACAGCATCGGGGAATGTTGGTCAGACCATAAATTGATCTGCTTCACAGTTAGGATGAAAATCAAGCACCCTATTCAAAACCAACGTAATTCTTCCATCAAGAGAATTGATGTAGGCAAGTTGAACATTAAGGAGATAATGCACTCATTTCAAAAGGCTACTGATGAAAAGCTGTCCTCCGTTGTATGTGAGAATGATATTGAGGCATCTTGGAGAGAGTTTAAAACTGCAGTGTATGACTCTGCTAAAGAGTCATTAGGATATGTTCAAAGGAAAAACCAAGATTGGTTTGATGAAAATGATCCAACTATCGTCCCTCTTCCCAATAACATGCATCAAACCCATCAAGTATGGATTACTGACAAAAATTCTTCAGTGAAACACAAAGCTTTCAGAATGGCCAAAAGGTTGACACAATCTCAGCCCCGGAAAATGAAATAAAACTGGTGGAAGCAGAAATTTAGGGGCTTACAAGATGTGGCGGATAGGTGTGATTTTAAATTATTCTACCAAAACCTTAAGGGGGTGTTTGGTCCCATTTTAAGGGGGACATCTCCAATATTTTCGTCGGATGACATTCTCCTCACTGATAAGAAAGAAATTACTAAGCGCTAGGCTGAACGCTTTTCAAATATTTTAAACAGAGAATCAACAGTGGATCGAGGAGTGATTGATGATATTCCTCAGAGGCCAACCATCTAGTTGCTTGCTGATAGTCCATCCATGTCGGAGATTGAATGGGCTGTAAATCAACTTTCAGATGGTAAGGCTCTAGGTAATGACGGCATACCTGCAGAAGTATACAAATGTGGAAGTCAGCTGTTAATCAGGAAACTAAGTGCCCTGTTTTCATTAATATGGGAACTTGGTACCGTGCCACAACAGTTCAAAGATGTGTTAATTATTCACCTGTTTAAGCACAAAGGAAATAAGTGTGAGTGTGATAACCATAGAGGAATTTCTCTTTTATTTGTTGTTGGCAAGATTCTAGCTCGTGTAATCTTAAACAGACTCAATGGTTCAATCTGCAAAACTCTGCTCCCAGAAACCCAGTGTGGTTTTAGGGCAGGAAGAGGTACTGTGGACATGATCTTCAGCCTTCGGAAACTACAGGAGAAAGCGAGGGAGCAGTATAAGGACTTGTTCGTTACATTCATTGACCTCACAAAGGCATTTGATATCGTCTCTAGGGATGCCCTGTGGACTGTTTTGAGGAGGCTTGGTATTCCAGACAAGATGATGAATGTGATTGTCTCCTTTCACTGGGGAATGGTGGTGACAGTACGATCTGGCTGTGAACAAAGTGAACCATTTGAAGTGTCAAATGGAATTAAGCAAGGATATGTCCTTGCTCCGATCCTATTTGCTCTTTTCTTTTCGGTAATGCTTGAGGCAGCTTTCAAGAATGCCTCAGGAGGCATAGGTGTTGAGTATCGATCAAGTGGAGGATTATTTAACCAGCAACAGTTCAAGGCCAAAACCAAAACTTCTGTGCAGACTGTTCTTGACCTCCTTTATGCTGATGACTGTGCTCTTGTCACCCATAGTCTTGATGACATGCAGAACATTCTTAATAGCTTTTCTGGTGCATGTAAGGCCTTCAGTCTTAAAATTAGTACCAAAATTATTCACCAGCCAAAACCAAATGCTGCGTCCTCTTCACAACCAGTGGTATATGTTAAGGTAAAGCTTTGAAAACAGTATCTTCTTTTACATACCTCGGATCTGTTGTATATGATGATGCTAAATTTGAAAAGGACATCCAAAGTAAAATTAATAAAGCTAGTGAGACATTTGGTAGGTTGAGACACAGATTCTGGAACAGCCACGATGTATCTCTAAAAGTGAAGGTGGCAGTCTACAAATCTGTTGTTCTGCCTACTCTTCTGTCTGCTGCCGAAATGTGGACCTTGTACTGCAAGTATATAAATCTGCTTGATGCCTTCCATATGAGATGCCTGCATTCTATTTGCAATGTTGGATGGCAGGACTGTGTTCCAAATAGTGACTTATTGGAGAGATGTGAAATCAATGGTATTGAATCATTTTTGATCAGGATACAAATGGGGTCATCTTGTAAGAATGGATGACTCAAGAGTTCCTAAGCAACTTTTTTATGAGCAACTGACAAATTCTTGCCGTCCAATAGGGCGTCCCCTGCTTCATTACAAAGATAAACTAAAAGACAACCTGAAACGTTGTGAAATTTCTCTGAGTTCCTGGGAGAGCGCAGCAGGGGATCGCAGAGAATGGAGGAAGATATGTTTCCTAGGGACCAAAGAATTTGAACATAACCACCTTCATCATAGGGATGCCCTTCATGCCAATATGAAGGCAAAACACAAGAAAAATCCACCTAAAAATTAATATGTATGCCACTGTGGTTTCAAAGCACGCAGCAAAGCAGGGTTATCCGTTCACTCGAGAAGGTATCTTTGACCGAAAAGCATATGCAGGTTCATCATCTGTGGAGAGTGTGCTGGACGTCTACAGGATTGCAATTATGCATGTGGTGTCACAGAGCTTAGGAGCTGCTGAAGATTGCATACTGAACCCTCATTCATCATCTTCGATGAGAATCCACAACATATATATATATTCTTAGAACTGCACGCCTGTGGAACTCTGTTCCATCTGCCTGTTTCCCTCCTGACTGCAACTTGGATGTCTTCAAGTCCAACGTAAACAAATTCCTGATGAACCGCCCCCTTAAGTAGACACTTTAAATATCCACACTAACTGTACTTACAATAACCCTTATCCCTGAGTGGCTTCCGGGCCTTGATAAGTGGTGACCACCTTGCAAAAAAAAATATATATATATATATATATATATATATATATATATATATAATTCTCGGTGTTATGTCATTTTTCATTTCATCTGCTTTTGCCAAACGTGCAACATGCTGAGTTATCTCATGAGTGATCACGTGTCATAATTATTGTGAATTTCATGTCCGATACACAATTATTTCTTTTTTACTAATGAAATATGCGATTCCGGGATATGTGTTAATTGAAATTCCTGTTTGGAATGCATCACTGTAACATTATCGTAATCATGAAAAATAGATATCTTGTATATCATAAAACTGTATGTTCTTGAGGTGGGCTGAAACAATTGTATGTAAATAAATTTATTTTGGATGAATATATGCAATGCTGTTCTCTAAATCAATAAAGTTTGACATAATGTTAAATTAAGAGTTCTAGTTGTGCACTATTGAGCTACAACCAAAAATATATATTTTGTTTTTCAGCTGGGACCAAAAATTGGTTGCTATAATAAAATTGAAAACATTCTCAAGGAAATCTACCCAGTTGTCTTGGCAGTTGGTATAATCACAGCCATCATTGAGGTAAATAAAAACATTTATACACTTTCTCTATTCAGACTTTCCTTTTCAATTATAAAATGTTCTGTATTTAAAGAATTTTTTATAACAAACTTTCATATTTATTTGTGGACTGTTATCCTCATCTTCATAGTTGTTTCACGACGTTTTAGCCAATTAATTCTTTGGCCTTCGTCAGTGGATAGAGCTATTGAATCTCTACGGTTTCAGGTGAGTATTGTCTGAAGATAGCGGTTTCAATCCTACTCAAAGCCGGCCAGAGAATTAGTTGACGAAAAACGTGGGGAGACAACTATGGAAGGCAGTAATTAATTAGGATACAGTTAAGACTTGGCATATATATCCTGTTCCGGTTAACCACATGAAGAAGGCAAAAGGAATAGTTGGCCGAAACGTTGGGAAACAACTATGAAAATGAAGATAACAGTCCGCAAATAAATATACAAATTACTCATCTCGAAGTTTCCTAATAATAAAAGAACAAATTTTCAATTATTTAAAATGCAAACTTTTCACTTTTTTCTTATTCTACATTGTTTTCTAAAATAAAATGCTGATCAATTTTTTTTTTTTTTGCTTTTTCAGATTATCCTGATCTGTTTTGCTTGCTGCCTTTGTGCAGGCCTTGGAGAAAATATTGCTTGAGATTCAAACTAACTTTTATTCAAAAACAATACCCCCCACACACACACACCATAGAATGTGTTCTTTAATTCCTTTAAAAAGTCATTCTCATTTATTATTTTATCAAATTTTTCTGTCAAATATAAATGCACAATTTGTGACTTAAAAAATTAATTTGAAAATCATATTTAATGACTTTAAAAAATAATAACTTAATACTTTTTAATTCCTAGTAAATATAAATATACATTTAATTTGTACGACTTTAAAAAAATACTTTTTTATTTCCATAGTAAATTTGAAAAGATGTCTATTTTTCCTAATGAAATCCGTAAAATCTGTATTTTTGTTAAATAAAATGTTTTCTAATTTGATTTAAAAAATATTTTAACTTTGAAATAAAAGATTTTCAAATTAATTTTATTTTAACAATAAGATTAGGAACAGAAATAAGAAAATATGCAACAAATTTATTCTTTTTATAAAAAACTTTTCGTCCAAATTTATTTTATCAGATTTTTGGTCTAATTTGCATATTTGACTGATTATTTTAATTTCTATAACACTTATAAACACTTATAAAACGTTTTAATTTGCATAATATTTGACTGATTATTTTAATTTCTATAACACTTATAAACATTTATAAAACGTTTTAATTTGCATAATATTTGACTGATTATTTTAATTTCTATAACACTTATAAACATTTATAAAACGTTTTAATTTGCATAATATTTGACTGATTATTTTAATTTCTATAACACTTATAAACATTTATAAAACGTTTTAATTTGCATAATATTTGACTGATTATTTTAATTTCTATAACACTTATAAACATTTATAAAATATTTTAATTTGTATCTTTATGAATAAAATCCACAAAACTGTAATTTTTTATTTTCTATTTTACATTTTATTTTTTATTTCGTAGAAAATTTGAAAAGATGTCTATTTTTCCTAATTAAATTCATAAATCTGTATTTTTGTTAAATAAAATGTCTTTTTTTAATTTGATTTAAAAAATATTTCAAATTTAAAAAGATTTTTAAACTTGTGTTAAACATTATCATTGTTATTGCGAGATCATTGTTTTTTACTTTTAACAATATGATTAGGAACAAAAATAAGACACATGCAACAAGTTTATTCTTTTTAGTATTACATCACCAATAATGCGACCTTTTTATGACGGCATAAGTACATACATCGGAGGGGGCATCAGGAAATTATCTCCCTGCGTCAATTAAGGACCATTTGTCTACATAAATGTACACCATATCTTCTAGCCCCTAAGCTTTTTAACACCCACCAGAATCATTGCATATTAACCTTAAGTTTAACCTTTGTTTAGAAATTGTGGTGAAGCTGATATAGAAAGTGATGACGGTCATCTTCATCAGGCAAAACTCCATCATTATTCTATGGAAGTCTGTTGTGAAGAATACGTTTCTGAATTTTTGAGATGAGGATTGGTTATTCATATTATTTGAACTCATCGACCTACTGTTCTCACAATTCTTTTTTTTTATTTTTTTATTTTCACAACGTTTTGGTCGATGTAACCTCCGACCTTCTTTAGGTGTATCTTGTCGAACTCAGGAATGTTTCTTTTGAACTCAGGAATTTGGACGGAATTTTGAGCGGAACCCTTTATTTACTTCCCGGAGGTAGCATGCTCTTGTTCCGTCAGCCATGACTGAATAGAGGTCCTAAGTAATTCGCAATTGTATTTTTCAGTCGCCCACACTGAAGATTGAACCTTAAACCTTCAGGAAAATATCACTTTCTACAATTGATTTTTTCCAAGTAATGTAACCACTGAGCCTTAAACCTATTTTATTTCTAGTTGTAAATATCACTATTTATTACTAATTATTACTATATATTAACGTATATCTATCTATCTATCTATCTATATATATATATATATATATATATATATATATATATATATATAGATATATTAATGTTTTACTTATTATTTGTATATATAAATACTAGTGTATTGTTATATTATTGTGTACCAAAAAACGCCGTTATATTGTGGGGTACTAAAAAAAGGCACAAAAACGGTATATGTTGTATAATTGTCTAAATGTTAATATGCATACTTGAGACGAAGGGTTCATCCTGATGTGTATATTCATGTCACTTAGTGTCTGTCGTTGCTTCTTCACTATTTGAACCCTAGAATTATGTTGTTGCTGTCTATTTATGATATATTCATATCTAATTATTTGTGTGTGTGTGTGTGTGTGTGTGTGTGTGTGTGTGTGTGTGTGTGTGTGTGTGTGTGTGTGTGATACATGTATACATGTGGACATACCTTAACTTCATGCATTGTTGATCTTGTCCATCTGAAATTCATCTTGTTCTTGGAGGGGGTGGGGCTGGAACATGTTTGGACGAAACACATTGACTCCAAGACGATGATTGGTTTTATAGTTTTTATTCACTTTCCAGGTGTCGATCGCAGAAGAATGGAAGTGAATGTCTTTGCTTGCGGGGTTACCTGTTAAACTGTCTGCTCTGCTCAACGTCTAAATTCCAACTCTCCGATGATCTCCAGCTAACCTGATCACATAACTCATATGCAGATCCGATCAGCTGACCAGACCTTCCGGTAAACTTCATCTATAATATAATTTTACCATATTTTGACAGATTTTATAAATATTCTTCATATTCATCTCACACCCATCTCTCCAATTAGATAGATAGACCGAGATGGATAGATACAGAAATAGGTAACTAAATAGATAGATCGACACTTTCTTGTGTTCGACCTATTACATAACAGCATTAATTTTGTTCTGGTAAATGGAATTGAGGATCTATCTAAAAAGACTCTTGTATGATTTTCTGACATTTTTCTATTATATATAATTATATAAATAGACATAATATCTCCAGTAGTACCGAATATTTATTCTAACCCTAGATAAAACAGGCGCTAAACTTTGATCCAAGCATTTTTTTTTCTACATGAAGTTCACCACTTATCAAGGCCCAATGGCCACTCGGGGATAAGGGTTATTGTGTGTATGAATGCCAAGAGTTTATTTTAGATAAATTTTCATCTTCAACGCAACAGTGACATTAGATGAGATTTAAAAAAATATTGTTTTTTGTATTGAATCTTTATCTTTTTAAAAGGAATGAAGGGTGAGATTATATGTTCGAACATGTGATTGCTTTACATATAGTGGTAGTACATAATTCAAGTGAAAATAAATAATTGACTAATCATAAAGTTTATTCAACAAAACTCTACACTGTCGATCGAATGGGAACAGTAACAACTATAAATCAAGTTAGTCAATGTATCATACCATTGCTAATACAATAATCAATAAAAATTAGAATAATAATCACAGGAATCATCGATCAATGTGCAGATTGTTATTGATGACCAGGAACAAATTTCGGAATACGTTTAACTACCTACCCGAGCAGTAGGTAGTTAAACATATCGATGGAATTCCATATGGTGTCTTGAGAAAATGCGGTGCTATCATCAATGTGTTAAAAACAATTCCCTGTGTCTCTTCAGTTGAAGTAGCATTTTCTTGTTTTGTTCCTTCTGTTGAAGAAGCAATTTCTCCTCTAACATATGTTGCCGCTGTGCTGGTTGTTGCATTTTGTCTTCAAAACTTTCCGCCTACTTTTGCTGGTGATCCATTTACGCCCTTAGTAATTGCGTGATTATGGCCTAAAAGTTCTTCATATTAAATATCCTTCTCAGACGAACAAAAAAAAATTACCTTTTTTTTTTCTGAAACTGGGAAAAAAAGAATCTCGAGGAGGCAAAAATGTTGTGTGTGTGTTAGAGAGAGAGAGAGAGAGAGAGAGAGAGAGAGAGAGAGAGAGAGAGAGAGAGAGAGAGAAGGCTGTCAGATCTCAACTTAGTATTTCCATGTACAAAACTTTAAAGTCAAACTAACGTGGGGGGGGGGCAGAGTTTTTCCCAAGAATTTACTGCAGAAAAATGGCTTCTTTGCCTGCTACAAAAAAAAAAAAGAATGTCCTCGTTTCATAAAATAAAATGTTCGCTTCCAACGACAGTCAGGAAAAGCGTAAACTAAATATTCAAAACTCGAGGAGTAAAAAGACTTGAACAAATTAAAAATTACAGTTTTCCAGTTCATGGCGAGTGTTTTTTTTTTTTAGATAAAGCTCAAAAACTCATGTTTTTTTTTTAAATAATGTAATAATATTTAAGTATTTCTGACATGCCAATTAAGTAGATATCAAATTTCGCTATTATAGTGTCGTTGCATTAATGTTAGTATAAGACTTTGACTTTCCATTCTACAAATCAAAGAAATCTGGATGAACCATTCAGAGAGCAGCTGAGTCTCCAGATGGAATTCACATATGAGATTTGAGGAAAAAACACATTTTCCAGAAGCCTCCCTGTTTATACAACCAGTCAAAATTATTATCAATCTGTTATCTGGAATTCTTTATTTTATGAAAATCATTCCAGACAAGACGTGAAGCCACTTGATGTAAGGAGTTTACAAGAACGAGAGATAATTACCACAGGCAGGAAATGAAAGACCAAAGCTATAGGTAGGAGGAAAACAGGCAGCAGGAAAAGAGTTCCAGGAGCCTGCGTAAACGTAAACAAATTCTTGATGAACCGTCCCCTTAAGTAATCCAATTTACCAAATTTCCAATACTAACGATTACTACGATTTTATCCCATTGACTACTGTACACTCAATAGCCCTTATCCTCGAGTGGCCTCTGGGCTTTGATAAGTGGTAACTCCAATGTAAAAAAAAAAAAAAGAGCAAGAGATGATTATCGCAGACAAGAAATGAATGACCAATGCTATAGATAGAAGAAAAACAGTCAGCAGGAAAAGAGTTCCAGGAGCCTGCAGTTCTTTGAAAGAAGCCACTAAGATAGGAAGCTGTATTAAAACGAGGTATCATAACAATGAATTGATGAAGACGATTAGACTAACGAATAAAACGAGCTGGAACAAAGGAAGCAGGAAATAGATAAGACAATTCTGAAGAACACATGCCATAGTAGTATTTATAGAAAAGACTGAGACTAGCAACATCACATATGTGAGATAAAAGGCTTCAAAGAAGAAGAAAAGGTGGTGGGCCAATCAAATTACAGATACTTTCTGCACTTTATCAAGAACCCTTAAAAAAACAGAGATTCAATGATCCAAATATGACAACAGTACTACCTACATGGTCTGATACTAAATTTGTAGAAAATTGTAAAGAAAGGTGTGAAAAAATGCTTGGAGAGAATCAAAGTGACTCAGATTGATAGCATAGGGGGAACTTGTCGCCAATCATGATAATACAAAAGGAGAGCAAGATAGAAGCACTTCAAGACAAACCAAGCTTGAAAGAAAGTTCACTGCTAGCATTTAATATGCTTGCCTCAAAACAGACTAACCAAAAACTAAGTTCTTCAAATGTGCAATAGGAAAGAGAATGGTTACAAGGCCAGCTGACAAAAAGTCTACTTTTTTATAGTCACTGCTTATCAACGTCCGATAGCCACTTGATAAGGTTTATTGGGTGTCAGATGAGACAACATCATGATAATCGATGATGATGGAAAATGGACGAGTTCATTTATTTTAGAGGAGGGCACATTAAGAGTTTACGTTGGACTTAAATACAGTCGTGTTATAGTCAGCCAGGAAGCATTTTCATGGTACTGTGTTCCACAAACGAGCAGTTCTTGAAAAAATGCTCTTATCATGAAATTTTCATTTAATTTTAGGCACAGATGAAGAGTAAGAAAAATTGCTGATAGTAGTTGTGGCTAATTTGGTGTTTGCCACGAATGGTTTAGAAGGAGAAACCATGGAGTGAAGCTCAGTCGAGTAATTGCCATAAAATTAACAATAGAGGCTCGCAACATCTCTTCTTTGAAAATGAAGTAGCAGGGAGGAGAAAAGAATATCGCCCACCAGATTTTGAAGTTTGTACCTTGTCAAGACAAAACAGGGTTTTCTGCACAGCTCTTCCCAGATGTGAATAGTACTCCATCTTAGAGCATATTTAGCTTTTATACAGATAATTGCATTGGGAATGAGATACTTTCTGGATCAGTAGAATGATCCAAGCAGTTTTCTGGTTACCTTTAGCAACGGATGTGATATTCCATTTACAATTAAGAGTGAAGGTCAGTCCCAGAAGCTTGTCAAAACATAGTATTTCCTCAAGCGCTCAAAGATTTGTTTCAATTGAGGCCAGGTGGAGATCAGAGTGTTGGTGATTGAAATTGAGAAGCTTGATTTTGGATGCATTAAAATTAACCAGCCATCTTTTTCCCTATTGCACCACATGTTCCAGGTCAGAATAAAAAAAAATCTTGGTTATTGCTGGCCTTTTAGGTGTTGCCATAGATTGTAGTTTTGTCTGCATAAATGTCTGTGATTGATCTCAGAATGTAATTTAGGAAATCATTGATAAAGATCAAGAAGAGAGTTGAGTCCAGAGCAAAACCCTAACCCGACACCAGCGTTAATACAATAAGCTTTTGATTTATGCTACCCTAATAAACCTATCGGAGAGAATGGAGTTAATAGTGAGAGTACATTTTCAGATATTACAGAAAATATTACTGAAAATCTTGTGAAATAGCCCAATATGCCATAGCTTTTCAAAAGCCTTGTGTGATGTTACAGTGAGCACATCAACTGTGGATCTCGTAGGATGGAAACCATATTGCACATCACCGAGTAGGTTGTTTTTTCTGAGTAAGTTGACTAGTTTTCTATTCAAGCAACTTATGATGCACACAAGCCTGATTGGTCTGTACTAACAGGCAGATGATCGATCTCCAGAATTTTTAAACACAAGACAAAGTTTTCCAAGATGATGAAGAGGAATTGTTTTTTTTTATTATTCAACTTTCTCCCCAAACAAGGCACAGTGTCACTTTGAAGTAGAGGGAATAAGTTGCAGGGACATTATGAAGGGAGATGAGCTGGAAGATGTCTGTTCATATTACACTTGAACTTCTGCATGTCAGTATAGTTGGGAAAGCAGAATCCCTTAACCAAGCTCTAGTCCATCACCTTACAGATGCTAAACTTCTGACCGACCAACAATATGGATTTAGGCAAGCCCGTTCCACAGCAGACATCCTAACTGTAATCTCTGAGCATATATACCATTTACTTGACAAAGCAGGAGAGGGTAGAGTGGTAGCTCTAGATATATCTAAGGTTTTTGACAGGATATGGCATGAAGGTCTTCTCAGGAAAATCAGATCATACGGTATCACTGGAAGAATACTTAACATAATTAAATCCTTCTTAGATAAGAGAAAAATTCAGGTTGTCCTCGATGGTCTTAAATCTAAACAATACAATATAAATGCGGGAGTGCCTCAGGGGTCTATCCTTGGACCTCTATTATTCCTAATATTTATAAGTGACCTCCCTGACAAAATTGTCTGTGAGATGGGTATATATGCTGATGACACCACGCTCTATAACAGACACGTCAGGAAAACAAATGAACACATATCTAGAGAAATAGCAGAAACACTAGAGGATGACCTCCAATCTGTAGTGGAATGGGGACAAAAATGGATGGTCACATTCAATGCTGCCAAGACTAAATTTGTTTCCTTCAATAACTACAAGAAACCTTCTTTACGACCAATAGCAATGGCCAAAGACTCTTTATCTGAAAGTATATCTTTCAAACTGCTTGGCCTAACGTTCACAGGAAACATGAGTTGGAACAATTACATTGAAAGCATTGCCAGAACCGCTGCAAATAAGGTAGGTTCTCTCTACCGTGCTAGAAAACTACTAACGCCTGAAAGTATTCTGTACCTCTATAAGGCCACCATTTGCCCATGTATGGAGTATTGTTGTCATATTTGGGCTGGTGCATCTGCTACTAGTCTCTCACTCTTAGACAAGGTTCAAAAGAGAGTTGCCAACCTGATGAGTCATGGACTGTCATCTAAGCTTCAGCCTTTGTCCCATCGACGAAATATTGCATCCCTCTGCTTGTTTTATAAGTGCTTTAATGGTGAATGCTCTGACGAACTGCAAGCACTTGTACCCCCTCGACATAAATACCCCCGACAAACCCAACAAGCAGCAAAATCCCACCCCTTCACAGTAGAGATCCCTAGATGTAAGAGAGCATTCTACTCCAGTAGTTTCTTCCCCAGAACTGCTAGACTTTGAAATTCCCTCCCAGGTTCCTGCTTCCTCAACTGTACTGACATGCAGAACTTCAAGTGTAACGCGAACAGACATCTTGCTGCCCAACTCCCCACATAGTACCCCTGTAGCTTATGTCCCTGATAGTAGTCCCCTACATCAAAGTGGCAATGTGCCTTGTTTGGGATGAAAATGTAATAAAATAAAAAAAAAAGGTATATCATAAAGTATATCATAATGAGGTATATCATAAAGTATATGATAATGCCCATTGAAGAGATTGTAGGCCAAAATCAGATCACCATGTAATCGTTGGCAATAGACCCTGCAGCATTAGAATAACCAGTCTTTGAACTTTCTCCAAATGCTGGATATCTCGTATTAGATACTGAGAGCTATACTTAATTGTACACTACCTGAAAGCTCTTCATTCAAACTCCCTGGCTTAATATTCACAGGGAACATGAATTGGAACGAATACATCGAGGGTATTCTTAAGGCTGCTGCAAATAAGGCTCTCTCCTCTATATTAGAAAGTTATTTATGCCTATAAGTATTCTGTACATCTATAAGGCCATCATTTGCCCGTGCATGGAGTATTGTTGCCACATCTGCTACTAGTCTTTCACTCGTAGACAAGTAGAAAGGAGAACCTACTTCAATATGGCAGCATTTATTAACATTAAGGTTTGAATCTAATTAATAGGTGATAGTGGCAGCAGTGACGTGAACGTTGGTCAGCTGCTTGAAACAAAACTCTGGGAATCGGTGGGAAATGAGGGGTAGTCCTGATAACTGTTATGGACGCTATCTTGGATGATGTCAGTGATGGATGGCTGGCTACTGCTGGCTTAAGCTGCTGGTATTAAGTGAATCGGTAGTGACTGGCTGCTGCTGACAGAACGAACTTTACTGTTCAGTGGTCTAGCCTGTTCTGGCTGCTTGTCGAAAAACCAGCTGTACTTAAACTCATCCAACAGACGTAGTTGTAGACATGAATTGCTCCCGGCATTAATATGCCATTTTCATGTTAGATTTCATGTTTTAACGTACAGCTTGGAGTCATCTGTCTGGGGATTGTTTTCACTTGTCTGGATCAAATTGAAGCGGATTAAGTTGTGGATGTATTCAAGTCGGAATTGTACCCTTATAGTGTTCCATTGGTTAATTATTTGTGTCGTTGTACATGCCGGAAGAACGTCAACTGATGTTCATGCTTTGAATTTGTTTTTTTTTTGTTGTTTTTTTTTATAATGGCTTCCTCTAGTAGTTTTCTTTGCTGGGATGATTTGCAAATTATGCCGTTGACGTATACATAGAAATAAATATGCTTTAATACTGTCCTATGCGTTTGGTATGATCGTTTAGTTCGTTTTAGCACCGCCATTGTTGTCACTATCACTGCTCGTGCTGATTTCGTGTTTTGTTTATATAAATTTCTCTATTTATATAAGAGCCAGGTACGTCCAAGGATGGAATACTGTTGCCACATCTGGGCAGGAGCTACTAGAAAGGACTTGTCCTGTCTTGATAGAGTTCAAAATAGACTTTGTAGCCTCGTAGGAGATATCCTTTTCTCTTCCCTGCAACCTCTGTCTCACGGAAGAGATGTTGCGAGTTTGTTCTACTGTATTGTTATTTTCATGGAAAGTGTTCGACTGAGCTTCAGTCTATGGTCCCCCCTCGCCTAACTTTCACAAGAAACACTCGTTTAGCTGAAAACACTATCAATAATTCCTCCCACTCATTATCTGTGCCTAAACCTAAATTCCATAAACAAAGCTTCTTTCTTAGAACTGCACGCCTGTGGAATTGTCTTCCGTTTTCCTGCTTTCCAGCTGACTACAATATGGTTGTCTTCAAGTCTAACGTAAACAAGTTCTTGATGAGCCGTTCCACTTGTTAACAAATTTACTGAATTTCCATTACTAACGATTACTATATTGTCCAATTTCTACTGTACACTCTTTAGCCCTTTTTCCTCGAGTGGCCTCTTGGCCTTGATAAGTGGGGATGCCTATGTAAAAAAAAATTCACAGGTCCAGGCAGTAAGTGTATGTACTGGCGGAGTTTGCAGCAATTGAAGAAAGCATGAACAGTCGTTTCTACGGCCGTTGTCCTACAACGGGGACAATCAGACGACTCCAAAAACCCAGAATTGCATTGTATGTTGTTGAGTGGAAGTGCATTTCAGGTCAATCGCCAGGTCAGAGATAACTCTGAATTGTTCAGATGACTCGAACCTGGCACCCAGCTCCATGCGGCGCAGATCTCACTCTGCTGCCAACCCAAACGCGGGTCGTCGGCGGCCCCCTTCACTAGATCCCTGTGGAGTTCCCTACGGGTAGCAGTCACAAGGTCGCTGGACTTTGGTAGTCGTTTTAGTGTGGCTCGGCACTCTTTCATATAGGCAGATTCTCCCGGCGACCTGCGGTGGCTCTTGATAGAAAGGTCGAGAACAAGGTCGGGGAAGGCAGCAGTAACCACGGGGTGCCACGGTTGGTCATCTTGCATATAGTAGCTCAGAAAAGCCAGCCTCTCAGCATCTCGATGACACTTCAAGTCCGGCATTCCCAAGCCTCTCTCACATGGATGTTGAATACAGACCTGTCTGCTCACCCAGTGTCTTCCTCTGTCCCAAAGAAGCGAGGACAAGAGTTCGACAAGAGCTGTTAGGTGTTGTGCAGGCAGGGGAAGTACGACCAGTCGGTAAAGGATGAGAGGAAAGACGTAAGTGGCGCACGCCTCAGCTCTACCCTTTAAGGAAAGTTTCCTAGGAAGCCACGAATTGACTGCAGCCTCCACCTTTGACCATACCACCAACCAATTTTGTCAAGCGAGGGACCCAGTCCGAACCACACACCGAGGATCCGAACTGGGCCATCCGTCCAGCTGAAGGGCGCGGGGAGGTTGGCGTTGCCACTCCAGGCACCTAACCGCAGTCCTACCGACTTGCTGCAATTTATCTTGGTCCCTGTTATTCTTTCATACTGAGCGAGCGCCTCCGACACGATTTCGATGTCTCTGAAGCTCGACACAAAGACCGTGACATCATCGGCGAATGCGGATACCTTGGCAGCTGAGCTACCGGGTATTGCAATTCCACGCAGGGCCGAATTTGCCTCCCCACGTCTAAGCTTGTGGAGTAGGGGCTCCAAAGCCAGGACATAGAGCAGGGGTGACAGCGGACATCCCTGACGAACCGACTGAGAGATAACAAAGGGTTTTGAGCGCTTTCCGTTGACTTGCACGACAGCTGTGGACTGTCGATACATCATGGAGACTACTTTCAGAAGTCCGGTTTAAAACCAGCGGCCTCTAAGACAGATGCCAAGAAATGATGGTCGACCCTATTGAAACCTTTGGACTGATCTAAGTTGATCAGTGCGGCTTCCATGTCGTCATATATCCCTCCCTCTAGGATCATGCGCATCAGGTGCAAGTTGTTCTAAATTGATCTCCCCTTCACAGCATATGCTGAGAAAACCTCAAAGTCTCGAGCCAGCACCTGACAGTCCACAGAAGAAACGAAATGCGTCTCCTGAATCGCAGCCACATCCACTCCCAAGGACGAGAGGTCATGACGGAGGCGAGCCGCCCGGCCCAATGATCTCAAACCCCTCGCATTCAGACTAGCCAAATTCAAAGCCATGGTACCTACCTTAAGGTGTGTTACACTCAGCTCTGAAGTCAGCTGGGGAAAGGACACCGATGTTGTATGAAATGCTCAAGGTGGTCAGGTTTTTCATATCCTGACCTTCTCTCACAATGCCGCCAATGTCCAAAGGGTAAGTCAATTTAAGGTCCCTATAGAGTGACGGATGGACCAACACTGGGACCCTTCCCTTGCATTGTTTTGTGAGTTCCTCAAGGGAAGGGTCATTTTTCCTAATCAGTTCAATTCCTGGACCAGCCCCTTCAGCGGCCTCCAGCATTGTCCACATGTTGGTCTTGCAGGCCTCTGGAAGCCTGATGAAAGTTGTTAGCCGTGGGGCGTCCGGGAAATTAGAAGGGACATTAACGTCTTTTCCCCCTATCTGTTGGCAGTCCAGCAGAGGTTTTAAATTTTTTCTCTGCTGATGTGGTAAGTCCATTGCCACAGACAGGGGGTCTACAAAACAAAGTTCCTCCCTCGTTTCGAGGGCAAGGGTCCCTGTTGGAGTGAGTCCGTAAGTGGGAGAATCTGAAGGGTCTCTCCCCCTCCCGGGTTCATTCTTTCTGGAATGGCAGCTCAATTTGCATTGGTATGGGGATGAGTGTCTGTGTGGTTTCTGGTGTTGGTGCTGGTGCAGTGTCTGGTGTTAGTGCGGTGTCTGGTGTTGGTGTTGGTGCGGTGTATAGTGTTGGTGCAGTATGTGGTTTGGGGGTGGAAGTGGGTTGTGTTGTTGTTAGGGGTGGTGTATGCTCACATGGAGTGGGGGCTGCCTTTTCTTCCCCTTTCCTTTTTTTGCTTTTCTTTTTTATTCTTTTGAATGAACCGGGGAGTGGTGAGGTTGAGTTCCTCTCCCTCTCACTAGCGGATTCATCCTCAGAGGAGCAGTGTTTTCTTCGTTTGGTCCCCGTCTCAATTGGTGTGGGGACTGTTGGTTGTTGCTGCTCCTCTAATTGCTGTTTCTCCGGTTGATGCTGTTGCTGCTCTGGTTGCTGGAGCCATTTTTGTTGCTGCTGCTCCTGTTCTGGCTGTTGCTGCTGCTGCTTTGGCTGCTGTTGTTTTTGTTGTTGCCACTGTTTTCATGGCATTGGTTGTGGAATTGGCCGCGGCAGCTGATGTTGTTGCTGCGGCTGGTTCAATGGCTGGTTCAGCTGCTGCTGCTGTGTCTGCTGCCATGGCTGTTGCTGCGGCTGTTGTGGAGGCTGCTATTGTTGTTGTTGCCTCGGTTGTTGGGTTGGTGGTGGGACGGTGGCAGATGGGATTGTGGGCTTCCGTTTCCGCCTCATTACCGTGCTCCATTCCTTCCCCTTGGTCTCCTGCGTGGTTTTGGGTTTCCTCGGTGCTGGGGTTGGTGCTCCGGTTGCACGAGTTGTGACAGCCTGTTTGGAAACTAGTGCTGTCTTAGAGGTTGGGACCGCCTTTGGTGTCACTTGAGTAGGAGTTGACCTTTGAGGGCAGCTCTTGGCCATGTGACCCTGCTTTTCGCAGAACCAGCAGTACGGACGACAGCCCTCCACCACCACCGTCATAGTTGCCTCCTTAAATGTCAGCTGTGCTGGTATAGCTTGGAAACCTTTCTTTAGCCTCATGGCTACAGTGTAGCTGCCCAAGTACATACCGGTTTTCGACCGCACTGGGGTTATTTTTTCCACCTCGCCGAACTGTGTGAAGAAGGATCCCAGGATTTCTGCTGATATTTGCATAGGTACATTGAATACCTGCACCCAGGTCCTTGTCCTGCCCTGGTATTCGGGCTTTAGTTTTATTCTCCCATGCTTAATTTCTTGTAGGAAGAGTCTCTCCGCATCTTCCTTGGTGGGTAGGATGATGTCCCACATGGCGTAGCTCCTCTGGTACAGGTATAGTACCAGGATGTTTAGCTTGTGTAGGAGCCCTGCCATGTCTTCCTTTTTCATCCCTAGGAAGCGGTTTTCCGGCATATCGGAGATGATGAGGGAGAGGACTCTGCCTTCAATTGCCTCCCAAGCGCCTGGCACTGGTTTAATTTCTACCCCCTCTATGTATTGTCTGTACTTGATCAAGTACAAGTCTCTATACTCTTGAGGGGACAGTTGCTTCTCTACAGTCTTCCCCCATGCCGACCCTCTTGTTGGTGTTGAATCTTTGGTGGGGTTGGACTGTTCTTGCTGTTCCTTTGCGGAAGGGTTGCTATTTTGGGGGGCATTTCCCTTTCTGCTTTCCTTTGGGACCGACTCTCCTTGCTCTATGCTTCTTCCAGGAAACGCTTCCCTTTTTGGGGAGTCGGCCTCCTGGGGAGCATTGTTCTCTTTATTGTCCTTGGGAGCTTTTGCCCCTTTTGTTTTGGGAAGGTTCAGGCTGTATGCCCCCTCGTTTTCTTGATTTACTCCCCTTTTGGGGCAGTAGCCCTCCTGGGGAGCACTATCCCCCTTATCGTCCTTTGGGACTACTGCCTCTTGATTTTTGTTGTCAGAGCAGGATGCCCCGTCCAACATTGTCTTTTTCTCCCCTTTGTGGGGAGTCGCCTTCTTGGGGAGCTGCTGGTGAATTTTCTCCCTTCTGGAGAGGGGGCGTCCTTTGGTTTATTATCGTGGCGGTATGCCCCATTGCTTTTTGCTCCCTCTGTTGGGGAGTCGTCCTCTTGAGGAGGAGTTTTTCCTGTGGTAGCACCCTGGCTGGGGGTATCTGTATTGGTGGCCCCGGGCTGGGGGTATCCATTTTTTAAAAAAAGGCTCTCTTCCCTGTATTGAAAATCGCCAAAATAAGTGACGTGGAGTCATCGTCCAAAGTGGGGAGTCGACTTTGGCGCCAAAAAGAAGTGGCGCCAAAGGCGGCAAGAGGGGAGATAGAACTGAGAGAGGGAGTGGGAAGTTAGTGGAGGGAAGAAAAAAAGTGTTTCCAACCCTCCCTCGTGGGAAGGTCGTAAATTATCAGCTCGGATCCCCCCCCCCTCACGGGGGGGGGAGCAGAGAAAGACAGACCAAGTGGGGGTGCGGACAGAACGCTACCCAACAAGCTCGTCAGGTGTTCCGGGCATGAGAATGTGTCGCCAGAACAGCACTGCCTAGTGCGGTGTATGTATCAGAGAACAGATACTACACTTTGATCCTATTCATATATTTTATTGTTTCAAAAAATTTGAAAATACAATTACGTACAAACAAAAAAATTTTTAACAACAAAATTAGGCACAAAGCCCTATAAGAAATTGGGGAGGGGAAGGGTGCAGGGTCTTTGTGTCTAAAATAAATAAAAGTAATAAATGTAGACTTTGGAGTCTTACTCTTGACTGGCAACATTTACCTCATTCACTCTATGGATCTTAATCTTCTCTTCTCTATATAAATAAAATGAACTCATTTTTTCCCGTCTGATTTTGACATTAATAGGATTAAAAATCAAGATATTTCATGCAAATATAATATGCACAAACGGCAGAACAATATCTGAGGTGTGTTATAGGCTTATTATTTCTCAAATTCCTCGATAATCTTAGATTTCTATACTTTTTCTGCTGAGAAGTCACGGCCAAAATCGGTTAAGATCAATGGAAGTGGTAAAATATTTTCTCTCTAATAAATTCCTCCTCCCCCTGCCACCACTTAACACCGTTTGGGGATCGTTCACAAGGAACAGTTGAGAAGAGAACACCGGTTTGGCTTCTTAGTTCTTTCATGTGAAGTTATTTAAAATCACTAAACTAAGCTGCAGTGCTCTGTGGCGTAGCGGTTAGCGTGCTGGACAATTCACATTATATTTTCACGTTCGCGCCGACCTACAGTAGTCGCTTTTTTTTTTTTTTTTTTCCTAAACAACTGGAATGGACTTTTCTTGGTGGCCAAACTGTTAACGTTGCAGATGTTTTTTTTGTTTTTTTTTCACACTTTATTTTCCTACTTTTACTCATGACTCCGGGTTTGATCCTTCCTACTTACCTACCATAACATTTTTTAAACCCCCCCCCCCGTCCCGGAAACAAACACTCTGGCAACGCCGGGTACCCCCGCTAGTCTAACTAATAAATCCCCCAGCATTAAGAATCAAAACATTATACAATTTGTAAAAACTTGTCTGTATGTTTGTGTATGCATTTTTTTTTTTTTTTAAATAAAAACAAATTAAATGTGTGTATGTGCATTTGTATTATGATAAAAATGTTCAATTTCATTGGAAAATAAAATGTTCTTAAATTAAGTGTATAAAAATTCGTGGAGTGGGGAAAAAACTAGAGAAAAAAGTTCTTTTCAAAAATAAAATATAAAACCTACTGGGTTGTTAGTATTGACCCCCCTGTGCTCCTCTAAGTGACTAGACCCCCCCCCCCCACTGTTTCCCCGGGGAACCGAAAACAAGCAAGGAGACCCCTATTGGGGGGTTGGGGAGAAGCCTTAGTGTAAGTGGGCGAAAATAAAGCAATGGGTGGAGGGGGTTGGAAGGTGACCTCTGAGTAGGGAAGTAACCGGGGATGTTCAAAAAACAAACAAGTGGTGTAATAGGGGGTGGGCCGACTCAGAGGTTCTCTAGCACCAGAAAATAAAAATAGGAACAGGATCTTATTTGTACCACCAGCCAAAAGTCTTCTTAAGTTTTTCTTAGCTAAAACCTAAGCGGGATGGGTTCCGAAGGATCCAGCACAGCCCGTGCTATGCTTAAGGAGGGAACACGTATTCAAACTTGGCTCCTCGATGGATGCACAAACTATGCACCCACCTCTTGTTAAACTCCCCTCTAGGCAACCTCCTCCAATCGCATCTGATCTTTACTTTAAGCAAATGTTTAAAGTAAACAATCAGATCCCAATCTGGAACAGATGTCCCTTCGCGGACCAACTTAAAGCGCGTGATCCAGATCACCATACGTGCTACTCCTAGGATCACCAGGAAAACCATTCTTTCCTCCCTGGGGAATGGCAGCTCCATGTTGTACACAAAATATCCTATGTCGAGATTGAGCGGCCACTCGCCATCGATGCGAGCCATTACCTCTCTGACGTACTCCGATAGGGCCTGGATCCGGCTGCGACTGAAAAACGCATGCTCGACCCATTCGATCTTGTGCTCGTCGCAGCGCAGACACCAGGCCCTCGTTTGTTCTTTGTACATGCTGAATTCATCGAAGAGTGGCAGTGCTTTTTGGATCAGTCGCCAGGTCAGGGAGAATTCTGAGTTTGTCAGAAAATCCCGATCCGGCGCCCAACTCCATTGAGAGCGGATAACCTCCATCGACCAACCTAACCGCCTACAAAGAGGATCCTTCGCGGTACCCACGACTAACTCCCGATAAAGTCTCTTTCTAGGCTGTTCGAGGACACTGGTCCCCGGCAAAGCTCTAAGTGCAGTCCAGCATTCGGCAAAGAACTTGGACTCCCCCCTCGGTTTATGATGACCTTCTACTGAGGGGTCGGGTTTGAGATTGGGAAACAAGTTCTCAACCACAAGGACCCAAGGAGTGTTCTCCTCTAGCGAACAACCCAAGCCTCCCTCGCTCGGGCGTTGGACACAGACCTCTCTGCACACATAATGCTTACCCTCGTCCCACAGAAGTGAGTTGAGGCGCTTTTGTAAGCGAGTTAGGCGTTGTGCAGGGAGAGGAAGTACAGACAATCAGCTATTAACAACAGACCTTTGATCTTAACCAAAAAGGCCATGCACAAAAGTGTTACGGACAGACCGCCCGACCCACCGACGGAGTGACTTATAGAGTCGCTTGTACGCGACTAAAAATAAATATCCATATGACTTTGGTGCATCAGCCTAAATTGAAACCCAAACTTATGAAGTTTTGGTAAATATTGATGGAATAAAATAGGCACTGGGGGGGGGGGCAATATAAGTATTTTAATGGAATGTGCTCTGAAACTCTAAGCCCTTATACTTCCTCCAAAGGCAGCAGAATCCCACCCTACACTAGAGATTTCTAGATGCCAGAGAGCCTTCTACTCAAATAGTTTCTGCCCTCGAACTTCTACTTTGAAATTCCCTCCTTCCAATTGTACTGACATGCAGAAGTTAAAGTGCAATGTAAACAGACATCTTGCTGCTCAACTCCCACTTAGTATTTCTGCAAATTTTCCCAATTGCCCCTTACATCCAAGTGGTACTGTGCCTTGGTTTTCTTTTGGTGGGGGTGGAGTGAAGAAGCAGTATAAAATTTTTTTTTTTAAATACGCATTGTGTGTGGCTGAACATTCTCTCCAAATGATCTTGTGTTTAATTTTGCTCTTGCAAGGAAGGCAGGTAAATAGGAACCACTTCAGAGTGCAATTTGACAAAGAATTACATTGGTATAATCACGTCATTAGATTCTTATGAAATTTAATGAATATGGGCATTAGAGTTTTTTTTTTTTTAGTATGTGTGTGTGTATGTGTGTGTGTATGAGGGGGTTGGATCAGATTAATTTATCACTATTGGACTTGTTGAGCTCACAGAGAAGAGTTGGTTTTGAAGGACAAAAAAAAATCATGCCTATTGCATTTGAGAAACAAGAGGCTGCTGTGATTAGGGTCTTGTGACAATCACTTCAATTTAGCAGGGTAGACCAATAATTCATGGATAAAAGTCAAATTAACTTTTAAATCAACCCCATTTGGTAGATTAAACTTAGTGGATTGTTCTTAGATAACTTACAATTTTCAATTACTTTTATAAACTAGCGGGCCGCCTGGCCTTGCCTGGTCATAAAATATGCTTCAGATTTGACCCAATATTTTAAAAAATTTAAGACTTGAGAACCACCAAAAATCGAATCCAAAACGTTTAGCTTATGATTTAATTTGACGTTAATGCCTGAACTATGAAGACATGTTTGCTGCAAGGCTAAAATTAAAGCATGAACCAATAGCTATTACGTTATGCATGCATATTTATAATTTGATCTTCACCTGGCAAATTCCATGGTTTTTAATTTTCATTTTTGCACCAATTTTCCCCAGCTAAAATTCAAATATAAAGTTTCACATGGGCTCGGATACCCTATATTACATTTCATGTCTGTGGATCAAAAACTGACAGTTTGAGGCAATTTTTTTTTTATAATATATACACATACATATAGAAAGTTTTGTATTTGCTGTAAACTTTATGCAAGTTTAAGTCATGTAAAATATATGCATGAATATAATTACATGTAATAGTTAACTAAAGATGATCCCATAAGAAAACCAAAGAAATAGGGAATTAAAATGCTTAAAAGAATATGCAAATTAGCTAGATCCTTTTGTCAGATGAATGCAATTTTACAACAAATATAACAAAGTCGTATTTTTTTATATATATAATATATCTATACTCCTACTTATAGGAGTATAGATTGCTGATCGGCAGAAATTCTGAATGATGCCAAAAATCCTAACCAGGTGCACTTAGAATTATTATCATTAACAGTCGATGTAATGACATCAAGTTGGTGTTAAGGATAACCCCATGCCTGTTGGGAGACTCCAAGAATTGTACTGCACGGGTGAATTCTCCTGTTTGATTAGGATTATCTGAGGGCTAACAGACGAAGTGGAATTCAATGATTGGTCTTCATGGAGGGAGGGGGGTCGCTCAAACCACCCCACTTACTCGAGTATAAAAACGTGCTACGCAGCTAAAACTAGAGAGACAGAGTCTTTTAATTCCTCACCAAAGAGCAACACAGCACATCAGAATGTCCCAGCCGAGAAATTAATCCCATTGACATCAAATCATGAGTGTGAACCAGAGAAAGTTATTTTTGAGATTTCTAAAAAGAATCTAAGAAGTGATTGATTGGTTTGTTTAACGGCATATCAACCATTAGAGGTTATTTACTGCCGGGTTCTGTTTGGCTATTGGTGATATGTTTAGTTTTAGATTAAATATTGGTCAATGGTGTAGTAATTAATGTTTCTATAGGATGGGAAGGTTTAAATTTTGTTGTATAATTTTATTACTTTTAAGAATTTCAAGATTTTGTTTGGGTCTGTATTGTTGAATAAGTCTTTCAGGTCTTTGGATTGGTAGTATTTTGATCGAATTGAGTTAAAAACATGGCAGTAGATTAAAATGTGTTTTACTGTAAATGGTTCATGACAGGTAATGCATGTTGGGGGTACTTCATTTTTTAGGAGATGAGAATGAGTAATATGGGTATGTCCTATTCTGAGTTTGGTTAGTACTACTTCTTTCCTTATTTTCTGGTATCCTGGATACCATTCGTCGATATTAGGTTGGATATTTTGAAGTTTGTTGTTTGCTTGTTTGTTCCATATTTTTTGCCATTTATTTCCAACAAACTTGTTGATTGTTGGTTTGAGGTCTGAATGGGGGATTTTGAAATCAGAAATATTTAGGTGTAGTGATTTTTTTGCTGCTTTGTCAGCTTTTTCGTTGCCGGGGATGCCAACATGACTAAGTATCCAGCAGAATATGATGGTTTTGCTTGTGGATAATTGGTTTATTCTATGTAAGAGTTTGATGATTAATGGGTTTGTCGATTCTTGGTTTAATAAGGATAAGAGTGTTGATTTGGAGTCTGAGAAGATGATGAACTTGTTGGATTGGTTTGCTGTGATGATGTCTAGGGCTAAGTTGATGGCCAGGATTTCAGCACTATATATTGAAGCATTGTTCGGAATTTGTTGTTGCAATTGTGTGTTATTAAGTACAGCAACACACCCTACTTTGTCTTTATTTTTGGATCCATCAGCATATATGTGTAAGTAGTTACAAAAAACATTTATGATGGATTCAGTTTTTTCTTGGGTGATCGGGTTTGTTTTAGTTTTGGGATGTTTAGCGACGTCTAATATAATTGTTGGAGATTTTTGTAGCCATGGGGTTTTTTTGAAGTGACAGTTTTGTGTATGTGGGTAATGTTTATTTGTGTCTCAGAGAGGAGTTCTTTTATGCGAAAGCTGAAAGGTTTAATAGTGTTTTCTTTTATGTTGAGGGGTAGGTTAAATTGGGATTCAAAGAGTTTGTAAGCGGGGTTTGAAGGAAGTCTTATATAGTAGTGTTCCCAATTTTTTCCTTAGGTTTAGTGGGAGCTCATTTGTTTCTGTATATAAGCTTTCTACTGGGGAGGTAGTGAAAGCCCCTGTTGTGAGTCTCAGACCTTGATGGTGTATTGTATCTAATTTTAGTAGGTAAGATTTTCTAGTTGATCCGTAAATGAAACATGCATAATCTAGTTTGGAGCGTATTAATGTTTGGTAAAATTTAATGAGTTTTTTTGTCGGCTCCCCATTCAGTGTGGGCTATAGTCTTTGAGATAGATGGCTTTGTTGCATTTGGTCCTCAGGTGATTTATTTGTGGGATAAAGGAGAGTTTATGATCAAATATAACACCAAGGAATTTATGTTATTTGACTATTGGGATTTCTGTATCATAGCGTTTGAGAGTTGGGTCATTATGCATTTTGTGTATATGGCAGAAATGTAGACATTTGGTTTTTTCTTTTGATAGTTTAAAGCCGTTTTCTGTGGTCCATTTGCTTAGGCATTGTTGGAGTTGACCTTCTATAGTATGGATGTGCTTTGATCTATAGCAGATCAAGAAATCATTCACATATAGTGAGCCTTTTATACCAGGGGTAAGACATTTTGTGATGTTATTAATTTTAATGTTAAATAATGTGGTAGAAAAGATGCATCCTTGCGGAACTCCCATTCTTTGTTCTTTCGAGTCTGAGAAAGCGTCATTTAAAAGGACTCTAAAAGTTCTGTTTTTTTTTTTTTTAGGAAGTTGTCAAACAGGGGTAATCTTCCTTTTAAGCCAAGTGTTTTTAAGTCCCTCATTATACCATATCTCCATGTGATATCATAAGCTTTTGCAAGGTCAAAGAAAATTGCAGTAAGATGTTCTTTTTGGAGGAAAGTTTCACGTATGTTTTGAGTCGGACAAGGTGGTCAATTGTCCCTCTTTCTTTTCTGAATCCTGTTTGTAGGTTGATTATTAGATTGTTGGTTTCAAGGTACCATGTTAATCTTTTATTGATCATACGTTCTAGTATTTTGCTAATACAGCTGGTTAAAGCAATTGGTCGGAAGTTTGTTTGGTTTGGGTGATCTGTTGTTTTGGAATAGGGATAATAGTGGCCTGTTTCCAGAGTGTAAGAATGTTGCTAGTTATCCATAGATTATTGTATATATTAGTAGGTATGTAAGAGAAAATTTTGGCAATTGTTTTATAAATTCATAGGGAATTTCATCTGGACAAGCAGCTGTGTTATGGGTTTTGGCTAGTGAGACTTGGAGTTCTGTAATCGAAAAAGGCAGGTTATAGTTTTCCATATATTATGATTGAAAGTTGATATTTTTCTTTTTTCTTGTTTAATATTTTGGAAAGTTCTTTCTAAATTTTGGGGGGGATGAAATTTGTGAGAAGGTATCTGCTATGTGGTTTGCAATGTCCTTTTTATTTGTGAGTTTTACATTGTTTATGGTGAGGTGTTTTATTGGATTACTGTCATATTTTCCTGATATCTTTCTGATCATGTCCCATATTGTTTTAGTTTTAGTGTTTGAATTTAATTTTAAAATATAATTTTTCCAAGTAGTTTTTTTTGGATTCTTTGATAATTTGTCTGGCTTTGGTTCTACAGTTTTTGAAGAAATATAAATTTTCTTTGGTTGGGTGAAAGTTGAATTTTCTTAGAGCTGCACGCTGTGCTCTTATAGCTTATTTACATTGGTCATTAAACCAGGGTTTGTTAAATTCTGTTGAGGGAGAAGATTTAGGTATGCATTCCTCTGCTATAGATGTTAAGGTTTTAGTGAAATAGAGAAGATGGTCTTCATTACTGGGATTAGATTCGAGGTTTAGTTTTGATGAGCATAATTTTTGAAATTTTTCCCAGTTAGCTTTATGGATATTCCAGCGTGTTTTTTTTTCGTATCCTCAGACTCCAGTTAAAATCTAGGAAAATGGATGGGTAGCATATAGTGAGGTCGATGGCAGAGGATGTTCCAGTAGCTGGGTGTAGATAAGGGTTTGCTCCATTATTGAGGACGCATAAATGGTTTTCATCTAAGAAATTTTCAATAATTTGGCCTTTTCTGCTTGTTTTTTCATTTCCCGTTAGTTCACTGTGGCTGTTGAAATCGCCCATGAGAATGAATGGCTTGGGTAGCTGTTGAGTTAGTTTATTTAGGTTTTCATTTGGTGGTAGATATAGGGAGCAGATTGTTAGTGATTTTTTTGGTTGATGGTAACTGCAACTGCTCGGAGAGATGTATTCAACTTGATTTCACGGAGTTATATTGTTTATTAAAATGGATACTCCACCAGATGCCCTATTTCCTTGTTTATGTTTAGTCATATGAGGTATATTGTTTTCTGTAGGTTTCTTGGAGGGATATAACTGCTGGGTGATAAGATGCAATGAGAAGGTGTAGTTCATCAAGGTTCGCCTTTTTACCTCTATTCCATTGGTTTATGGGTCATTTATGTTGACGTTTTGAGTATCTAATCGTTTTTTCTGTTACTTCGATTTGGTTTTTAGTCTTGAAGTTGGTGAAAGTTGGGATCTATGTGTAGGTTGTTGAGGGTTTCTGTTTGGCTCTAATTTTTGTTTTTTCCGTTTTTGATTTATCTCCTGTTTGGTCTTTCATTTTGGCTTTATTTGGGGTTCTGGATCTGAAATTTGAACGGGACCCGTTTATTGTTTTGTTTGGGTAGTGATGAGGGGTTTCTTGTTTTGCGATTTCTGTTCCGTTTCGTCTTCCTGTTCAGTTTGATTTTTTGTGTGTGGGGGGGGGGGGATATTTCGGTTTTTTGATTTGGTGGTTTGTTTTTTGGTTTTGGGAAGGTTTATTCTTTTAAGTTTTGGTTTTGAAGAGGGGTGGTTTGGGTTTGTGTGGAAGTATATTGTTTTAGTTTTTTTCTATTTTTGTGAATGAATTTTAGTTTCTTTTGGAAACTAGGCAATTCGTTAGATTCTAGGTTTATAAGTTTTTCAAAAAGTTTAAGGTATTTGTCGAGTTGATTGGTAGTGTTTGATTTTGCAGTAATTTTGCATAGGTTTGGTTTTTGGTGAGTGCTATTTGTTTTGCCTCTGGATAGATGTTACGTTTGTATTTAGTGGTTAGAATTTCTTTTTCATCTTTTTTTTTTTTTGAAAAAGTGGGCAGTTCACCTTGGCAGTTAATGCATTTTGTCTCCTGGCATTCTTGTTAATTATGATTTATTTCTTTGGTGCCACATTTTGCACATGTGGGATGTCCTCTCCATACATCTCTATGATGCCCAAACTTCTGGCATTTGTAGCATCTCAGTGTCGGGTATGTAGATTTCCACTGGTTCGAGGGTATAACCAATTTTGATTTTTTGGGTATTTTAGGGGTATTGAATGTAAATGTGTGTTAGTTGCTATCTTTTGTCTTTTTTAATAGTTATTCTTTTGTAACTGATAACTCCTTGGTTATTTATCTCCTTTTGTATTTCTTCAGGGGAGGCAAGTGCTAATTCTCTGCTGTGAACTATTCCTTTAGATTGCTTAAGATTTTTATGCAGGAATGTTTTTATGTTGAAGTTTTGGAATGTTTTCATTTTCTCTAAGTTAAGTGATTTTTGGTTTCTATTTCAATCAACAGGTTCCCATCTTTCAGTGTTTTTTTTTTTTTACTGATTTATGTTTAATTTTATTTGATAATACTCTATTAGAAAAGGGGAGAGTTTAGCGATCGGGTTTCCTCTAGCGATTCTAGAACGTAGAATCTGGGGAATTCCGGGCTTTCTTCTGAATCAGATAAGGCACGTTTGGGTTTTTTTTTTGGACATTGACTTAAGGGAAATTCTTTGTTCTCCACCCACCTCGGAGTCCGATATTGGGACCTGTCAAGGGGAAACCCATTCGCCTTGTCAAGGTCAGGGCTACACAAGACAGTATACTTGGTCAAGTGGGAAATCCTGAGCACCTGTTGATAGATTTATTGCACTACCAAAATCATTAGTGCATAAATGTTGTGGTTATCAGCCATGTCTGGATTTGGATTCCTCACTTACCAATTGACCCTTAGCCAGCGTCTTCTAACGTCTATTATAGAAATGATTGTTTCTCCGTCTTGTATTTGATAAGGAGATCATTTAGTATTTTAGGTTTTTCTTATTTTGACTAGGCTTTTAATGATAGATGTTAGGGAGTTCACCTGACCAACCGATTGATCGAATCAGGCCTCTCCGACCGCCCGTCTAGCCTAGAACAAGGCCAAAGTGGACTGTTGCAACCAATACCTTTATTTTCTCTAGGTATCAGTTGCTCAGCCACCAGGATCCTTTTCCTGGGCATCACGGGTTGCCACCCACGGCCAACAGGTGGCCCCATTGAGAAACTTACTCTCTGCAGGGGGGGGGGGCACTGACAGGGCCATCTGTGAACCTGACAGCAGAAACAGATGGAGATTGCAAGGATAGCAATATTGCTGCCTTACTTTTCATCTCATATCCTTGAGATATATATAAGAAAATGGTATTGGTTTATGCATGACAATATTCCATACAAATTCATCAGTTTGCCCTGTATTTAAGAATTCAGGTGATAAGTCATCTCCCTCTCAGTACAGACCTATAAGTCTCCTGTGTGTTATGAGTAAGTTGCTGGAATCCATATTAAATAGAGAAATAGTCAACCACCTCAGCAGAAATAACCTTCTTAGTGACACACAATATGGTTTCCGCTCTGCAAGATCTACAGCAGATGTGCTGACGGTTATATCCCACAGGATTAGTGAATCTCTTGACAAAGGCTTCCTTTCTAGGGAAATTGCTCTTGACATATCAGAGGCCTTCGACAAGGTATGGCATAAGGGTCTACTTCACAAGATTTCTAACTACGGTATAACTGGAAATGTTTTCTCAATCATTAAATCATTTCTCTCCGATAGGCTCATAAGAGTAGTGGTAGATGGACAAAAATCGGAGGCCTGCAATATAAATGCTGGAGTCCCTCAGGTGTCAATCCTGGGCCCAACTCTTCCTGATCTACATCAATGACCTCCCTAAACACATACTTAAATCATTCATTGACATCTATGCTGATGACACGACCATCTACGGCAACACTGATCTCGAGCGCGTGGTTCAGGGGGGGGGGAAGATGTGGCTGGTTACCTTTAATGCATCCAAAACCAAACTCCTATCCTTACATCATTAATGCTCTGATCCCCAGCTGGTATCAATTGTGATGGATGGCTCGACTGGGTGAGGCCCCGTGTTTTGACAAGCTTCTGGGTTTGACCTTTACTCCTGATCTGAAATGGAACACGTACATCAAGTCTGTTGCCAAGGTCGCTGGAAAGATGGTGGGATCCTTCTACCGCTCCAGAAGACATCTCACTACTGATGCAATTCTCTATCTATATAAAAGCCAAGTACGTCCAAGGATGGAATACTGTTGCCATATCTGGGCAGGAGCTGCTAAAAACAGCCTATCCTGCCTTGACAGAGTACAAAATAGACTTCGTGGCTTAGTGGGGGATGCCCTTTTCTCTACCCTGCAACCTCTCCCACAGAAGAGACGTTGCGAGCCTATCCTTGTTTTATCGTTATTTCCATGGCAGGTGCTCGTCTGAATTCCAATCTCTGGTCCCCCCCCCCTCACCAATCTTTCACGAAAAACACCAGTCTAGCTGAATCCACTGAAAAATTTCCCCCACTATTTGTGCCTAAATCAAAATGCGGATTCCATGAACAAAGCTTCTTTCTTAGAACTGCACACCTGTGGAACTGTTCCGTCTGCCTGCTTCCCTCTGGACTACAACTTGAATGTGTTCAAGTCCAATGTTAACAAATTCCTAATGAACCGCCCCCTTAATTAAACACTTCATCAAATCTCCATACTAACGTAATGTACTTGCAATAACCCTTATCCCCGAGTGGCTTCCGGGCCTTGATAAGTGGTGATCACTAAAAAAAAAAAAAAAAAAAAAAAAAAAAAAAAAATTTGAACCAATTTTTTCCATAATCAATATATTCTAGGAATCCCCAGTGGATGAAAAGTTGATTTTTATGAAAAAGTATCTTTAGTTTCGTCAATTCTTTGGGAACATTTGGAATTTTTTTTTTTTTTTTTTTTTTTTTTCTTCAGTGACTGACATCAAACTGACCACACAAAGAAGCAATCCACTATATAGCAAAGGCACCCCAAGCAACACTAGAGACTGACAAGGTACAACTTGGGATTAACCGAGTTGGGAACTTTCAGCCTTATTAGACTGACCCATAGGGGGTTGAGAACTTTAGAACTATCCAAGTTCTACCACAGACATGGGTTGTGGCTCGGATAGGATGTCTCTAAGTATAGACTAAACCTAAGTGGGTAGTTGTGAAACAAGATGCTTGCATTACATTTAAATTTCTGCATATTGGTAGAGTCAATGAAACAAAGCAGGAATAAAATTCTGAAAGTGATCAAGGAAAGGCATTAGAGTAGAAAGCTTATGGCATCTAGGAACTTCTACACTGAAGGGGTGAGATTTTGCTGTTAGTCATGTTGGTCCCGGTATTTACGTTGAAGAGTTGTAAGTGCAAATTCAAAGAATAGTGGAAATATAAGCAAAACAAAAACCAAAGACAAATTCCACTTATCTATCTAAAATAGATATAAAGTAATTTCATAATCTTATCACAATCCACTCCTTTTAAAAAGAGTAGAGATGGACCCATTGATGACGATGCAATAAAAATATTGCAAATTTCATTTGATATCACTTACGCGGAATATGAAAATTTAACTAAAACTGAGTCACGCTGGGATCATTTTGCAAAGTGTATTATAGGATTTTGACATTTTTCTATTCTATGGAGATACCTCTAATATTGAATAAACAAGTTTTCTTTTTAGGTAAACCCAATTACATTAACCTCTATACTAGCGCACAAATACATGTATTTAGTGACTTCAATGTCCACCACAGTAACTGGCTAGGATTCTCTAATCACAGACGTAGCTGTAGCGCAACACATAGCTTCTCTATATACCATTCCCTATCTCAGTTGGTTACATTTCCGACACGTTTCCCAGACCAGCAAGATCAACATGCCTCACCTCTAGGTCTCTTTCTGACAATGGTTCCCAATGACTGTACAACAAATGCCCACAGCCCACTTGGGAATGCTGATCACGCTGTGATAATGGTAGAAATCAGCCTAAATTCTCGGCCTAAAACTGAAGACCCACTACTCAAAATAACGAGGTATTACAAAAAGGCTGATTGGGAAGCCATCAGGGATACCCCATGGCAAAATATCTTTTCTTCCAGTGGAACAGTGTGCAAATGAGACCACTGAATGGTTCAAAACTGCAATTGAAGCACATTCCCGCATGGAAATTCTATAGCAAGCCCCACTCTCCCCAATGGTTTACTTCTGCTTGTGCCGCTGCCATTTGTCAAAGGCAGCATGTGTTCCGCAGATTCAACCGACATAAGTCCAGCTCAAATAAACAGAAGTTTATAGAAGCTAGAAATAATTGTAAGAGAGTGATAGAGACAGCTAAGACATTACTCTGAAACCACCAGAAAACGCATCAAAGCACAGAAATTAGGAACCCGGGATTTTTGGAAAATCTACAACAGCGTAGTAAATAATGGACAGTCAACTATTCCCCCACTATCAAACAATCATGAGGTTGCTTGCACGGCAACTGACAAGGCTAATCTGCTTGCCAGTCAGTTTGCCTCAAACTCCACTGAACTCGGTACACCACTCACTCCGATTTTCCTCTGCAAACAGACGCCACACTAGATGGTTTGAAAATCACCCCTTCTCAGGTACATGCTATTATAAAAAATCCTAGACACCTCAAAAGCATGTGGACCAGATCTCATCCCGGCTGTGCTATTAAAAAAAAAAAAAAAATGCTCTGCCGAGGTTGCTCCAAACTTTACAATAAATGCCTTAATGAATCTCATTTTCCCCCCGACTGCTGGAAAACCGCCTCTGTGGTACCAGTCTTCAAGAGTTCTGGTGAAAGAACTGACCCACTAAATTATTGCCCCATTAGCCTCCCGCTTTTCGCCAAAATATTTGAGTCCTTAGTTAATCAAGCCCTAGTCCAGCACCTAACAGCTGCTAAACTCCCGACTGACAAATATGGATTCAGGCAAGCCCGTTCAACAGTAGATATCTTAACTGTAGTTTCTGAACGTATATACCGTTCATTGGACAAAACAGGGGAGGGTAGAGCGGTGGCCCTTGATATATCTAAGGCTTTTGACAGAGTATGGCACGATGGTCTTCTAAGGAAAATTAGATCATATGGAATCACTAGAAGAATTCATGATGTAATTAAATCCTTAAGTAATAGAAAAATCAAAGTTGTCCTTGACGGTCGTATATCCAAACAACATGACAAATGCGGGAGTACCTCAGGGGTCTATCCTTGGACCTCTATTCCTGATATTCATAAGTGACCTCCCTGATAAAATTGTTTCGGAGATGGGTATATTTGCCGATGACACCACTCTATAACAGCTATGAGGGGGAAAACAAATGAACACATATCTAAGGAAATGGCAGAAACACTAGAGGATGACCTCCAATCTGTAGTAGAATGGGGACAAAAATGGTTGGTCACATTCAATGCTGCTAAGACTAAGCTTGTTTCCTTCAATAACTACAAGAAACCTTCTCTACCACCAATAGCAATGGCCAAGAACACATTGCCTGAAAGTACTTTTAAACTCCTCGGCCTAACGTTTACAGGGAATATGAACTGGAATAGATACATTGAGAGCATTGCCACGGCTGCTGCAAGGAAGGTTGGCTCCCTCTACCGTGCTAGAAAATTACTTACACCTGACAGTATCCTATACCTCTATAAGGCCACCATTCGCCCATGCATGGAGTACTGTTGTCACATCTGGGCTGGTGCATCTGCTGCTTGTCTCTCCTGGACAGGGTTCAAAAAAGTCGCTGTTAGGTCCTGAACTATCATCTAGGCTTCAGCCTCTGTCCCATCGACGAGATGTTGCATCCCTCTGCCTGTTCTACAAATACTTTAATGGTGAATGCTGACGAACTGTAAACACTTGTACCTCCCCGACATAACTACCGACAAGCTACTAAGTCTCATCCCTAAGTGCAAGAAAGCCTTTTACTCCAATAGTTTCTTCCCCAGAACTGTGGGTCTTTGGAACTCCCTTCCAGGATTCTGCTTTCCCAACTGCAATGATAGGCAGAAGTTCAAGTGTAATGTTAACAAACATCTTTCTACTCATCTCCCTTCATAATGACCCCGCTAATTAAGTCCCTAATGGTAGCCTCCTGCTTCAAAGTGGCACTGTGCGTTGTTTGGGGTGAAAAAAAAAAAAAAAAAAAAAAAAAAAAAAAAAAAAAAAACACACAGACTAGTAGGTTTCAGTTTAAACAAAGCTAGTACAATAGTATTGTGGAGCGTGTAGTCAAGACTTTTAGAGAATGGAGTTTTTGCCCGATGTGGATGACATTCACTTTCTGTATCGGCTTTTAAACAATGGTTAAACTTTAGTTTATATGCAATAATTCTACAGATATGGTATGAAAGTTAAGCTTAACATCTGAAGATATGCTGTGTGTATTTATGTAGAAAAAGGATCCTTAATTTATGTTGGTTTGAATGCAGGGAAAATTTCCTGACATGCCCTCCAATGTATGCACTTGTAATGTCAAAAGATCATTGGTGATGAGACACTAAAGAAATTTGCACATTTTAACAATTAGGAACAAAAATAGGAACTAGTTTAAAATCTTTATTTAAAAGGTTTTTAAATCAAAAACAAATTAACAAAAATACAGATGTACGGATTTCATTAAGAAAAAATAGACACTTTTCAAATTTGCTCTGAAACTTTTTTTTTTTTTTTTAGTTATGATTGACAGAAACATCTGATGAAATAAATTGATGACTTTAAAAGAAATTAAACGATAGGAAGGCAAAAATCAATCGAATGATGCATCAGTCAATGCGCATATATGTATCGTTCTTGAATAAAACACTCAGAGTCTCAGGCAACCTCTTCTCCAAGGCCTGTACAAAGACAGCAAGCAAAGCAGACCAGGGAAATCTGGAAAAACACAAAACATTTATCAGCATTAAAGAATACGAAAGAATGAATTTGATTAATTGAAAATTTGTAAACTTATTGAAAACTCGAGATAATTTGTATATTTAAGGACCGTTTTCCTCATCTTCATAGTTGTTTCAGCCAACCATTCCTCTGGCCTTTAGGTGGTCAACTGCGACGGGATAGGAATGCCCGAGTTTTTAACTGTATCCTCAGTAATTACTGCCTTCTATAATGTCTCACCATGTTCTTGGTCAACTAATCCTCTGACCAGCCTCGAGTAAAATTGAAACGGTCATTTTCAGACAATGCTCACTTGGAACCAAAGAGACTCGATGCCTCTATCGAGGAACGCCAAAGGAATAGTTGGCTGAAACATGAAAACCATGAAGATGAGGATAACAGTCCAAAATAAAAATTTATCAAATACTCTTTAAATACAAAATAGTTGAGTGACTAGAGAAAGTATAAATTTTTTTACCTCAACGATGACTGTGATTATACTAATTGCCAGGACAAGTGGGTAGTTTTCCTTGAAAATGTCCAAAATTTTATTATAGCAACCAATTTTTGGTTCGGGCTGAAAAAAAAAAAAAATTAAAAATAAATAAAATAAAAAAATAAAAATAAAAGATATAGTTTGTGTTGTAGGTCATTCTTGCACACCTGGAACTCTTCATTTAACATTATTTAAGACTTTAGTGATACAGAGAACAACATTCCATACAGTCAACCAACATAATGAAAATATAAAAATCTTACACCAGTAATGTAACTGGGCATTTTAATCGAATATAATGAAGGGTAAGGTAAGTTTTTGTTTAATGGCACATCAACTCTATAGGTCATTCCATGCCATGAAATGTGAAGAGCATATTCTTCATAGAGGATTTAGGTAATAGAAAAAAAACTAAATTTTAATTAACAATCCAAGTCTTTTCTAGGGTTTTTTCAAATGTGTTCCAAAAGTTTAATTTTTCTTAGAGAATCTAATATTTTATAAGGTTTTCCAAATATTGCTTTAAGGTTTTATTTCACACGAATTTTCATACTTTTTTTTGCATTCCATTAAGGTGTTTAATGGTTAGTGGATGTTGACAGGTTCTACATTGAGGGATACCTTATGCTTTCAGAAGGTAGGCAAGTGTTAATCTTGAATGACAGTTCGAATTCTGGCAAATATAGCGTCTAATTTTCGTATTGGTAATATGGTCCTATCTTGTCCAACATTCGGTTGTATTTCTAAGTTTTAGTTGTTCATCCCATAGTTTTCGCCATTTGATTTTTATGTAGTAGTTTACTTTTTTTTTTCCTATCTGTGTATGAGATATTTGTTTGATGGAGTCAAGTTTGTTGCGTCCTTAGCCAGTTTGTCAGCTTCTGAATTTCCTTTTATGGCGACATGACTCGGTATCCATGCTAATGTTTTATTTTCCTTTACTTTACTTGGTGTTGGTATATTTACATAATTTCCAGGATGTACAGATGGCTTATGTTCCTTTCTTTCAATGCCATTAAGCTGGACATGGAGTTAGTGAAGATAAGGAATTTATTCTCACTAGACTCTCGGACTAGTTCTAGAGCCATCTTAATAGCCTGTAACTCTGCAGTGTATATAGAAGCACCGTCCAGTAATCGGACTTGCTTGTGTGTATTATGCATTTTTGCTGCTGCTCCTACTACTCTTTCAGTTGTTTTTGAGCCATTTGTATAGATGGTTTTGTATGTGGAGTATTTATCCCTAAGTTCTACAAATTTATTTTGATAGGTTTGGTAGTTATTCTGTTTTTTAGCTGTTTTAATAGTCATGTCAATATGACTGTCCATGGTGGAGTATTAATTGTGTAAGTCTATTTTTTTGTTCTTTGTATCCTTCTGTAATAGCCTTTTTAAGGTGACATCTCCGAGGTTTAACAGCTGTAGGTCTGCTGGTATAGAAATGTTCATTCATTGATGTATATTTTTTTTTTTTATATTACATTTTCACCCCAAACAAGGCACATTGCCACTTTGATGTAGGGGGCTACTATCAGGGGAAACATCTACTGGGTTACTATGTAGGGATTTGGGCAGCGAGATGTTGGTTCACGTTGCACTTGAACTTATGCATGTCAGTACAGTTGGGGAAGCAGTGACCTGGAATGGAATTCCAAAGTCTAGCAGTTCTGGGGAAGAAACTATTGGAGTAGAAAGATCTTTTACATCTAGGGATCTCTACTGTGTGGGGGGTGGGATTTTGCAGCTTGTCGGGTCTGTCGAGGGTGTTTAAGTCGTGGGGGCACAAGTGCTTGCAGTTCAGAGCATTCACTATTATAATACTTGCAGAACAGGCAGAGGGATGCAACGTTTCGACAATGGGACAGAGGCTGAAGCTTAGATGCCAGTTTAGGGCCTATCAGATTTGCGACTCTTTTGAACCCTGTCAAGGAGCGAGAGACTAGTAGCCGATGCACCAGCCCAAATATGACAGCAATACTCCATATATACTTTTCCATGAGCAGGATTTTCTGGTAGACTTGAGTTTGAGTGTATATTGGAGCGAGAGTTTTTCCCCCCCATCTCAGGTGGAGGAGGAGTTCAGCTTCTGTGTGCAGGCTTTGAAGAGGTGATTTTCGGAAGGCTCCTAAACAGAGTCTGGGTGCTTGATTTTGTATGTGCTTGAGTTTCTCTAGATACGATTTCCTTGCAGAGTTATATAATGCAACTATAGTCCAACTAAGGTCTAATGAGTGCTCTATACAGTAGGAGCATGGTTTCAAACTGAATTATGAGAAAAAAAATTTTTTAATTGCATCAAAACTTACAGTGATAGTTGAATTTATGCAAGGATCGCCATCGTTCACACCACAACATTCCAGCTAGAAAAAATTGAAAACATTTACATCAAGTCTCAAATTAGCTTTAAAAATGCGAAGTTTATTTTGTAAATTCTTATTCTATGATGGTTTACAAGATAAAAATCAACTATCATGTTTGGCTAAATGAAATTATTTTCATTATCTCTGAATATCAAAGTAAATTTCTCTCAAAAGTTCAAGGTTTTGTAAGTATTTCTGCCAAATTAAGATTTTACCATTTTTAAAATATTTTTTGAATAAACAAAGGGCCAAGAATCCAGTGGAAGAATATAGAAACCAAATTCCTGCCTAAGAAATTTATGACGACAGCAACAAACAAGGATATCCTTGACCTTGCTCTAGATAGTTGAGCGAACAGACAATTTGGACCAAAACCTGCGATTCTCAAAAGGTCTTTCATATTTTGACATTTGAACAGAAATGTACCAGGTGCACTATGTCCAAGAAAGAAGATTAAAATGATCTTGCTATGAAACTCAAACGACTTTTTCAAACTAAAAGTAATTAAAAACTAATTGTTCCCAATCTTCCTGGCTACTCTAGTTTTCCTTTTGCAGTAGTTAAAAAACAAATTGGTTAACTGTCCTAACACTATAAAGGCTCAGAAATAGGTGATTATTATTGTTACATTTATATGCAAAATGTAACCTCTACTATAACACTAAATTCTACAAGTGTAGAATTTATCTCCTACAGAAAAATGTTTTTACTCTAAGACACTAGAATGGTTTGAAAAAAGGTCTACTTCAAAAGTCCCAACTATGGAATAGCTGGAAAAGTCTTCAACCATCAAAGCTTCTGATAGGTTTAGACAAATAGTCAATAGGTAAAAGTCTGAAGCTGAAAGTATCAATCCTGTTGTGCTTCAAGGATCTATTCTGGGCCCAACTCATATTTTCAATGATCTCCAATCACATTTGAAGTTCATTCAGTGACATACACAGATGACATTACGATCTATGATAACACTTCAGAGGTCAATGACTGAGACCTCAGTATCTCCTCAGATACTTTTGGTGCAATGGTGTAAAAAGTGGCCGATTAATTTTAATCAAAAAAAAAAAGTCAAGCTTTTTTCACCATAAACAGATTTCTACTTGGAAATAATCGATATGAAGGGTTCTCATCTAAAAGCGTTTTTTTTGAGGGGGGGGGGGGTCTAACTTAAATGGAAGACTTGCATCAAGTCTGTTGCCAAGGTTGTCTATAAAATAGTTGCATCATTTTACTGCTCCAGAAAATACCGGACACCAGTCCTCTTAGATGAGAACCAGATAGATCTTAAAAATGGGGGGGGGGGTACTGTTGACATATCTAGGTGGGAGCTGCTCAGACCACCCTATCTTGTGTCGACAAAGTTCATAATCAGCTTCAAAATATAGATGCCCTTTTCTCCCAGCAATCTTTCTCACAGAAGAGATGCTGCACACCTGTTTCTGCACTATCATTTTAATGGCAAGTGCTCATCTGAGCTTCCAATCATGGTCCCTTTGCCAAACTTTCAAAAAAATCTAGCTATAACTATCAACAGCCCCTCCCACCTGTGCCCTAGTCTAAACACAAATTAAATGAACAAAGCTTTCTTAGAACTGTCCTCCATGGAATAGTTCTGCTGGCCTGCTTTCTCACCGACTACAATATCGTAGTCTTCAAGTCTAATGTACATAAGTTCTTTGAGAACCCCCTAAACAATCCATTTCTACCACTTATTTTTAATATGTGGTTGTCTCAGTGACAACTGTACATGCATTAACCCTTATCCTCGAGTAGCCTTTGGCTCTTGGTAAGTAATGACTCCCATATAAAAGAATCAATTTACTTTAATTTAGATACAAACTGATTAATTTAAAAAAGTTTTGCTAAGTTTTATATGTAATCGTCCCAGAAAATTACATCTTTTTGAAGGGGGGGGGGGTAATTTAATAAAAAAAAATATAAAAAAAAAAAAGGTATAAATTAAAACTAACGAGAAAAATAACTGGAGACTTTACCAAAGAAAACGTTTCTTTTATAAATCTATTTTCTTCCTGTTTAGAGAGAAAATTTTAAATGACTAAATTTTCAATCTTTGTCTATAAATTCTGTAACTCGCTTAATAGTAAAGTTTCAAAAGATACTTACAAGGTTTTCAAGATCTTCATAAGCACTCTTGTTCTTTTCTTTTGCATCAGTTAAAACTTCTTTCGCTTGATTTTCAACCTAAAAAAAATTTTTTTAAATGTTGAGTACAACAAAAAGAGGCATCACAAGATTTTTGCACAATCTTTTCTATTAATTTAATGTCACGTTTACCCATGGAGTCCAATGGGTTTGATACTTCATCCAGTTTCAAAAGGAATATGTTAGCAGCAACTGATTCTTAACAGTCACCATCTTTGCTCTCGGGCACAAATCTTGTCACTTATTCTTAGTTTGATTTTATGTCCCTTCCCCTTATTGATAAGACATTTTCTGACATGATGCAAACTCACTGTAACAGAGCGCATATGAAAGTAAAAGCAGTGGAGAATGAATAGCAAGCGATTGTATTTGCAGGAACAGCTTTTGAACACATACAAATTGGAAAGTGTGCTCAGGCTTGCATCTGAAGAAAAAAAAAAGGATCCACAGGGTTAAAAAGAAAGGAAGTCAGTGCAAATGGAGACCGACATGTAAAGTGAAGGCAAGAATAGGCCAGCTGTGATCAGCATACGGTCGAAAGACAGACTACCAGGTTAAATGGACATGTGGCAGCAAAAGACTGATGTTGAGACGTGAGAGTAACAGTAATAAATGCTTTTGTTAAAAAAAGCGAAGCCTACCCTGGGTATTTTTTTTTTTTTCATTAGTTTATTCCCAAAACGTTACAACTCTTTAATAATTCTGTTCAAGTCAACCATCTCAAAATTCCACTAGTCTTGATTATTTGCTTCAAAATAATCCTTGGCTTATCAATCTTCCTGTAATTAAAAAGGGTTTATCCAGGAAAAATAAATGCTCCACATGATCAGTGTATTTAATCCATTCTTGAAATAATGGACGCTTTCAGCAAATTAACCGATGTGTTAGATTGATAAGATCTCATATTGCAGATTTATCTAATTATGGATCTGTCATTGCACTGCAGTCAGACAAAAGACGGCTGGATTAAGGCCCATCATTCTTAATGACACTGCCATGGACAGCTCAATGCCATTAGAGTAGCAAGCCAAGTACGTCAGAATCACTATATTTTATGCACCTTTCTATTGATGTTGTGCAACTTAGGTTTTATTTAGTGATGATGCCAAATGTTTGGCATTTGTGAGATGCTTAGATTCTGATCATGAGTTTATCCTATACAAAAATGCTTTAAATTACCCTGGATAGCATTTTTATCAGGATGTGACCTCCCATAGGCTGTCAGAAAAGCTTTTGCTCGTTATCGACAATTGGATTGCTAGGTTGTAAGGATTCTAGTCAAGTGTCCTTGTTCTGTGTGCCAGAATCACTAATCATATTTGATATTGTATCAGAGACAAATACAGATTTCACAATCTGAATAATTAAACTAAGAGGCAATTACAATAACTATGCAGAATACAGACCATGCTGAAATATTCAGAAATTAAGATTTTGTAACTAAACTTTCATCTAACAATTTAATTGTAAAAACTGAATTTAACTTGAAAATCCCGTTTAAAAAATAGCATTGTTTGTCTTTTGCATAAACACAAAATAAACTCGTTCAAACAAAAAGGCAGGATACATTAAAATTACAACTTGACATGAAATACAAAATATTTACCTTTTCTTTGGCGACAATCGCCACTACAAAGGCTGCAACTTCAACAGCAAGGATGATAAGCAAGGCCGTTGCATACTAAAAAACAAATATTTTAATAGAAAAGAGCTTTGGAAAGATTTCCAATGGTAGGGTTTAAAGAAATTAATTTTATTGCAGACTATCATCATTTCTTAGTTGTTTCACAACATTTCGGTCAACTATTCCTTTGGCCTTTGTCAGGTGGTAACCTCAACGGGATAGAAACTGAATCTAACTGCATCCATTGCAATTACTGCCTTTCGTAGTTGTCTCAACGTTTATGGCCAAGTAAGCCTCTGGCTGGCTTTGGGTAGGATTGAAACTGCTATCTTCAGACAATTCTCACCTGTCTATATTGCAGGCCAGAGGAATAGTTGGCCGAAATATTGTGAAACAACTAAGAAAAGAGGATAATAGTCCACAATAAAAATACTCAATAAATTCCAATTAAATAAATTTAAAAATTTTATTCAGATTTGAAAATAGATTTTTGCAAGACTTTATCAGACTTCAAGGAAAAAAAAAAAAAAAAAAAAAAAAAAAAAAATTGCAATTACGAAGCAAAGATTTATTTATATTTAAAAGTAAAAATTAACCGACTAGTTTCATTCTCACTCAAGAGCTGTATCAAGATTCTTTTTATACAAAGGATAAAAAAGATAGGGTGAAGGGGAGGGGGCGACTGCATAATCCTGACATTTTAGTACTGGATCATGGTTTAGAATTTTTATTCATCTATTGTTAAGTATAAAGGCAATATAGGCATCAAACTTGCTACTTTGTCCATATTTGTAGCCAATGAAATCTTGTATATTAAATGAGCTAAGTTTGGTGATAGAACTGACAGAATTTTAACTTTTTCAAATTTAGATCTAATGCTCTTTGATGATGCAAAATTTTAGGGTTTTTTTTTAGTAGTAAAAGTGTCTATGGCATCGCACCTCCAAGAATTCATTGCAAGTGTAAACACTTGCTAGACATGAAAAGCTTGGGAAACTCCATCTAAATAATCCTATTGCATGCGTTTTGCAGGAGTTCAAATTTTAATTTCTATTCTCATCCTCAATATTTTAATTCATATTCAGTTATAAAATACATCTAAAATTTAAGTCTAAAATATGTATTCCTCTACGACGTGTGTGCAATAAGTAATGACCCTGACCCACTTCCCATAGCAGTAGAGCAATGAAACTTGCCACAGTTATTAGTCTTTCTCTACATAGGAAAGACCAAGACTTATGCATTTCTCCCATCGTTTGATGCAGCTTTGGAGACAGTTTTTGTAGAACACCCCAGGTTGGTCCTTCAACCACGACGTGACTTCAGAAATCAAGGCTGCATCATCTGGGAAACGCTTTCCTTTCAAAAACAACTTCATGGCTGGGAAGAGGTGAAAGTAAGAGGGTGCACGGTCAGGAGAGTAGGAGAATTTCATAACCACACGCCCGTGCTTCCAATCTGGCGACATGCGAGTTGTGGACCAGAGTGTTGTCCTGCAGGAGGAGGGTACCTTTGCTGATCTTGCCCCGCCTCTTGATGGATAGCTTCCCTTAATTTCCTCAAAAGGGAAGCATAATAGGCTCCTGTAATTGTGGTACCCTTTGCCAGGAAATCTCATCATAACTCCGTCCTGGTCCCAGAAGACTGAGCATGACCTTGCCAGCTGAGGGTTGCACCCTTGCCTTCTTTGGAGATGGCGAGTCCAAGTGCTTCCACTGCATTGACTGGGATTTGGTTCCTGGATCATAGTGAGACCCAGGTTTCATCCAGTGTAATCAGTCTTGAAAAACTGACTCATCTTGGCACATCTCCAAATTCATCCTCGAGCACTCGATGCGTTCGCTTCTGGAATGGTGTGAGCAACCTGGGAATCCATCTGGCAGACACCTTATGCATATGGTCATGAATGATAGTTTCCACAGACCCTGTACTAATCTTGACATCTTGGGCTATTTGGCGAATAGTAATGCGCCAATCTTCCAAAATGGCAGCCTCAACTTGACAGACAGGCATTATCAATGGCAGAAGGGGGGGGGGCAACCAGGTCTGGGAGCTGTTTCCACAGACTTCTAGCCATGTTTGAATTCACGATGCCAGCATTTTACAAGGTCATATGGTTGGGCATTATCACCATAAGTTTCTTTTCTATCAAAAGTCATGTGGTGAGAGTCCTTTCAAATACAAAAACCGGATCACTGCTCGACATTCAACAGGCTCCATTTCATACCCGACTGTTCAAACACCTGTTATAAAAAAAAAAAAAAAAAAAAAAAATTAGTTCAGATCTGTAATTTGCCATTTGCCACATAATCCAGAGAGATAGAAATCATTGCACATGCAGAATTTCAGCTAGATCAGACAACTGAAAGTGGGTCAGGGGCATTACTTATTGCACGCTGCCACTAATATCATGAGCTTTCTTTGGACACAACTGACTGAAGAATTTTGCATGCCCAAGTAGATTCATGTTTTAACATTGGACAATTATAAATATAAATTTTCTACCTAATCATACCTTCATCGTTTTGTATTTAACTTAAATTACTGTTATTTTCGTTCCTAATTTTCTTTATTGTATCTTATTTTATTCTTAAAAGACAAGAATCCACCTCAGTTTTTCCTCGATTTTCTTCCCACTTGCAGCTTATGGAAGAGGAACAAATCTTTGTATTTTCTATAAAAGTCAAGGAAAACTTATACCAAGTACATTGAGTTTTTGTGCAAACACGAAGTGGCTATCTCCATAAGTTATTGTACTGCATCAGAAAAGACAGCATTAGGATAAATAAATTTCAGGTTTAAAAAAAGGCACTTGTACAGTTTAATCAAGACATTAAAAAAAATGAAAATATCGAAAAGGTTATATTGTATGTATCCATTTTGCACTGAAGATAAAACACTTAATTCGATATATATATATATTTTTTTTTTTTTTACAGTAAATAAAAAACAAAACGTTTTTATGACCGCACGTTGAAGTTATATCTTGGAATTTTTTGAACACGCCAAAGGGAGATAATTTAAAGCGCCAACACTCCCATCTTTAATACTAGTTTTTCTTATAAAAAAAAAAAAAAAAAAAAACCCTTTTGCTCGGTATCAAGTTTTTTCTTTTAAAACAAAAAGCTACTTTATGAAATTAAGTGAATTTTTTTCTTTGGAGAACTTAATTACATAACAGATATGTACAATTTAAACAGATATTTTCATTTTTTTAATGCTTTGATTAAACTGTACCAGTACAAATTATGATGCGATACTTTTCAATGCTTTTTTGCACTTCAAATTTCTCTTCCAGTGTAATTAAATTTTTTTTTTTTTTATTTTTTTTTTTTTTTTTTTTTACACAGTGATCACCACTTATCAAGGCCCGGAAGCCACTCAGGGATAAGGGTTATTGCAAGTACATCACGTTAGTGAGGAGATTTTATGAAGTGTTTAATTAGGGGGGTGGTTCATTAGGAATTTGTTAACATTAGACTTGAAGATATCCAAGTTGTAGTCCGGAGGGAAGCAGGCAGACGGAACAGAGTTCCACAGGCATGCAGTTCTAAGAAAGAAGCTTTGCTCATGAAATCCGCGTTTTGATTTAGGCACAGATATAGAGTGGGGGAAATTTTTCACAGTGGATTCAGCTAGACGGGTGTTTTTCGTGAAAGTTTGGCGAGGGGGGACCAGGGATTGGAGTTCAGACGAGCATCTGCCATGAAAATAACGATAAAACAAGGATAGGCTCGCAACGTCTCTTCTGTGGGAGAGAGGTTGCAGGGTAGAGAAAAGGGCATCCCCCACTAAACCACGAAGTCTATTTTGTACTCTGTCAAGGCATGATAGGCTGTTTTTGGCAGCTCCTGCCCAGATATGGCAACAGTATTCCATCCTTGGCCGTAATTCTTAAGTATTTCTTAGCATTTTATAAAGATCATACTTAAAATTCCAACATTTTGGGGAAATAATTTCAATTTTTAGATATTTCAAGAAAATTTAGGATACTCAATGCATATACCAAGCAAGGGTGTAAAAATACCTGGCATGGAACCCAGGCATGGAATTATCCCTCTCAACAAGATGGACTCTTAGATTTTAGACAACCAATTTAAAACCTGCACCAAGACTCAAGGCCTTGCCATTGAATCATTTGGGGGAGAGGCCTCAGTAAACCTTAACAGGCAACCTTCATAAAAATTGAGAATTAAGTCATCTGGTTTGCAATCCTAAAATTGCAAAAGGCGCAAGTAGGTTCCACATTGCCCAGGGTTTACAATTTTATTTTCTATAAACAAGGCACAGAGGTACTTGCTCAGGGAAATCTGAATGATGCTTCTTGACTGACGAGTGCCATCCCAGTTTCTCTTTAGTTTAAACGGGACAAATTGGGACGCTTGCTTTCCACACGGAGTGTATTGCTTGTGTCTGACAAGTTGAGGGTACAGGTTATCCAGCTTGTCTGACAATACATAAGCCCCAACTTAAGTAACTAAGAGCGATTGCTGTATTAGTATATTTAATATCACGATAACTGTAGTACCATGTTGTAGATGGGAAAGAACTCTGCACTTATTTGGTGGAATAAAGACTACATGAATGGTTTACTTGTGCTAACATATTGCATCTATTAATTCTGCTGAACTAATCCCTGTTAGCACCAAACTACAAGTACCTTACCAAATCTTTCTTCCGACAGTTGGAAGATAGAATTCTGGGGGGGGGATGGGGGAAAAAAAAAAAAAAAAAAAAAAAAAAAAAAAAAATCGACCTGCGGAATTAGTCTCCTTTTTCTTAAAATCTTTAGTTAAAATCAATCAAGTGCAAACCCATCACCTTGTAATTGCTAAACCTCTGGATTTAGGAAAACCCTTTCTACTGCAGATATCCTAATAGTCATCTGAACGCATATACCATGCATTAGACAAGATTTTTTTTTTTGGGGGGGGGGTAATCCTTATAACTTGTTCCCGATTCATAAACCATCTTCCTGATGCAATTACGCCTGTTCAAGTTTGGGTATGGAATTTCGAGTTAATATTCAATATTTTATTTTAATTCAAATTTATAATAGTTTGAAGTGTAATAAAAAAAATTAAAAAAAAAATAAAAAATCCATCCAACTTACCAATACCAAGAGCCATTTGCATTCTTTCCATGCCCCACAGCAACCAAGGAAAGAAATTACAAGAATCAGAACGCTGGCAGCTAGAAGAACGTACAAGCCCATACGTATTGTAGAAGGCGACACAAGAGAATCTAGGTCTTCTAGTTTCTCTATAGTCTTGGCTGCATCTTTCCAGATTCCTGGTTTAGCAATGAAGACTGCACATCCGATCACACCAGCCAGTGCCAAGAGCTTTTAAGAGAAATATTTTATAGAATCACTAACAGGCCGATTATAAAATACTCATAAGTATATTTTAATGTAGAATTCTTAACAGAAATAAGATATTAAGCATAGCATTAATTTTATTAAGAAAAAAAAAAAAAAAAAAAAATTGTATAAAAAGTACTCAAATCTCTTGTAGCCGTAATAATGGTCTTCAACTTATTTTATATATTGTGTGTATAAATGTGTTCTATCACGACGTACATGTTGAATAGTTGGGTTTTATATTTATCTGTATATTCATGTATGTAAATGCGTGTATGTATACATGTATCATTTAGTCGATTGTCTAGTGTATATTTTAACATACATGTAACAGTTCTAACAGGAAACGATTGATGTGGACGTATCGAAACAGTTGTAGACACTGTTTTTAACAGATGCAAAAAACACACTTTATTTACGAACATTTTCATGATCCGGCAGGCATCTTCAGAGATGTTTTTACATCTTGGCTGCCCAAAATGACGCTGCTTCCTGCGTCATGGAGACCAACCCCCTCTTTAGTCATTCATTTCCTGATATCCAGCTAACGACTCCTAGAATTTCCCAAAATCTAGATTTTGTCACGTGTCATTACGTATCTCAGACCAACAGCTGATATAACCCCAAAAATCATGTTTACAGCTATTTTTACATTCTTTTTGCGATATTATGTCAAACATTTTTTCCAATTTAATTGTTTTTTTCTTATTGATCCAGCGACCCGCCGTTGCTTGAATACATTAATGTTTTGACCCTTGGTTCTGCTTGCCACAGTTAACAGATACGCCATCATCACAGCCCAAAGAGTCACAACATTAGAGGCAAGAGCCATTCATTTTAATAGAGACAAAGTGAGCATCTGAATGTTCGTGAACAGAGAGAAGTTTGTTTTTGAATGTATTAAAAAGATAAGCCATTTTTTTTTATCCCATTATACCACATGCTCCAGGTTGGAGGAGAGAGAATCTGCAAGATCCTGATCTTTATCAGCTTTTGAAGTGTTGCCATAGATGGCAATCTAGTCTACATAGTTGTAGAATGAAGAAAAAGCTATTTGGAGTTCATTGAAGATCAGGAAGAGAATTGGGCCGAGGATATATCCGAGGCACACAAGTATTAGTAGTGTAGCTTTGGATTTCTGCCCATAGACCACTTGGTAGATCTTTTAGAGAAAGGATTTGATGGTCAAGAGATTTCCAGCTAGAAATCTTCAGAAGTAAATTTGTATCAGACCCTATCAAATGCCTGTGATAGGTCAAGAACTATTGCTTTAGAAATAAAGCCTTTGGATTCTAAAGTCTTGTGATATTGTCAGTACACTGGTAGTTGATCTCAGAATGGAAACAATATTGCATGTTACTGAATAGGTTTTTCCGAGGTGGTTGACAACTATCAGACTCAAGCATTTACTCATAACACAAAGGAGGCTAATTGGTCTGTACTTAGTATTGAAGAATATGAGCAATTGGTCCTCTGCATCTGAGCAGACTGTAGAGGCAGAGTGAGGAAGCATCTTTCCATAATGCAGCAATTGAACATCTTCGTTAATACTGGAGCTAGTTAAGGGTGTGGATTTGAGCACAATATGTCAGAGCTAGCTGCTTTGCTGGGATTAAAGGTTCTTGATAAGATTGGAAACATCTTGGATGAATATATGGATGTTGCTCAGAGTATGGTCAGTCCTGGGAGAAAATTCAGGGGTTAGGCAGCCATTATCATACTAGGTGGAATTTAATGCAAAGTTCTTGGCTAAGAGTTTGGGTTATCAGATGCTGAATAGTCACCTCAGGAATATTGATGATTGGGATGAAGTTATGCATCTGTTCATAACCCCATTTGTTATGTGCCAAAACTCGTGGGAACAGAGTCAGTTACTTTAAACTTGACAGTTAGGGCAAAACACACTTGCGTTTTTGATGATTTACAATTTTATTTATATAAATTTTATAAAAAAAAATTTAGGAATCTTAAATAGGACGACCCCCAGTGTGCTTGCAGTATTATGGCAAATGAGAACTTTAGCTCAGACTAGCATAGACAAGGTACAGTGACAAAGATGACCATAGACCCCCATCCCTCAATTTGAGTAAACTTGGCTAAATTTGTTTTGCATCCTTCCAAAGAAGGATAACTGTAGTACCTGTTCAGTTACTACACTTCATCTTTTCTGACCTTGATCAGTGGAGTAGAAATCCTAGACCGAAGCAATTTTTCTTTTTGTTCCTATCCAGAAGGCCTCTTTTTGGGGAAGTTGGATTTTCTCCACATTAAAACCGACCTTGTGTTTAACTGCCCCCATGGGGAGGCAATTAAATAGGAATCGTTTCATTTAAAGCAATTAAAATAGTGATCTGTGCAATTGCAGCACATTCGGGGGGGGGGGGTATACTACAGTTTGATATATGGTTTAAGTTGACATTTTTATATAAATTGATGTACTGAGCATACAAATCTTGCATTCTTTGTGCTTTTATAATGGTTGCTGGCAATCCTAAATGCAACTTTGGTTTTACAATATCTATTACATTGGAAGCAATGCAAGCAATTTCTGTTAGCAATGATTAGAGCACATTCTGGGGTGAACTACGGCTGGCTGTTGGGTATTAAGCAGTCTACAACAATTAACCATGAATTTTCGGAAATTCAACGTACAGTTACGACAGTGCTGGGACCTTACAAAGGATTTAGTGATAGGGGTCAAATGTGTCATTTTGAAAACTACAAACAAATTCTAAACTCAAACTGCAGTTTATCCGATATGCAAAATAAATGACTCCTTGAATTTAACCCACATGTATGACAATTCATGGTGATTAAAGGACGAGTGACATGGGTTATTCTCAAATACGTAAATTCTGAATTTAACATAACATCCCTTAACATGAAAGTCGATATGGGTGAAATATCACTACTTCATGTGCCTTCAGTAGTATAGGGGGTTGGTGACTTTCAAGGGGGGGGGGATTATGAACTCATGAAGGTTTAATTTAACTTAATAACCAGGTCTCATTTCAGAATTTTATTTCACAAAAATCTACGATAACCAAGAAATAGAAAGATTTAGAAAAATCCAGAAGGCCCCCAGAACTTTGTAGAACCTGCAACAAAGATAGATGGTTCCAGAATATTCTAATACTGGGTGCCACTCTTCTAAAAGTAGGTTTTCACACTAACCTGGCAGTTGTTGGTTTTTCGAAGTGGTGCAGTCAATCTCAGATTGAGCATAATTCCAAAGTTGTAAATCCAGCTGAATGAATCCTATCTTAAAACCTTCTGGTAAGAAAAGGTTATTTCTTTGAATTTTTCTGGCTAAAAGGTAAATTGCAAAATTTGAGATTCTTTGTACGAGTAATTAAACTGTTAGTGCAGTCGAGCATTCTTCTCCAGCCTCATCCACATTCCTCTTCAATTTTCGTTATTAGATTTACCGACTTCACTGTTGGCTTGAGTACATACATTTTTTAGTTTAATTTGTAAAAGGTGTTAGTAAAAATTACATTTAAATGTTGCTCTCATTGTTTTGAAACTTAAAGTAACCCTTAAGACACTGATGTAAGGGGTGGGGTCAAGTAATCCTTGCAGCTGACTTTTATAACACTAGCGAGGGGTACCCGGCGTTGCCCGGGTGTTTGGAGAGGGGGGGGGGAAGGGAGTTAAAAAAAAAAAAAAAAAAAAAAAAAAAAAAAAAAAATAAGTATCGAACCCGAACCGTTGAGGCAAAGATATATATATATATATATATATATATTATATTTTATATTATATATAAAAAAAAACAAAAAAAAAACATGTGACGTTAACCATTGCCCCACCGCGACATGCTTACAGAAACACGTTTGAATTTATTTAATTACTTGGATTTAGCAGGTGCTCGTTTTAATGAGGTCAAGTTTGACTGCAGGGATTTCATTTACTGCTGAACGCTTCCCCATCCCCAAGATGTTATAGGAAAAAGACTAACCCACATGCGGTGAGCGACAAATATTGAATATTTATCTTCCCAAAATCGAGCAAATTAAATAGACAGGTGAGCTTCGTTATTAACTGAGATATTACGATTTATGAGATATAAAAAGTTTTAAAAAGTTGTGAAGCGACCGACCGCTTCTCTGAAAGAAGCCTTTTGTAGACAGAAAAAGCGAACACATACATGTTCGCTTTTATATTTAGATGAAATTCGAAATTCTGGCTCGTTAACATTAGATGGTCTTGATTTTCTTGTAAACTCAAGTTTAAAGCTATTGAAGATACGTTTATTCTTCGTTTATGTGGTCTCCATTTGTTTTTGTCCAGTTTTTTTTTTTTTTTTTGAGGTCTAAAAATCTCAAGTATTTCTACAACCTTAACACCTCGAAGTGACTTGATTTGTTTTTACAGCATATCAACCGTTTTTGGATTATTTAATGCTGTATCCAGTAATTTTGGAAAGAGGATTATGCTCCAATTTTCAAATATTCATGGTGTTTGGTTTGAAGACCTAATAAGGACAGTTTAACATACAAACGAAATTTAGTGTTTTGGGGAGAGGAGTAGAAATCAAGTAAAAATCAACTTACAAAAATCACAATGTTCAAGGCAAACAGAATGTATTTCAATATCTTTTTACCACAACCAGCCACCATCTTGATTGTTCCTAAAAATAATTTTACATTTATTTCAATTTGCAAAAGGTTTTGAAACAAAAGCACAATGATAATTTATTGTAAAAGTAACAGAAAAACTTTAAAGTGCAAGAAAAAAAAAAAAAAAAAAAAAAATGATAAAAATCCAACTGTTTAATGCGCAAAACTTTAATTCGCCCAACATTACCAGCAAGATACAATGAGCTATCATGAATTAGGAGCCAGATTTGGAGGGAAGCATCCTAAGGGTTCTGTAGGAAAAAATTACTTACGTTACATTTAAATCTAGGCATATTTGTAAGGTTGAGGAAACAGGATCAGAAAGGCAAGCGGTTCAAGGAAAGTTATTAGAAAGTTTTCCGGCATCTAAGGACCTATGGTGAAGGGGGTGATTTTGCCATGTCGAGTTTGAGGGTATTTACATGGAAATGATGCAGGTGAAATAGATTCATTGGAGCACATTGCATAAGTACAACATTGCAGTGAGAAAAAAGGTTGAATCTTGGTAAATAATGTCGAACCAATTAGGTTAGAGATTTTGCAACGAGAAAGGCTGACTGATAGTTGGGCGGTTAAACACTTAAAATGCATTCATTTCTTGAATTAAAAAAAAAATTCAAATAAAAACCTAATTATGTGTGCAAAAAGAAATTAAATTTCAGGTGCAAAGATTTAAAAGATGCCCACGCAAATCCTGTGGGAGAAGAAAACTTAATGTGTTTTGCTCGGCGGACGTAGTTGAAAGCATACCACATGAAAAGACATGCACTTTTTAACCAATCAAAGCTCAAAGAAAAACTTAATTTTTTAACCTTTACCCAACTCGCTTGGGAGCCTATAAAAAAAAAAAAAAAAAAAAATACATAAATGAGCGAACTTCTCAATCTCACTGCTCTTGTCAGTGTCTTCATTGCTACTTCCTCGCCAGCATGACGAAACCCACTTATTCGCACATATGCACAGAATGCAGACATTAAGCTGCACACAGAAACATGTGCTTTCTATCTCTTAATATCGTTGCTATTTCGCCAGCATGACAAACACCTATTCACAGATAATGCAGATATTCAGCCATGCGCAAAGACATTTACCTTCCTTTCTCACAGAAAAGTAAGCCTGTTTTCTCACTAAGAATGCAAAGGACATTGTTTTTTTGTCAATCTAATGAACTAAGTTTCTACCAAGACACTTTAGACACGGAAAAAAAGATTCGTTTTTTACTTGTTACTTTTTTGTAAATAAAAGTTTATTTCACAAGTTTGATTTTTGTACTACAAGTTTGTAAGCAAAAACGTGAAAAACAAGTCAATGAATCTGAACATAAATTTGCGCAAGCACCCCTCAGAAAATTTGACATTACTTGGCAGTTAATACCTCAAAACTACAAACCCTTGCAATCAAACCAAAAGTTTTCAATCAAGTTTCCTGAACTCTGAACAGGACCGACAGTTTAAAGGCTTCAAAATCACTTTCAAACAGACATAAAAGGAAAAGAAATGGAATCGCAGCGGGCAGAGACATCCCTGGTTATATCACAGAATATACCAGTCTTCGATCCCACTAATAAAATTAAACTCATGGTTCGTCCAAATCCATGCACTTTGACATGAAACGGATTATGTCCCAGAGAACCAGATATTGTTGCTTAGTTGAAAAGCTACCAACAGACGAAGAGGTGACGGATTTACAGAAGAATGTACCAGAAGACAACCTGTACAACTGGCTTAAGGTGATATTGAAACAGACTGGCTTATCCAATGAGACAATGTTGTGCAATCCCTTCACAGATTGAATTAGGAGATCGTACCTTCTCACAACTATTACAGCGTATGCAAACATTACTGGATGACAAAATGTCCGAAAACATTAGGAGTCTAAGGTTGGACAAACCTGATGACAAATTCTTGCACCCATACCAGAAGAAACAGACCAAAAACTTGGACATGGCAGATTGAATACATGAAAATCTTTGTAACTGCAAAATTAACTGTGCAATCTCAACCGATAAAAAGACGAGGAATTTAATGAACTTAAGTTTACGGTCAAAAAACTTTCGTGACAATTACAAGATTCGCTACAGATAGACCGTCGGAACCCACTCAAATAACCTAGCTATAGAAGACAGTCTTAGAAGAGGTTGAAGCAACACACCGGAGAGAACGCATGTTATTTGCATGAAAACTTTGGTACCGAAGCAAGACGTACTTACCCTTGTTCCTTTAACAAGGAGAAACAGGGAAACGAACATTCCAGCCAGTAGAGATAACTGTTGCTGGATTTTCTACAAAAAGTATTTTATATTTGTGACAACACTAATGGGTATACCTTAATAGACACTGGAGCAGAGATAAGCGAAATATTACCGCTGCTAAATCAAACTACTTCAGCCTTACCACCTCCAAGCAGCTAATGGCACAAATATACAGACATTTGAAGAGAAATCCTTGAATATTAATCTCAGCATGTGACCGATTTTTTTTTTTGTGGATTTTTACCATAGCCAACATAACACCAATATTAGGGGCAGATTTTCTAGCCAGATTCAATTTGTAGACAAGACTAATCACACTAACGGATAATCAAATGAAGATCGTGATTAAAAGGTATCACTAGATATCAGTCTACCGGAATCAGTTCTGCCTTACCCAAAGATACATTTGCCAGCTACTTCAAAAATCCACAACTGTCATTCAAGGACACTGGCACTAAGTATAATGCAAAACAAAACGAATGGACAACCCATTTATGCCACCCACAGACGTTTGAAACTCGAATACAGGATTGTGAAAGAGTTTCAACACATGTTACAGCAAGGAATTATCTGACAGTCCAAAAGCGCTTGGTCTTCTCTACACATGATGTAAAAGAAATCAAATGTGACAACATGGCGTCCTTGCAGTGATTTTAGATTAATCATGATACCTACCCCACACATTCATGATTTCACAATTGGATTGCAAAATGCCACAATATTTTCCAAGTTGGATCTAGTAAAGGGATATTACCAAGTTCTAGTGGGAGAAGATATCCATAAAACAGCACTGACCACTATTTGGCATTTACAAATTCGTCCAAATGCCTTTCGGGCTTAGAAATGCTTGTCAAGCCTTCCAAAAGTTAATGAGGTTTTTAGGGACCTACCATTCGTAGGTGTGGATGATGTCCTAATTGCTAGTAGAAGCCTTAACATAAGCTTTCTAAAGACTGTCCCATTACGATCTAAAAAAATAATCATTGAAAAATGTATCTTCAGCCAACAGGCAGTTAACTTCCTCGGACACTCAACTGATAAGGATGAAATATCACCATTACCCGAGAAAGTGCTATTTTAAATTTCCCCACAACCTACGTCTGTTAAAAGTTTGTCGTTTTATATGTATAATTAGACGATTTTTACCCAATTGTTCTACAATCCTCACACCATTAAAGTTAAAAGGATCTGCTTTAGAAGCTTTCAGTCAAGCTAAAACTGCCTTAGTCAATTTCCTGAAATTGAATTACATTGAGGATAGTGAAAAACAGATGCAGACGTAGCTGTAGGAGCAGTTATTCACCAACAGACCGAAGATACAAGCAAGGACTCATATCGTTTTTTCAGCCAAACTGAGCAAGACAAAGTACAGCACCTTTAAGGAAACAGTTAGCGATTTCCTTAGCAATTAAATATTTCAGACCTGTTAGTATGAATGCAAAAGTTTCTAACTATAAGCCATTAACATATGCACTACATGTAGATAATATGGCCCATGAGAAATCAGACATTTTGATTATATAGCCCAATTTACCAATATCAGATACATCAAAGGACAAAACATTGTAGCAGACGCATTGTCAGGAGCTACAATTACCTCGCTAAATATGGAATTAATTGCACAAGAACAAGAGATGGATAAAACCAGACAAACAGAAAACGTCTTTACAACTTAAGGAAATGCCCGTACCCTTTAGTACATTGACACCGGGGGGGGGGGGGGTATCCAGGCAAAATAGTCCCTATTTTTTGTTTGGTCAAATATGAAAAGATATTCAAAATTTGACGCGTGTACCCTGTCAAAAATAAAATTCACAGGCACAGAGTCACCACTATGCACTTTTAGCACACCTGATTACCAGTATCCACGATGTGGTAGGAACATTACCCACCTCAAAAGAACACCCACATCCTTACCATAGTCGACAGATTAAGAAAATCACCTACTGCCATACCAATCAAGGACACATCGGCGACAATAGCTAGAGCTATACTACAGGATTGGATACAGATCTTTGGAGTACCTTCAGTAATCACAATTGATAGACTCAACCCTCTATAGAATATAGAATTTTGGAAACAAACCAAAGACCACGGCCTATCATCCCAGCCTTGTTGAACGCTTTCAGACAACTAAAAATTTAGTTGTCCGAGTCTTAAGACAATTTACTGTTAATTGTTTTAAGGATTCGAAACAAGACTTGCAAAGCACACCAGCAGATGTAGTTTTTGGATCAGCAGTGACTACCTGGACAATATTTTAATGACAGAGTTAAAAAGGTCTTCAATTTTATACCCACCAGGAGGACTAAAAAAAATAAATAAAAAATAAAAAAAGCCACTGTCCAAATTACTCAGGACCATACCAAGTTCTAAACAAGTGTAAAATATTTTACTGTCGTAGGAAGAAAAATCACAATCGGCCGAATTAAACTAGTGTACATTGAGGAATACCCCCCCCCCCAGACAATTTCCCCACCACAACTATGAAATAAGGGAGTGCAGCAGAAAAAGATACAAACGCCAGACCTATGACAAAAACAGTCCATTGGCCGAGACATTTGAAGGAATACATTACATATTGAAAAATATTCATATCTTTTCCAATGGGGGGGGGGAGTATTTATGCAGTTAAACACTAAAATGCATTCATTTGTTTAAAAAAAAAAAAAAAAAAAAAATTTTAAAAATCCAATTATGCATGCCAAAAGAAATTTCAGATGCACAAAGATTTCAAAGAATATGCCCATGCAAGTTCTGCAGGGAAGAAAATTTAAATGTGTTCTGTTCAACAGACTTAGTTGAAAGCATTCACTTGACAAAGACGTGCACTTTTTAATCAACGCTCAACGATTTCAAACCTTTTCCCAACTCGCCTGGTAGCCTATCGAAAAATATGAGTGAACTCAATCTCACTCACTGATTTTTCGTCAAAGTCTTCGTTGCTACTTCCGCACCAGAATGACGAAACCCACCTATTCATACATATGCATGTATGCACAGAAACATGTACTTTCTACCTCTTACCAAAGTCATCGTTGCTATTTCTTACCAGCAGGACAAAACGTATTCACATGCATGCACACAGAATGCAGATATTCAGCGAGTGCAAAGATACTTACCTTCCTCTTATCACAGAAAAAGCCAGTTTTCTCACTAACAAAGGACATTCCGTTTTTGTCAATCCAACGAACAGTCTAAAGAACTTTCACATTGAGAAGAAATTTTCTACCAAGACACTTTTTGGACACTGAAAAATTCATTTTTACTTGATACTTGTGTAAATAAACAAAGTTTATTTCACATGTTTAATTTTATTTGTGGTGGAAAAGGGGATCGAATCAGACCCAAGTGCCACTACATAGTATAAAATTTTAGGGTAGAGATATTCGCAGTTGTGAGAAGCTTCCTAGAATGGTAAAATTAGACTTGGCAGTATCTATGCATTTATTCCAATTTAGTTTACCAGTGAATGCTAGGCCGAGAGGTTCGAACCTTTAACCCTAAAAGGGGGGGGGGAGTGCTATTATGGCAATCAGTATTTGAAAAAAAAAAAAAAAAAAAAAGTCTTAGAATTCCTAAAGTAAAGAAACTTCGTCTTAGCACGAAATTTAACCATCCATTGGTCTTTTACTACAGATTGAAGGTTATCACCTCTACAGCACATTCTGGAAATACATTGCTGGAAAGAGCAAAATTAGGCAATTGCTTTTAGTTCTTATTACAACTACCAAAAAGGAAAAGTAATGAGGAATCCAAAGCAATTCGTTGCATGTTGACAGAATAACATTCCAGACAAGATGCCAGAGATGTTCGATACTGTAAAGTGTTCAAAGCACAAGCAGTATGTTACATGTGTACACAATGAAAATAAACGCTACTTTTGATTGACTCTTGTTTGGCTAAGTGAAAGCAATAAAAAAAAAATTAAACTTAAATTTCACAACTTTAAAAGTATACAGGGTAGTAGAAAATTAAATGGTAATGTTTGTAGCAGCTGTTTATATGGTTTTTCGATTTCTTAGCCGTTAAATATGAACCTAATTTTTTAGCTTAATTTATGCCTGGACAAATCTGGGTTCAGTATGTGTGCATGTTAATAGTTCCAATCGCACCCGGTAGGGGTTATGGAGGAAAGGATCAGTAAATAAAATTGAAAATGATTTGAACATTTACTTACGGATTTTTTTTCCAATAAAAATGTAGTTTAGTGATGATAAAACTGGAAAGAAAAGAATTGACAAAGTAACCATTTTGTTTAGTGCATTGAAATCTTTTAAATCAAACCCTTCAAGTCCGAAGTTTTACGGGGTCCCCCCCCCCAGGAATCACCACCTATCAAGGCCCGGAGGCCACTCGAGGACAAGAGTTAATGGGTATACATTAGTCTATGTGATTATAGCATTTTAAACATGGGTAATGGAATTTTTGCAAGTTGGATTACATAGGGGGACGGATAATCAAGAACTTGTTTACATTGGACTTGAAGACAGATTGTAGTCAGCTGGGAAACAGGCCACTTGCTTCAAACAAGACACATTGCCATAGAGACATAAGGGATTACTGGAATTAGGAAATCAGATTCATAGAAGTAATCTAAAGTGGGAAATTATGCAGCAAGATGTTCATATTACATTTAAAGTTCTGCATCTTGGTACACTCAGCAAATGGAATGCTAAAGGCAAATCATTTAAACTATTAGAGTAGAAAATCTTTCATTTGAAAGTTTACAATGAAGGGGTGAGATTTTGCTGCAATGTCATACTGAAGATTGCTGAATCTTCACAAAAGGCGTTCTCTATAAAAAATTAAACTAGCCCACATTTGCATCACAAACGTCTAACAGACGTGTTCCAGAATTCATAATTAGTGAATTTAAGTGAATTATGTACATATAGCATTCAGAATTTTAGAAAAATTATACATTTCTTTAAAAAAAAAAAAGAAAAAAAAACAAACTTAGTATGTGCATTTCTTCCTATAGACTCCTAAACGGCTGTGCCGAGTTTTTGGAAATTTCACACAAGTGTACTTATGTGCCTGGCAGTGTTATTAGATTTTGTATGGGAATAGCTTCAATAAATATTGAAAAAGCGATTTTGACTGAAGTTAATGCCTTATACAACCTAAAATCACAAGTGCATTTGAAAAGTTTCATTACCATACAAGCAGAAAGGCCCGGCATATAAAATCAACAGTAAGTTCTGATATGACAGGGGCATGTTTGAAATTAATGTTTTTGTTTAGAGCACAATTGAACAATATACTTTAGCATTTTAAACTAATTCAAGCCATTATACAAGAAATGGCTTAACAGGTTGTCTACAGTGCAATGTAAACTAAAATATTTTAAACCAAGTCCCTGCTTGGAGGTATGTGAAGCTCCCTCTAGGTGTACTGTGATGCCCCCCCCCCCCCAACTAGAACAGATAATTGATTGGATTAAAAAAAAAAAAAAAAAAAAAAATTGCAATTTCAAATTTCAATGACAATATGGCAGGGTGAAACATTCGTTGATTAATCTTGAGCAACGTCGGGTCTCACTGCTAGTCTATAATATATCTAAACTATGTCGATGTCATTTGAAAGTCAGACAAAGACATCAACAGGCTTAGTCCAAAAATAGAACAAGGAAGAACCAATTGGGCAAAGTTGTCACGATTACGTGACAAAGGATTCGATTTACATTGATTTTGTACAAGGTCATATCTAAAACAGGAAGAGACACCCAACATTTGAGAGGCTCTAGAGGTAAAATTTCTAGTCAGAAATCTGAGCTACTTACACTCCACTCATTGTGAAGAAACTTCTGGATAGAAATTCTAACTCAAATTGATTTCAGGTTTTATGTTATCGAATAAATTACATTTAGATTATTTTGAAAGTATATTGTAAAGTCAAAATTGAAATTTCAAGAACAATTTTTCACCATTATTAATTTGAATTTGCTTGTTTTATATATTTTGTAAACCTTTCATGTTGATAAAGGTTTTTTCACACTGAAAGATTTGTTCAATGCAATTTGTTTCATACAAATTTGATTGGGGAAATTTCCTTTCAAAATTTACTTGAAGCAACAAGAGTGAAGTGCTAACAGCTAAAGGCTGCTGGAAATTTTCTTCCAATTGTTAAATCACGTGGGTGGTTATAAATTTGCCCTTGATTTCATACCATTTAAGCAAAATGGCTATAAAAAAAAAAAAAAAAAAAAAAAAAAAAAAACCCGAACCTGTTTTAAAAGAATCTCCAGTCAGGCATTCAATTTTTTTTAGTTAGTGCATTTTTTTGGTATACAGATAAACAGGATATAAATAGAATTTGAAATGAACCTCATCAAGAATAGATTTCTGAATAACGCTATTTATAAAGATTTTTCAAAGGTTTGGCCTTTAATTATTCTGTACCCTCAAATTAGATTTAAAATGTATCTACCTCCACATGAGTTCAAATGGGATGTGGTTATTAGTGAATGACCCAAGGGTGCTTATAGTGGCTACTAATTACAAAAATTAACCAATTGGATATACCAACAAGGTTGTACTCTTGGAGGTACTCTAAGAGTAATTCGTTTAGGAAGATCTCAGATAAGTGTTACATAGAAATGACTTTAAAATAAAAGTAAGTAAACTTGATCGAACCAGTCATTTTTAAAATTGCTCAACCCAGAAGTAAACCAGTTTTTAATCTTTAAAAAAGATCATGGTAGATAGATCTTGTATTAGGATTATTAGGGCTACTGTTCTTAAATGTTATTCTCACGTTTTGGTTGATGCAACTTCAGGTCAGGTTACATCAACTAAAATATGCAAAAGGGTTCGTTTTAGTATACAGATTCGGAAAAAAAAAAAAAAAAATTATATATATATATAACAAATGTTATCAAAGGCAAGATAAGTTACTCTATCTGGAAGTCTGTAGTGGTTTTATTGACTTTTAAAACATAATCGGTTCGAAAATCATACAGTGTTTATCAATATATTTTAAGAATGGCGGCATGCTCACTTAAGCATAGCAAGTGTGGGAAAAGGAGTTAATACACAAAATACTGATAGAAACTCAATATTACCGGACATAGAAAACCACCGAATATGTGTCCGCCTAACAGTATTTTGTATAATTTGTTTGAACTCATTTTCCCAAACTTACCGTGTTCAACAGCGAGCATGCCACCATTTTTTAATATATTGATAAACACTGATTTTCAAACCGATTAAATTTTAAGTAGAGTAAAACCACTAAAAACTTTTCCAGGTAGGTAGAAGAGCAACTTATCTTGCCTTTGATAACATGTTATCTTTTGTTTTTAACCACTTTTCGAATTTGTATAGTAACACAAACCTACAAATAACACTAAAGATGAGAACGGTAGTTCGGATAATACGTATTCATCTTTATCTGAAAAAATTCAGGAGCACAAGAGCAAGTAGACGTTTTTATCATGAGGGCATTTGACCCAGAATCTTACATTTTAATTATCCAGACTGTAGAGACCTCTATAGAATCTTACGTCATCCGTTTGGGAGTCGATTAACGATTTGAAACAATCGTTTTCATTTCATAGTATTAAATTTAAAAGATTTTTTTTACTTATTCATGCCAAACAAGGCGTATTTCCACTTTAATGTACAGGAAAAGTATTTGGGATCATACCTACAGGAGACTATGAGGAGTTGAGTAGCGAGATGTCCATTTACATTACATTTAAATGTGTTAGTACAGTCAAGTAGGAAATAGGTAGGGAATTCCAAAGGCTAGCAGTCCAAGGAAAGCTATTTTTAGGACTTGTGGCATTTAAAAAAGCCAGTGAAGGGGGTGAGATTTTGCTACTTGTAAGGTTAAAGCTATGAGCACAATCCATTAAAGTACTTGCAAAATAGGCACAGGGGTGCGACATGTGGTGATGGGACAGAGGCTGGGAGATTTGACAGTGAGCCTATTAGAAGGGAGACTAGTGGCAGAAGCACCAGCTCAATGTGACAATACTATGCATGAGCAAATGGTGGCTTTATAGATATAGGATACTCTAAGCACAAGTAATTTTCTAGAATGATAAATGAAAACTCACCTCAGTGGGTCCAAGTTGGACTTTCAGATGAGAATGGGTTTGGATTCTTTAGATTAGTGTTCTCATCTTGCAGTAGTTCTATGTAGAGAATCAGGTCGGGCATCAATTAAATTCAGTGAAAATTTAATATGCCGAGTGTCCAGTGGACAGAGACGAGGAGAAATGTGCGTTTCTACTGTTTGTCCAGTTATCCAGTTTACAGAGGTTTCCAAAGGGGCTAACAAAGTTCCTTAGATAGAGTCAGGCCTGTCAACTGTTTTTAAATGGAAATCAGTCGAGAAAACGCATGAAGCCACTTGATGTAAGAAGCCAAGCAAGAATGAAACCCGATTATTGCAAAGACAGTAAATGCCTATTGATCTTAGCCTTGAAAAGTGCGAAGACTGTGTACGTAGGAAAACAGCGAGAAGAAAGTTTCATAACCTTGCAGTCATTGGAAATAAGCTACTGGAATAAGTATTACAATGAAGTATTAAAACAACGAATTGATGGAGACCACTAGGCCAACGAGTCAAATGAGCTGAAACAAAGGAAGCCGGAATAGAACAATTTTGAGAAACATGCCATAAAAGTATTTTTAGAAAAAAAATAGGCTAGCAACATCACGGTGAGAGGTAGTAAAGTGGGGCTGCTCAAATTACAGATTTGTCAGTGTGACCGAATCACTCATCGTGGGGGGGGGGCATTGATTTGTGAGAAAAGTCTTATTTGTGACTGAAGTGAAAGTGACCAATGGGTCAAGTTTAGAGCAGAATAGACAGAATAACCCTCCACTCACCGACATTTGGATAGCCTTGTGGTGCAAGTGAAAGATAAAAAAAAAAGTGGTATCTGTCTTGACTGCAGTTAACTAGAATAGCGGGGGGGAGGGAATTTGTCACTTCTAAAGTGGCCCAATTTTGCAAACTAAACCTTTTCCTCTTAAAATCGATCTAGTGTCGAACTTTGCTTCATAGTAAATTAATTTAACCCCTGCTAGTTTTGCGGACTAGGAAGAGACTAGCTAAAAACAATGGAAGACCCGGGGGGGGGGGATAAAAATCACCGTCATTTGACTCGAGAAAAATGCTTACGTCACTACATCGTCCTGGTTGATAGAGTTTTGTATTGAAACTCGAGTTAAATTCCCGTGAGCACCGTTGCAGGAAAAACTCCCATGTAAAGGATCCTTAATCAAATTTTCATGTAGATTCATTATTTATATAGTAATAAGTCAGCTTTTATCCAAAACAGAAGGTAAAAGAAAAAAGCTTTAAAATTAAGATATTGAAAACTAAAATGAGAACCTATTCAACTTCCTGAATTAAGCTAAATAACTTCATTTGGTTAAAAAAAAAAAAAAAAAAAATAAGTCATGTGACAAAAAAAACAAACGAAAGAGGATCAGAGTGTGCGCGTTGTCTCCTCAGATGGAGTTATTTTCGAGCAAGTGTTTAAAACCAGACTGTCCCCTGAACAATTAAAATATTAAAGAATCTCTAAGGGGGGGGGGGTCTAATTATCTCCCCCCCCCCCAGTGTATTTCATTTCACCCAAAACAAGGCATATTGCCACTAAAACCGCCGCGAGGGGTTACAGTACGTAATTCTTGTTTACTTGCCTCCCCACGAGGGCAGAGTTAAAGATTTTTAATGTGGAGAAATCCAGCTCCCCAAAAAAGGCACTCTGGATGGGAACAAATTAGTCATAAAAGGTTTTTCCACTGACCGAGGACAAAAGTGAAGTGCAGCACTTCAATGCAGCATCAGAACAGATACTACTACACTGATCCTGTCTCGAAGGCCAAGAGGTAATTATTGTAAGTCAGCGGGTGTAAAAAAAAAAAAAAAAAAAAAAAAATTTTAGATTTAAGAATAAAATCCAAAACGCTAAAATAAATGATTTGGCTTTAAAAAAACTGGAAACGACAAAGGGATAAGATTAAAACGTAGTCTGAAATTGATTTTTAACTAAGGAGGCCCCAAAATAGTAATTTTGGTTTACAGCACAAGAGACATTAATTGTGGCGCTTTGAAGCCACCGGAAGAAAATTAGAAATGTCTCCCTTTATTGGAACAGTGAAAAAAAAAAAAAAAAAAAATCTGAGTTCGCGTTTTTAAATCCTTGTTTAAAGTAAAGTATAAATATGGATAAATTCTTAAATACTGGAAGTACCCATTGAATAGTATTTTTTATAGGCAAGTGATTTTTTGGAATTAATATATTTTTATAATCAAAATAAAATTTTCGTTGATTTTACTTAACTCTTTTTTAAAAAAGAGTAAAGCAAATATTGCATAATTTGCTATTAAACCAGTTTTTTTTTTTTTAAGTTTGGTCTTCGCTCCTTTAAGAAAAATACGGTTTGAATTACATTTTTCAAGTAGTTATAAACTTCGAAAGACAGTAAGTCTAAGTATTCCAGTGTTTACCACGAATTTTTAATGGCGATTTCTGACACTGCTAGGGCTACACCCGAATAACTAACATTTAGGAAATTGACTAAATTCCACAATTTAGACTTTTCACGTTAATCTCATCGATTAACGAAACTTAACTTACAGATTCAATGGAAAATTTTAATGACATCGCCGGGGATTAGTTTTCAATTATAACTAATTACTAAATTGAACACGTACTTAGTGACCACACCGATAAAATATTGTGACAATATTTTATCGGTGATAATCAAAGTACGTGTTCAATTTAATAAAACGTACTAATTGAAAACTGATCCGACGATAAGTCATAAAATGACTTAAATTTTTTCTAATCTGAAAGCTTGTAATCGATGAGACGAAAGAAAGGGTTTGTGGAATTTAGAAGGGGGGGGGGGCAATTTCCTAAACGTCCGCCAGGTATACTATAAACCAGACACCGACAAACTAAAATGCAACGATACGAGATAGAAAATAAAGGTAAGGAAAAAGAAATCCTTGAAAAGTTGTGAAGATTCAAATATTTGGAAGATGACGGTCTATAGCCCCCCCCCCCAAAGTCACCACAAAATTACCCTCCCTATATGTAGAACGATGTAACTTTATAAATATTATAACTTTTGTACCATTAAGAGGGCAAAATAAACTAGTAATAATTTCAATTTTTTTTTTCATCGTACGAAAGTAATGAAATTGCGAAACGAAAATAGTGTTCACAATTTGCGCTTTAAAAATAACGTTCCCATGTAAGCATTTCGAACGTGAAAACATACCCATGTTTAATAAATCTGGCAAAAATCAACTAATGGTTAGATTTGTGAAATTTTCGATACTTGTCCATTTTAGAAGTAAATTACATAAAATGCAGTTTCCGTAAAATATAAGAGGGGGAAATTTTTTAGTCCGTGTCCCACCCTATTTATTTTTTCAAAATTTGAACAAAATATTTAAATCTATCGAAACTTCTTTATGAAACAAGAGTTAAGTAAAATATTTAAAAAATTTAAATACATTTAACAATTTACCTTGAAATTAAAAAATGCATAAATTTTATGTTTTAAAATTGCGTTTTTCCGAGTTGAATTGCCAAGTAAAAGAAACTTAAAATTTTAAAACGATTAAAATTCCATTATTTCAAAATGTTCCGTTACATAGATTTCTAATTGGGTTTAAATTTTTTAGATATTAATTTTTTGTACAAATATGTCTGTCAGCTATTTTATCGCCAGATTAAAAGATTTGAAAATATTGCACACATTAAGCATTTTGTAGCCCCCTCCCCTCGTTTTTGACGGAAAAAAAATCAAGTTGCTTCTGCTTTTTCCATAGTTCGTATAGTTAACAAGTCTAGTGGTCTACTGGTCTAGTAGTTAGACACGAACTGACGACCTGGGTGTACCAAGTTTGAATCCAGGTCGTTCCACAATTCATTTAGGATGTTGGCAACCTTCACGTGGTCCGTTCAGCAACCCGATGTCTTTCTAGAAAGAATTCCGACTACAAAAACAATTGGCGAACCAATGCCAATAGAATCTTCGGATTCATACGATATTTAAAGAATCGATGTTTTGTTTTTGTTTTTTAACCCAAAGCAGACATAAGGTTGCGGTTCATATGACGTCAATGTCACCATTATAGGGAATGTGCGTTGCCGTTGCAGTCGTTGCACTATGAATTGATAGTCGAACAAGTAGCATGGAATATAACTTCCAAAACAAAACCAAAAGGTTTATTTTCGTGGTTGAAAGTTAGACCGTATTAGAGGGAGAAGTGGGTTTGTATTACTTTACAGATTCGAAAAAGTTGGGGGGGGGGGAACTACGGTGCTAATGTACTTACTGATTCGAGCTATTTTTTTAAGTCCTATTTCTAAGTTTAAAGTTTTGATGTGTTTTTTTTATTCAATTGTAAAGTTAAAGTACAGAATAGGTACAAAACACCCTCCCCATGTTAAGAATGGCTTTTTAAATAACGTTATTTCAGCACGGATCAATAAGCGCATGAGTACCCAAAATACTGGGAGAAACTCGCTCAATATGTTACGATAACAGGCCGACATGTTCGGTGGGTTTTAAACAGTATTTTGCATATTTTTATTTTTAACTCCTTTTCCCAAACTTACCGTCTCAAAGAGAGTCGGGCGCCATTTTAAATGTTTCAATACATCGGTAAACACGTTTTCGAGCTTAAACATGTTACATTAAATAAAAACACTAGAAAATTATCTAATTAGGTAGAAAAGTAACTTATCTTGTCTTTGATAACATTTGTTATATATTTGTTTGACAACTTTTTCGAATCTATGTGTACAGTAATACAAACCCGAAAAATAGAAAGTTCTTTGATTGCAGGTCAGTCAGCAAGTTATCTTCAGTGAAAATCGTATGGAGGGACAGGGACAAGAGAGCGAGAGGTATTTCTTCCATGCTTGTCAGGTTCTATCTGCTTTCTGCTGGCTGACCGTGATTCCCAAAGGAATTTAGAAAGTTCCTTAGGGGACTTATGAATCTATGTACTACTACGGCAGCTGATTGGTCAGTATGTGGCCGAATCGCTCATGGAGGGGGGGGGGTAATTCGCGAGAGAAAATGGGTATTTTGTGATTGCTACAAAGGGCAATCCGAGTGGGGAGTTGTGCAACAAGTAATGCGACTTTGTAGCAATGAGGACCGATTAGAGTAGAGACTTTTGCATTAGCAGGTATGAAGAATTTTCTAGTCAAATACATGGTGTCACATTCCTTTGCAGTAAACGTAGTAGTATTTTCTATATATTTGTTACAATTTGGGTTTGTGAATATTGGAGAAATTCGAGCGTTTAATTTTCAGGAAGGATTCTATAAGCCATGGTAATCGATGGTTGAAAAATCTTCACGTCAAATCTTTTCAAAGCGCAATCGTCCTTCAACGAAATTTGAAAGAGGAAGAAAAAAAAAATCAACTTACCTGAAAGGTGAGTTACCAGAGAGCCCGGTGTAAAACGTGATGCTCCTTCCCTAAGAAGAGCAGGAATGACTCTTTATACAACGCACTTGTTGAAGTTTTACTTTCTAGTTTTTACACATGAATTACGTTTTAGTTTCGCCCAATCCATTCGTGTTTGCCAAAAGGAGGGATAGGTTATTTTCTTTTTAGTTTTCTATTACGCAACTTTATTTGACTATTTAAATTATAATTTTATTCAAATTATGTTTATAGTTCAAATTTTCCAATTACAAAATTCAACCCTAACCCAAACCCAACCTGCATAAGAAGAGGGAGTTCATTTTAGTTTTTATATTAAGAAAAACAACATTTCTTCCCTTGACAGTTTATCTGTCACTGTCTCCGGTATTGTTTGGGACTTATTTAGTTTCATTTTTTTTTTCTTAGAAAAATATGCGAGTTTTTTTTGGGGGGGGGGTTTAAGGGCGTAAATATGTAGCTTAACACTCAGCTAAATTGCCCACACCTCAAATTTTTAAGGCACCTCTGAACACTCTGCAAAACTTGCTGGAAAGAAGAAAAACAATTAATAGTGGGGTTGGGGTAGTTACGCATAAAATCAATGTAAAATAATCCCATCTCTGACATTTCTAGTGTTTTACAATTAACCTTTTCTTTAAAAAAAAAAAAAAAAAGGCAGTTACCTGTGAAAAACTTGACGAAAAGAAGGAAAACCATATTTGCTTCAGTTTGTGTTCATTCGTTACACTTCTGCCTTCTATAAATTAAAATTCAATTTATATACATACTAAACAATGTTTTAAGCAAACTACGTTAATCGCTTTATATTTTAGAATTTAGAGTGTGCGATTAGTTACACATAAAAATGTAACATAAAATAATCCTCATTTCTGCAGCTTTCTAGCGTAACCCCCCCCCCTTTATTTTTACTATAAGAAATAAATCATGTACGTTAAACTTTTGGATGGTGGGCCACTTTTTAGGTGATTACGAGGTGTTTTACAAACTTGCCACTTTGATTCAGGGTTAGTTTTTTTTTTATATTCCGTTTTCATACTAAACAAAGCTGTGTCAGGGCTACTATCAGGGAGATTAGTTGCAGGGATATCAGGCAGAGAGTTGAGCAACAAGATGTCTGTTCACATTACAATTGCACTTCTGCATGTCAGTACAGTTGCGAAAGCAGGGACCCAGAAGGGAGTTCCAAAGTCTAGCAGTACTGGCGAAGAAACTATTGGTGTAGAAGGTTATCTTACATTTAAGGATCTCTAGTGTGTAGGGGTGGGACTTTGCTGCTTGTCAGGTTTGTTATGGGTATTTACATCGAAGGGGTGCAAGGGCTTGTAGTTCGTCAGAGCATCCACTATTAAAATACTTATAGAACAGGTAGAGGGATGCAACATTTCGTCGATGGAACAAAGGCTGAAGCTTTAATGACAGTTCAGGATCTATCGGGTTAGTGACTTTTTTTTTAACCCCCGTCCAGCTAGAATGGCTACAAATGGTTAATAATTTTACATTAAATTTGTATATGAAACTGATCTTAATTCTAAAAAAAAAAAATTTTCTACCAATATTTTCAGAATGTTTAAAAGTAATTACCTTAGAAGTAGAATCTCATTTTTTGGAGAGATTCATTTAGTGAAAGGGGTTAATCTACAATAATACATGTTTGTTTCTTTTAAACAATATGTTGTCATTTCAAATAGTATCTTGAAAGTTATATTTAATTGGGGTTAATTTCACCTTAAATTTATATACAAAACTGAGCCCCCTTTCAAATTGCTAAATATTTGTTGTTTTTTCACCTTTTTATCAAGTTTTTCAGGGCGTTCAAGCATAATCGCCTAAAAAAAGTAGAATCCTATAATTTTTTATTTTGGATGGGAGGGTAATTTAAAAGAGGGTATTATTCTACAATAATACCTGTTTAACAAAAAATACAAAATGATTATTTTTAAATAGTATTCTGAAAGGATAATTATTTTGAACTAGTCTGGGTGTCCGGCGTTGCTCAGGTGTTTGGAGGTGTGTGTTAAGCAAAAAAAAAAAAAAAGTTGTAGTAGGCAAGCAGGCTCGAACCCGTACTTCGAAGGAGAAAAACAATGTGAAAAAGAAAAGTGAAGTCTTTGCTGTCGCGTCAATTGCCAATCTGAAAGTGACATAGGTTTAAGTTAAGGCTAGTCAATCAAAAAGAGGGAATGACTTTCGAAAATATCGGCGACAAAAGCGACTCCTCCCTGTAGAAAAGTGCCCAGTTGAGAGTGAAGTAATTAATGTTTTGGGCCAATTTTTCGATATTTGTTGTTTGAAGGGTCAAACTTCAAAATGATACCGATGTGAAAATCCGTCGTCTCTGTCGAAAGTTTTGGGCATACATACATACATACATTTAAAGGGACAGATAAGATTTATTATTTTAAATGAAATGAAGTTGATAAAGTTGTCAAAAACAATTTCTTCTGTTTTTCCTCCTCGTTTGTGACCTATTTGCGTTTTTAAAAAATACTTCCTGTAATAAATGAACGTGGATTATTTTATTGACAGTTGCTATTTACGGCAAATAAAAGTGTTTTAAACTTATTTTAAATACATATTTTAAATATTAAACTACTTTAAACGTAAATAGGTCACAGATGAATTAGTAGAATAAAATTTTAACTAATTTTCCAACTGTATTTCCTTAAAAATAATTTTTCTGTAATAGTAACCAGAGTACCTTTGTATATTACATTTAATTCTTGTGGTATCGTTTGGTCATCAAATTATTAACAGACCCAAATTAACTAATTTTATTAAGTTAATGTTGTTTTAATTTCTGTTTATAAAAATGACTGGATGTGAATAATTTTCCAAACTTTCACTCTTTTTATTGAATGAAATTTTTAAATCGTGTTAAATGACTTTCTATTCAACGGTTTAAATGCTTTCAAATTTCAAAGAGCCACAAAATTATTCACTCTTTTATTTGTCAACTATTAACAAATGAATAAAATGGTCGGATTGTTTATGAAATGCATTCTAGTGGATTTAATTTCGTAATTAAATTATTCTTTGAACAGAATTTGAACATTTTCGTTTTAGTACTTTACACATTTTTTAAATACTAACGAGTCCCCACTTATTAAGGCACAGAATCCACTCGCGGATAAGGCTTAATAAGATTGTCAGTTGAACGATGAAAAATATTACGAGAGGATTGTAGACGATTGTGAAATGGATAGAATTTAATTATTTAAGAGGATCGTTCGACAAGAATTTGCTCACATTGGACTTGAAAACAATCATGCTGTAGTCGGTTGGGAAGCAGCCCTACGGTATTTTTTTATTTCAATGAATACATTAATAACCTATATTGTATTTCTCATTGTCTGTTTGTTTCACTTTTTCTCGGAAACTACTGGTCTGATCTGTCTGAAATTTTGTATGGACCTTTGTCATGATAAGGTGTAGCGAACTACGTATTATGGTATCCATTCGATGCAAAATTAGCGATTAATAAAGATTAGTATTTCATGCAAAACTGAGCATAAATTTAAACATTCAACTATCAATTTGACATAAAGCACTCATTTTAAGTCAACGGCTATAACTTTTGCCCATTTTTAGCAGGTTAAAAGTCTAGTACTTTATAATAATGTGTAAGTCACGTAGAGGTGAGAAAACACGCATGCACACAGTGTTGGCTTGTAATCAAAAGAAAAAAATTGCACTTTTCTTATTCCTTGATAGTGTTGTGGAAAAAAATGTAATTATTTTTAATTGGAAAACTAGTAATGTTGTATAGTTAACAGTCAAAAAATAAAATATAACAAAAACCAGAACAAAATTATCATTAATAACTTCACCAAACGCAATAAAATTTAATTTTCTACCGACCTGTATAATTTTAAACTGATTGCAAAATTTATTATCTGAATTTGTTATCATAAAATCAACTTATCAAAACACACAAAAAATGGTGTCATGTTTTTGGAAGAGCTTATTTAGCTTTGAATCATTTCAAGCTGAATAGGTTTTTTTTTAATTACAGCAGTAAATAAAATAACTGAGTTTACCACTAAGTCCTAATGGCACCTTCCTGATGTTGTTCAAAACTCACTTTTTTTTCACACGAGAATCCAAATAGTTTTTTCTCACTTTATTTGGGGGGTGGAAGACTTTATGTGATTGTCTAAGTCTATGGAGGTGCCAAAACGACTTAGTGACTGGTAAACTAACTTAATTTTTGTTTACTGTTGTTTAAGGAATGAAGTCTTCCAACCCCAAATAAAATGAGAAGCATCTATTTTGATTCTCGTGTGATAAAAAGTGACATTTAAACAAAACCTAATTTTAAAATAAAAAAGGCTTGAAAACAGTTACAGAATGTTATAAGTATGCAGGTCGGTAGAAAATTAAATTTAAATGCATTTCATGAAAAGTTATATATATTTTGGTGATTTCTTGACTGTTAACTATAATGCAAGATTGCCAGAAAAATGAATATTTCTTTTATTAAAAGCAATTACTAATTTTAGAAGAGTGAAAATTTTGTAGAATAAAAACATCACTTATTCAATGTTTGTAATTTTTCCCTTGCAAATTTATTTGTTTGGAAGTTTAAGTAACTCTCAACCCGAACTCTAACTAAACTAAACTAACTAACTAGAAATCATTATGTTGGCAATAGTAATGATTGCACCCCCCCCCCCAATGTTGATTTCAATTATCATTAGAGAGTTATATATAAAAAAAATCCTGTTCGGCGCTATTTCAGAACACGTTTCTCGCATGAAACTATTGAATTCATTTTTTTTTGTTTTTGACAAATGCCAGATAAGAAAATCCGATAATAAAATTAAAAAAAATTTTTTTTTGGATTACTGCCTTCACATTCACACGTAAGTACAATAAGCTTTTTAAGTTATTTTGTTTATTTTTCGGAGCAGTTTTAAATATTGAGGTGAAACTAGATAAGTATTTTTAAAAAATGTAGATGCTTCTACACTATTAGGACGAAATTTCGGAAATCGTAAAACTGAATTTCACATGAAAATAATGGTATCTACGTATTCCTCGTATTTTTAAGATGATTATATCCAAAAATTACTAAAATCAATAAGTTCGAAAATTATTTATTAAAGAAAATAAAAATAAAATTTGATGAAAACGATTGTACGACACAGAATTCAAAAGGGGAGGTAATTTTCGATTTTGATTTAAACAAGGTGGCGGCAATTTTTCACCGGCTAACGCGATTAAAATTGTTTTGTTTAATCATTCAGTAATATTCAGGTAAATTTGACTGCATAATTTGGAAGCTGCCATTGTAACTTATTAGAATTAACAAAAATATCAGTTGAAACCAGTGTTTTTTTGTTTGTTTTTGTTTTATCTGAAAACTCCATTTATCGACTACAAAATCGGGTCCAAATTCTATAGAAACGCCAAAAAATATTATGGTATGTTTGCTTGAAACGATTCAACATTACTGAATCGTTTCAGCAAAATCAAGCTCATTAATCTTTCAAATCTGACAAGCAAAAACGTAAACATTATGGCGGAAAAGGTCCATCAAAAATAGGTTGTTCTTTGTTTCTATTCATTTTATTTTTTATTTATTTATTTATTTATTTATTTTTTTTGCTTTTTCAGAAAAATGTTAAATCAGGTTATCTTTCACACGTGAATGAGTTTTTGTGACAAAGCGACAAAAATATTGTGAAGGTTCATAAAAGATCACTTTTTTAAAAACTGAACAACAGAAATTTCGACTGCAGTTGTTATGGAGTGGCAAACATTGAGGTCAATGTACGCTGCTTTTCCAAAAGACCTAACTTTAGAATGTTGACTTTTAAGGATATATAGGGGGTTATCCGGCCTGCTACGAACGAATATCGCCTTTAAATTTATCATAAACAAGTATTTTTTTTTTTAGTATTAACGCATTCAGTGCTCAACTGCTCAATGTGATTTTCCAGTATTTTGCATTGTCCACCATGTTCGTTAATGAAAGGAAGTTGTTCATGGAGCATGCGCGAGTTTTGCAGCAGATGACAAGTGCACAACTTTTACTGAATACCTGTAATTGAAGAAAGTCTCCTTCAAAAAAGAAGAATTCAACCAGCATTCTCTTAAATTTATTTTTATTTTTAAATAAAGAAGATTTACCTACAAAAAGTCGCTTTTTAGGGGGTATTACCCCAACCTCCCCATGTTAAAAACGGCTTTCCGAATAAATACCCCCAACTTCTCCATGTTAAGGACGGCTTTCGAAATAAATATCTCCAACCTCCCCATGAATGGCTTTCGGAATAAACACCGTTTGCAGGTAAGTTTTCAGTGGGACAACTAAGCCACATTGACCCCATTTTTTTATTTTTTGCTTCTCCCTTATTCAGAAAGTTTTCTTTTCTATTTTTTTCTTTCCATTTGCACATGTGCACAACTTGCAGTTTCTCTTAGGTGCTAAATCTAAAACAATATGGCTGCCAGGCAAAACTACAGGAAAAAATGGGATAATGAATTTTGTTGTATGTTTTGAACAAATTGTCAGCAATAAATTTAAAGGCGATATTCGTTGATAGCGGCCCGGATTGCCCCTACATATCCTTAAAAGTAAACATTCTAAAGGTAGGTCTTTGGTTGGACAAACATGGCACATTTACCAACATTGGTTTTCATTAATTACATATTACAACAAACAAATTGAAATTTTATATAAATTTGTAGATTAACACCCTTAACTAAATCATCTCCACCCCTCAATAATGAAATTCTATTTTTTAAAGCACCCTGAAAAACTTGGTGCAAAAACAAAAAGAACATCCTCGACCAGCCGAGATTGAACACACTACGCCCTTCCAGTATTCCCTGTCTGTCATAGCACCCAAAAGATTTTCCTGGTAGATGAATGTATCTCGTTGTATCCTATCTGGAAAATGTTAACTTTCATGATCGATTATGAGATGATGGGTGCCTCCACAGTACAAATGATGAACCCAGTTCATCTGTGGCATGTGCACAATGCCCAACAAACTGATCACATCTCTTGAAAACTGAGGTTAATACTCTCGGTAAGTCTCATATATCATTTCTAGAGTTGGGTGGTTTCACCATGAGAGATTGAGTACTCTTCTCAAAAGACGTGTGTAACATCCATCCAAACGATGCTGTTGTTTTGATGAAAGAGTCCAAGTTTCAGTTCCATAGATTGTGTTTAAGATTGGCTCAGTAAGTATGCGGAAAACTTGGATTTTGAATTTGCGAGCAAGATTGGATTTCCAGATCCATTTTGTTACAAGCAGTCCATGCCCTTTCTAATGTTAAATATTTCTCAGATTTCCTTATGTGTGATCCTAGGTACTTGTAGTCTTCAACACACTTGAAGATGTCATTTATGAGGGTTTTAATTTTGTGATTGTTGCGAATGTTAATGGGCATACACTCAGTCTTGGTAGCATTCAGGTGAAACCCTGTACAATTTGCTGCTGATTCAAGAGAATATATGAGTGCCTGGGTGCTAATGAAGTTGGCAGACAACAGCGCAACGTCATCAGCAAAATCAGCACTGGTGATCTAAAGTGCACGATTACATGAGGTTCTTTTAGGCTGATACAACAGTCCATTGTCATTGATTGTATCCACAAGGATACGCATGATGCAGTTTATTACAATAATGAAAATGAAAGGTGCAAGTGTATCATCTTGGAGAATATCAGCCAGAATGTCAAACGGTTCTGTTCCACCATCTGGGGTCAGGACAGTGGCCTGTGTGTTTTGTATACAATACTTTTGTTGCTTCAATGATTTCAATGCCATAATTCAAGAATTTCAAACATAGTCTCACAGTTGACCGAGTTGAATGCTTTGCTGAAGTCTACAAAGATAAAAGCTGCAGTTTTATTGCAGAAAGTGATTTCCTCGATTATTCTTCATCCAAGAGTGGAGCGACCTGGGCAGAAACGATTTTGGTTTTTGCGTAGAATGGAATCTACTTCAGGGTGAATACGATTTAGAAGAAGCTCGTTTTAGATTTTCGGTGCAATAGGAAGCAATGAAATACCGCGATAATTTATTGGTAGTTTTAAGTCACCCTTTTTCGGAATTGGAATGATTTGCAATCATAGCCAGATGGTTGGTGAAACGTGGCTGGTGTTTGCATAGTTACACAGGTCAAGAAGTAATTAATGAAAGATAGGGTCCTTCCACAAGATGGCTGGAATCTTGTCTCGACTAAGAACTTTGTTCATTGTCTTCTATAGAACACATTTTAACTCTGCAATGGTGTACTCTCTTGTTGGTATCTTCAAAGCACTACTAATTTGAACTTTTGGGAGGGACACGTAGTCTAGAAGATTTGTGGGATTACTAAGGAGGTTTTTAAAATGAAAAAGCCAGTTATCAAACCATTGCTCGCAGATGCCACCTTTGATTGTTGGTGGAGGTTTTTGATTCCTTTCCTGCTAGTTCATTTATAGTTTTCCAAGCTGCAGAGTGTTGTTGATTGATATGAAGATGGGAAATGTCAGTGATTTTCCCATTAATATAAGCTTCTTCTGCCTCAAGATAAGCATGGTCGAGTGATATTTTAGCAGCTGTTAACTTCTTATTGCTCTGAAAAGGGTGACAGTGGTACGTAGAGATGTTCTTGAGATTTTCTTGAGCTTCTGAAATGTTGAAATCTGAACTAATTGGACTTCTTCGTGATTTTTGTTTTTTGGAGAGTATAGATAGAGCCATCTCTTCGTTAGCTTTAATAAAATTTCCATAGATCAAGTCTATGTTCCTTGAATCTTACTGAGAGTTCTCCGAGTCATAATGAGAGAGTTCTTGGAACCTGTTAAACACATTTACTACATACTGAGATGATTTCTGTCATGGTAGACTGCTTTCCAATCAATGGCTTTCATGGATCCGCAGTTGGTCTTTTTGAAACTCTAAAACTCAGTTTAACTGTGGCAGAGACAATTCATTGGTCAGATCCCACAGAAGAAAAAGATGAGTATGCTCGACAGTCCTTGATACTCTTCTGCCACTTCTTACGGACCAGCATGAAGTCTAGTTGGGCTCTGCTGCCAGTTGGATACTCAAAGGTCCACAGTTGATTGTTGCGCTTCATAAACTTATTGTTAGTCGGATAGAGATTAAATTCCTTCATTAAGTCAACGAGATGCTCGCTATTATGGTTGGTTTCTGGATGGAAGGTGAATTTAGCATCATCTGTTTCAAGCTTAGCGTTGAGATCCCCTCCCCCCCCCGGGTACTAAGAGAAAGTTGTGAGCTGGAATATTCTCCAAAGTAGAACGTAGAGTATTGTAAAACTTATTGATTTCCTCATCGCTACTATCGTTGTGTGGATTATAGCAAGATATCACTATAGCAAGATATAACTGTAGCAAAATATGACTGTTGTTTTAGGATTACTCTTGAAGTCAGCAATAGCAAATCTTGATGATATCTTTTCTACACTCGATAAATTCTCCATAGCTTTTGATGAAAGCAGAATACCTACACCCACTACAGATGAGTTGGCCGAATTTTTCACATAAGAGGCAGTTAGATAATAGTCTTCAATCTTGCAGTACTCAGTGTCAAGTGTCAGGATGGAAGAAACGATGTTCTTCAATGGTAATGATATGAATGTTCTGATCCTTTGCATTTTTCACAAGTTTGTTCAGACGAGACGGTGGATTCAGTGTCCTAGTGTTGAATGTGTTGATAAAAGCACGGTTTATACATGATACAATTTTGATCTTGTTCCTTCATCATCAGGAGCAGCCCACCCTGAAGGGTTTAGAGCTGTTCCGTCATAGGTTTCAATAAATGAAAAAGTCGGGAACTTGATTGAGAATGGCAGGGGCTGGGCTAATGTTAGCAGTAGAACCAGATTAATTAGCTCTCTGTGTATTTGGAACCCTGGTGCAGTTTTTAGTGTAGTTCATAATTTTATCAGTAGCTGAATACTTAATGCTTTGCTAAGGCTATCAAGGGTGTTTTTATCGTGATACTATCACTAGATGGATTGCCTATTATAATTTGCGATATATGTACATACATATATATATATATATATATATATATATATATAAAATAAAAATTACAATTAAATTTACCAAAATGATCCAAGATGGTAGAACTGAAGTATATTATAAATATTAAAGAATTAATATTCATAAAGTAATCTCAACCAGATGTAAAAGCTCGATAAAACCAAATAGGAGATAGAGCTTATAATAAGAGCAAATAGTTAATAAAACATGTTAAAAAACACTTTGAAAAAGAGTTAAAAGCATATTTAATTTGAAAAGGAAACACTAAATAAGTGGATAGTCCTTAATCCGCGGAGTTTATAGACGATGGCCATTTTACTACAACAGCCAGGCCAAGAGAGTACAACAAAACAATGAAAAAATTACATAACTTCTTTAATAACTTCGGCTTTTCTATAATTATTGAACCAAACAAAAAAACTTCAAATTTTCTAGACGTTACACTTAATCTTAACACCGAAATTTATAGCCCCTATGATAAACCCAACCTTACGCATTTATACGTCTATAAATCTTCTAACCACCCCAACTCAATTATAAAATCTATAGTACCATCCGTCTCTAAAAGAATTTCTGCTGATAAAAAAAACTTTTAATCAAAATGCTACTTTCTTCAATAATACCTTAAGGAACTCAGGACACAATGAAAAGATTAAATACAATTGTTATGCTCCTCCTGCTGGCCGCTTTAAATCTGTAATCACACACAATATGACTTGCAAGAAACCAGTTCAAGATCTGCCGCTATCAATAACAATGAACCAGTCTACATATATAATCCAAACCTAAATACTAATCGTAATACCTCTAACCCACCCAGTCGCATCAGGAGAAAGAAAAATATTTGGTTTAATCCTCCATTTAGCGTAAATGTAAAAACTAATATACCATAGGAATTCTTCAACATTGTACAAAACTCTTTCAAATACCCACACAAACATGGTTCTATTTTCAATAAAAACTCAATAAGGATTTCTTATTCAACACTGCCTAATTTAGCACAAAGAATCTAATAACAAAAAATTAAATCAGCCCAAAAAATCCTTTTCTCAATTAAACCCAAAACTAACTGTAATTGTAATAACAAACATCTTTGTCTACTCAATAATGACTGCATCCATAAAGATGTTATATATTCATGCAGAATTACTGAGCTCCCACGCAATCCTCCCATAACAGACACAAATATTTTATCTTCAAGTTATACTTCTTCCCATCCTCCATCAGATATAGTTACTAATCCAATATACCACTCGAGCAACTCCTCCATCTATAATAATACAACTAGCAATAATAATAATAATAATAATAATAATAATAATAATAATAATAATAATGAGAATAATAATGAGAATAATAATATTTATCGTAACAGCCATCCTAACACTAACAACATTCATTATCCCCTTCAACTTCAACCTGAACTAGCGCCCATACTTACAAAACTGTTTAAACGTTGTCTTAAGGAGAATAGTTTCCCATCTCCCTGGAAAATCTCATCAGTATGCCCTGTATTTAAGAATTCAGGTGATCGCTCATCCCCCTCTCAGTACAGGCCAATAAGTCTCCTGTGCGTCATGAGTAAGTTGCTAGAATTTGTGTTAAATACAGAAGTAATCAACCATCTCAACAAAAATAACCTTCTTAGTGACACTCAATATGGTTTCCGTTCTGCTAGATCTACAGCAGATGTCCTTACAGTTATATCGCATAGGATTAGCAAATCTCTCGACGGTGGCAATCTTTCTAGGGCAATTGCTCTTGACATATCTAAAGCCTTTGATAGGGTATGGCATAAAGGTTTACTTCATAAGATCGCTAGCTATGGTATAGCTGGAAAAGTCTTCTCAATTATTAAATCATTTCTTTCTGATAGGTTCATAAGAGTAGTAGTTGAGGGGCAAAAATCAGAAGCTCACAGTATTAATGCCGGTGTCCCTCAGGGATCCATCCTGGGCCCAACTCTTTTCCTGATCTACATTAATGATCTTCCAAATCATATCCTTACATCATTTGTAGACATTTATGCTGACGACACTACCATTTATGGTACCACATCTAAGACAGTAAACGACCAAGTTCTCTCCAATTCTCTCTCCTCTGATCTTGAGCACGTAGTACAATGGGGAAAGGAGTGGCTGGTTACTTTTAATGCATCTAAAACCAAGCTTCTCTCTTTACATCATCAACATTCTAATCCACATCTGTCATCAATTGAAATGAATGGCTCTCGTCTTCAGGAGGCCTTAAGTTTTGACAAGCTTCTGGGCTTGACCATTACTCCTGATCTTAAATGGAACACGTATATCAAATCTGTTGCTAAGGCCGCTGGAAAAATGGTGGGATCTTTCTATCGATCCGGTAAATATCTCACTGCTGATGCTATTCTCTATCTATATAAGAGCCAGGTACGTCCAAGGATGGAATACTGTTGCCACATCTGGGCAGGAGCTGCTAGAAAGGACTTGTCCTGCCTTGATAGAGTTCAAAATAGACTTCGTAGCCTCGTAGGAGATGTCCTTTTCTCCTCCTTGCAACCTCTATCTCACAGAAGAGATGTTGCGAGTTTGTCTCTGATGTATCGTTATTTTCATGGAAAGTGTTCAACTGAGCTTCAATCTATGGTCCCCCCTCGCCAAACTTTCACAAGAAACACTCGTCTAGCTGTAAACACTATCAATAATTTCCCCCACTCTTTATCTGTGCCTAAACCTAAACGTAGATTCCATGAACAAAGCTTCTTTCTTAGAACTGCACGCCTGTGGAATTGTCTTCCGTTTTCCTGCTTTCCGGCTGACTACAATATGGTTGTGTTCAAGTCTAAAGTAAATAAGTTCTTGATGAGCCGTTCCATATAAGTTATCAAATTTACCAAATTTTCATTACTAATGATTACTATATTGACCAATTTCTACTGTACACTCTTTAACCCTTATCCTTGAGTGGCCTCTGGGCCTTGATAATGTGGTGATGCCTTTGTAAAAAAAAAAAAAAAAAAAAAAAAATTATCCCCTCCAATACAATCCTCGTGCAACCATTGTCCCACCCTTTGTTGAACACAATGAACAAAATTCAAATTATTTCCCTAATACAAATCAGCAAATTAATTTCAGACCTCGAACTTTTAATAAAGTACATACATATATCGGCGCTATTTCAACATTAATTAAGAAAAGAATATCAAACCGCATTTCTTCTTTTAACAACCATAATTCTAATAATAACCAAGGTACTTCTCTAACCACTTTAAAAAACTTAATTCTAATAATACTCCCTTCTCAATCAAATGGATTATCATAAAAAAGTTAAGTCTTATACTCCAGGCTCTAAGTCATGTTGCCTCTGCACAACCGAAGCTATAACTATAATTACTTCCCCTCAAAGTAACAATATAATAAATTCTACAAACGAACTGATCTCTTTCTGTAAACATCAGTCCAAATTTAATTATGGTAATTTTGAAATTACATAGTTATTACTTTAACCTTTCAGGTATATATAATTTTTCTTTAACATTATCATTTTTCTACATACTTTCTTAATATTTTATAACTTTATAATCCTTTATTTTAATTCTGTATTTATTCTTTGTTTGGCCGTTTTTTTATCTGCAATTTCCGTTTTAGTGTTTAAATATTCCTATCTATCAAATATATCAATCTACCTACACATTCATATCCTGTATGTTTATTTACTTATATTTTACTATATGCATTTACTTACATATTACTTGCTTTATCCGGAATTTGCAGATACCGGCCATCCTCTCCCCTTAATTTTTTTTTTAGTGTTTTTTAATAACTCCTGCTGATATTTTCTTAAGTAATAACCTGTATATTTCAGTTGACCTCTTTTTTGCCCTATATTTTTGGCGCTTTTTAACGTCATCCTGTCTGAGTCATTTTGACGTTTGCTTTTCTATTTTCTATTTTATTCAATCGCCATTCAATCTTTTTTCTTCTTCTTCGTCACTCATTTTTTATCTCTTCTTTTTCTTCACTCATTTTTCTTAATTACGCCTTGTCTCGGCAGCCGAGTTTAACGCATATCTTATGTTTCTTTTAATAATATTATTGGAATTCTTACCTCTTTTCCTTGTACCTATTTGTGAATTATTCCACGGATTTCTGCCTTTTGGATTATTTTGGACCATCTTCCAATTACGCAATTTCCTTGGATTTTACTTGTGCAAATGAAAATTTAACTAACTTTCTTGGATTTACATTTTTGGATTTTACCGTCATTGGATACTTTACCTTTCACCAGACTATCCATTCATGTGAAATCACCTTTTTTCTCCACCCTATTTCCTCTGCTTCACTTTTTGTTATCAAGTAAGATCTTTGACTTACTTGCAGTTTCATCAAATACTTTTGCAAGCAAAATCCGATCCAGCATTTTGCTAATTCCTACCCTCTGATGAGAAGGAAAGTATTTCTTCGAAACTCCGCGGATTAAGGACTATCCACTTATTTAGTGTTTCCTTTTCAAATTAAATATGTTTTTAACTCTTTTTCAAAGTGTTTTTTAACGTTTTATTAACTATTTGCTCTTATATATATATATATATATATATATTAACCCTCCAAAACCTCAGAGGGAGGCTAATAGGTGCTACACGTTGCCCAAGAGTGACGTGAAATGTGCAAGGCTTCCTTAATTGTACAAACTTGCAGAAGTTTAAATGTAATATTGTTCAACTCCTCACAGTTTCCTGTTATACACAATCCCAAATAGTAAACCCTAACGTTCCAAGTAGTAATATACATTGTTTTGGGTGAAAAAGAGTAGAAAAACAAGTCAAATTGGTGTTTCTTTGTTATTGTAGTGAAATTCGAAAATTGAAAAATTAAATTTCAAGTGTATCCAATGGTATCTTCTAGTATTGGGACAATTAATTGGAATCGGAAAAAAAAAGACTTTTGAAGGTATTAGAATTAGTATCAGCATTGGAAAAATTTATATCTATTTTCTGATGCCAAAAACGATTCCTTCAGTTATCTTTTTCATTTGATTTTGTTTAAAACAAAACTTTCCACTGCTGGTAGTAATAATCAAATAATAAGTATTTGCAGTTAAATGGGCTGGTATTTTTTTTTTTTTTTTGGGGGGGGGGTTCACAAATAGAATTTACAACTGTATTTCTTCCTCCTCAAAATTTTCTCTCTCAACTTCCAGCATGCATCTGTCGCTCTCACCTCTGTCAACAGGCATTTTATTTAAAAAAAAAAAAAAAGATGACTGCATTTCATTTGCATATGTGTTTGGTATGTGGTGTGATCTCATGCGATTCTACGAGACCGCACCTTTTAAAGCCACGGCCGCCATCTTTAATCTCTCTCTCTCTCTCTCTCTGGTCCTACCTGAAGGTAAGTCGTACACACACGAAGCACACAGACATGAGCGCTTGCATCTTTGACTATTACATTCAACTTTACACCCCCCCCACTGGTCTCAAAATCACACATGTGGCATTGTTGATGTGGTTGTTTGTTGCGGGCACACCTACGAAGGGAGATTGACTGAACTTCATCTTCATTGGAGCTCTCAGAGGGGGTATCAGATCGGCATCAGTGTTAGGGTATGCAGTCATACCATCAGGCAGGACTTCTTCATCGGAGCTGTCAGAAGGGTTGCTGGAACTATCCGCATCAGAATTGGGGTTTGCAGTCATACCATCACAGCTGCGGGGAATAAGTCGGATCCACAGGTCATCGTTGGATGATCCACCATTACCGCTACTCGCCAACTGGTTCGCACGACTTGCTCACTGATGATCCCAGTAATTTGTCCTCTTTGAAAGCTGGTGGTGTATCGGCTATTTGGAGGTGTCCCCTAACTCATACGGCCCACATGTTCCTTGCTGATCAGGCAAATGGGCGTCAATGTCCTTGATGCGTACTCGATAGCAATGGATCACATCTCTTTCCTCTCTTTCTCTGTTTTTCCTCTCACACGTAAAGATCAAAATCCTTGTTAACAGCCAACAAAGTGTGTTGCTATTCTGGTCGCAGGTCACCAAAGTGTGATCCTTTGATTGTCCAAGTCAGTATCTTGGTCAAAAGCAACTAGATGTGACTTCTTCGTGCAGTAGGTCCCCGTTGATCGTGCTGGTTGGTTTTCAATTTGCGGCCGGGTGTTCATCGGTGCTTCTTGCGTCAGGGTTGATATGCCATTGTCTCACCTGTCTGTCGTATGCTAGAAGAAAAATTCACAATTCGTTCTCGTCAGGAAGACAATTCCATGCCCCCAAAAAACAACTCAGTTCTTCTAATCTACTGATTAATTTTCAGGAAAAGTGATATATATATATATATATATATATATATATAATCATAAATATATACAATTTTCTTTACAGTACAATGTTCACTAATGTCTGACTTCACTAAGTCTATATTTAGATTTCAATTCTCTCTTTCGAGATAGTGGTGACGTTGGTGTGGAGAGAGAAGGGTGTGGCGATACTCTACAAGTTGCTTTTGCCTAGTTCTGTCTCAAACTCTGTCTCAACTGTAATTTTTCGACTGTGCACTCCATTAAATATTCAGGGATGGGGTGAAACTGGGGTTGTTCCCTGGACCAATCAAACCTAACAACGTCACACCGGGGAAAGTCCTCCCACAAGTGCACCTGTGAATCTGCAAACATTTCTAATGCCCTTATGGGGTCATCCCCGTGATCCCTAAGTTGTAGCACTGCACTTGAATTATAAACATAATTTCTCCAGAACCCTGACTCATTACTTGTTTTGGAGTACAACTTCAAAAAAATGACATTGTTTGTAGTTTTTCATGAAAATGAAAGTCACAAATCCTAATCTTTTCTCTCAGCAGGGTTTTTCGCTGTCACCCGAGCACACTGATGATAAATAAAAGAATCATATCTGCCCGGCTTTCTCCAGTACTCCAGGAGTCTCAGCTTCCCCTAGTGGGGAGCTCAACCGCTCCCTGGGACGATCGTGTCACAGTCTATCATGGTCCTGGCCTGATCTACCAGGTCATTAAGGGACAACGAAGCTATGCTTGAGCTAGCCCGCAGGAGTTGCTTTGCTCCGGTTGGGAGCCTTGCCACTAAACAACACTGCCAACTTCATCAGCTGGGCCAGATACACGTCGACAGTTTCACCTGGACGTAAGGTTCCTGCCTCAAATTGCTCCCAAGCAATGGCGGGGTCGATAGCAAACGCCTTGTATAGTTCTGCCTTGATCCTTTCATAATCCTGTTTTTCCTCAGGACTAAGCTGTTGATACATTGCGAAAGCCCTGCTGGATAGACGTAGAGAAATCATGCGTTCAATGCTCTTCATGCCAGATAATAGGCAATGCAGTTCCACCTTTTCCACGCAGTCAATTACTGGGGTCGAGCCATCAAATTCTGGTATTAATTTTAGTTTGGACTTATCCCCCATTATGCCGAAATAGCTTGCAGTTAAATGGGATGGTATTTTGGTGGAAAAAAACAAAAGTTCACAGAATTCGTCACTGTATTTCCTCCTCACAATTTTCTCTCTCAATTTCCAGCAGGCATCTGTCGGTCTCACCTCAGCCAACAGGCTTTTTATTAAAAAAAAAAAAACTGACTGCATTTCATTTGCATCTGTGTGGTGGGCTGTGTGATCTCATGCGATTTCACAAGACCACACCTTATAAAGCCATGATCGCCATCTTTAATCTCTCTCTCTCTCTCTCCCTCAGATCCCACCTGAAGGTAAGTTGTACAGCCACACAAATCACACATACGTAGGCGCTTGTTTCTTTCACTATTACATTCAACTCCACACTATTTGTTGATTTTTAAACGACCAGTAAAACTAAAATCAATAGACCATCCTCCACAAGCGTGTTTTTATGTTTGAGAAAATATATGCATATTTAACATGTGTTTTTACAGTAATTGGGAAAAATAACTTTATAATTAAATATTTAGAGATTTAAAAGGAATCGAAATCGGTAATTGTATAGAAATCGGGAAAAATATTGGAATCGTCATGTCATTAGTATCATATCAGTAATTGTCATGTTGCATTAATGAAAATTGTTGAAAGTCCAAGAACTCATCTTGAAAGTCCAATGACTCCTCTTACGATTATTTCCCTTTAATTATAAATATCCCATAATGCATTATTTCTTTGTTCTTTATAAAGGTTTCTTTTCTCGATCTGGTCCGTCTACACATGCTTTTTCCCTTCTTAGAATTTCTGCTTATTTTTTAATCTCGTCCACTCACGGTGCAACTCTCAACAAAAATATCCAAAAATTATGAAAAACGATAAGACAGAAAATTAATTATTAATGACAAGTTTTCGAAAAAATTTCAAGTGTGCATATAAATTAATAGCATTAGCCAGGGGAAGTAACTCAGTCCATCCTGTTACAATAGTAGTGGCTGTCACACAATCATCTATTTGTATAAAGTACCTGTTTTACGTAATAATGCAGCAATATTAAACTAATGCCGACCTGGCAATTAGGTAGATAACATTGTTTATTGTTAAAATTGATAAAAACAGTAAATCATTGTGATTGATTTTTTTTGTTTTTGTTTTTTTTTTAATCAAGACTCATTTTTCAGTTGTTATTTCGATACAATAACAAAGAAGAATCGTCAAATTCTGGATGTTCTTGAATAAATAAGGAGTATATTGTCAATCATGTTTTCATGATAATCAAAATTAAAATATCCACTAGATTTTTACTTTGTTTATACCCAAGCATTATAGGGGCTTCTTGTTAAGATATAGTCGATAAATCACATTTTCTTTTTAATATATCGTTTTAAGCAAAAATCAATATTACGTATTTAATTGTCATGTCAAAAATAACAATATATCAAAAAGTTACGAAAATTCATCAAGTAGAACAACTGCTGTTGTGTTTTTACAAACTAAATTTAAAAAAAGTCTATCGCCATAGACAAGAAATATTGGAGCCATGATACAAGTAATCTAAAATATTTATTTGGAGTTATGTCCCTTGCATGTAGTGTGACACGGTCAGGCGTCTTGATTTTGAATGATGGTCACTGTTAGATAGTGTGGCCCGAAAAGCGGAATTGGTGCTGGTGGTGTTTTTTTTTTAATCGAAAAAAAACAACGAAATTACATTTTTGTTTGTTAAATATGGAAACATGCAAAATAAAGTCCATCTTTCTTAATTTAAACAAAAAACACTCACGTCTAAAAATAGAAATCAGATGAACAATACATGGAATATCTCGGTCGATATTCGATCATTCTATGTCAACGAAATCGAGTATCTAGCAGATCGAGTTACGTTTACGTGTAGGTCGGAGTCTCTGGGCGAACGTGACAGAAATCATATAAAAAACTGTGCAGATTTTAGCAAGAGAGTAGTCGGCCAACGGTATTGGTGAAAAGAGTAGTCGGCCAACGGTATTGGTGAAAAGAGTAGTCGGCCAACGGTATTGGTGAAAAGAGTAGTCGGCCGGCGGTATTGGCGAAAAGAGTAGTCGGCCGGCGGTATTGACGAAAAGAGTAGTCGGCCGGCAGTATTGACGAAAAGAGTAGTCGGCCGGCGGTACTGGTGAGTAGTCGACTGGCGGTACTGGTGAAGACACAATCACCTCGAGTTGAGTAAGCCGCGTCCTCTGGTCCCATCCTTAGAATCGATTGTCCCCCCCCCCCTGATTCTTTTCTACATATAACAAGCGTTGTTTTTTATTGAGACGTTATCATCAACACCAACACCATGCGACAAAACGTCTTAACTGGCCCCGTGACCTAGGACCGACCCTATGGTGAAAACGTCATAGTAGACTCCTACTGCCTACTTTATAACCTCTACGAAAAATGCGATTTTACCCAATTTTCCATAAAAATTACGGTACTTCTACACTTTATCGCCAAAACTGGAGATGCCATTTTATTTTGCGCACTTGCTTTTAAAATTTGTGCAGTCACACACGCGCGCATGCAAATAATTTTCAATTTCCCTGCGCATTTTGAACAAAAATAAGTTCTTCCAGCAATGGCACAATTTCAAATACGCCCACACTTTTCTCACTACAAAAGTAAAATGAACATATTTCTGGCGGACATAGTTGGCGACAGTATCACGTGACACAAGCGACCAATGAGAAAATTCAGAAGATTGTCTTTTTAACGCTTTTCCAAAAACCAAAATATTAGCAGTAGCAATCTTGTTTTTGGAGCCGCCCAAGAAGTATAAAAATGCATCAAACAGTCTTCTAGAATTAATTCAGTTCATTTCGTTCATTCATCATTTCAGTCTTCTTCCTTTCTTCAGTGAGACACAAGAACATGCCTCTTGTCTTCACAACATTGTCACTGCTGAAGCCGTCAACACCATGATTACACACGCCACATGGACACTCAAAAAATCACTTATGCACACACACATCCATTCCACAAATTTTCTAATTAATAACAACGAATTACTTTCCTCACAAATTACTTTCCTCATGGGACTTTTAAGTAAGGCGAACTTCGCCAGATAAACACAAACTTTAAAATAATCTCATTATTTTCACACAGGACTTTAACCTTCTAAACTCCTTGATTCCACGAAGGACTTTCATCTAACATTCTAATCATAATGACTTTGAAAGAACTTTCATCGATCGGGCCTTCGTTTATTCACCTTGTTTTTGTTAAAAAAAATAAATGTGGTGCACTTTTAAATCAGAAGGAGATGTCATTTTGTTTCATTCTTTTTTTTATTATTTTGTTTGGGGCAAAGAGATTTAATTCTACTTAAACTTCTGCACTAGGTGTATCAGAATTTTTGGGCAAGTCGCCATAGCAAACATTTGTTTAAATAGACTCTTCATGTCTACAAGCTTATAACAATACGAAAATGTAATTTCAAACCCTCATTCTATTTCAATAAAATGAGCAAAGACCAAATTTTAAAATCATAAAAGGTTTAATTGAAAAATATACAATTTTTTTTTTCAGCCGTTTTCTTTAAAAAAGATTGGACGAATAGCAACAAAATTAACTTAAATCGAAATGTAATATATTACTTACCTGTTCCAAATTACTAAGCTATGGGTGCTTCTATTCTTCCTGTATAATAATTTATCCATGTTTATGTATTATATTCCATGTATTTTTTAAATGAAAGGATTTTTTAACCAAGAGTTACGGTAAACCGTCTGTTCAACAATAGTTTATCCGCCAATAAAGAACCCAGATGTTGTTCAATTTGTCAGTGTGTTATCTACAGAAGCATGAAAGTGACAAAAATAATTGTCTCCCTTTGTATTTATGCTATCCAGCCTTATCTCCCTTTTGTATTTTTGACATATTTCATTTCAACTACAAAGTGACCAGTATGTGCTACCGTATATGCAAAATACTAACATTTCATTCATGGATTTTGACCAATTACAACTTAATTGCTCGACCAAATTTCCATTTTTTTTTTAAATCTCCTAAAGAAATACTTGAATTTTTGATTGAATAGATTTTAATTCTTCTTTATCGAGTGAATTTTTTTTTTTTTTAAATATCAAAAAAAAAAAAAAAAAAAAAAAAAAAAAAAAAGCATTGAATGAAATAGAAAAAATGTTGTCAGCGGCCAATATTTACTGGACTATGTAAATATAAAATAAGCTTCCACTTAAAAAAAAAAAAAATAAAATAAATAAATAAAAAAAAAATTAAAAAATCAACGGGGTTTTAGAAAAAAAAAGTTTTAAACTTTGGACTTTACAGGTGAATTTCCCCAAAACACTTCTTTTATTTTTGTTTTAAATTTGAATATTTTATTTATTGATCTTTTATATTCAATTTGTGATATATAAAACTTTGGTGACTAAAATTAATTATATAAATTTTAATAGACATTTCAAAACGGGGGGGGGGTGAATTTAACAAAAAACGTTTGTCTAAAATATTAAATTTGGTTTATTGGAAAGAGCATAAAATTTCACATTGACCCTGAAAATATCGTAAAAATTTAATCAATAGAAAAATTGATAGATTTTTAAAGTTTAAAAATTGAAAAAATATTTAACTCGTAAAATTCAAGTGATTCCATTACGTAAAAAAATAGCTGGATGAAGGCGCGCCGGCATTTTGTAAACACTATTTTTTGAAATATAAAAAATAATATTTCTATTATTTTAAAACAACTTTAATAGCTTATTTTGGAAGTATATTCCATAAAGAAAATAAACAACCCATTTTAAACGGAGAAATTACGAGTTTTTTTGTTTTTTTTTAATATTTTATTCGTAGTTTCGTGTTAGGGTGTCAAAAATTCCTCCAAAATTCTGATACACCTACTTCTGCACCCCTACAAATCCAAGGGAGAAATCAGTATTTTAAACTATGGCCGAATCATGAAATGAATAACAAAAAAATTAAACTGAAGAACGATTGCTTCCGGAAAGAATAAATTAACCTAAAATTAAATGAAAACCTTTCCCGTTGTCATTAATTAAATCGAAACATTTCCAATTAAATAATTGTGGATATATGTTCTCTTTCACTTTATATACTTTTTTTTTAATAGTTCTTTCTGGAAGTTTATCTATTTTTATCCTTATTTTTTGTTATTTATTTCTAACTTCGTCCATAGTTTAAAATACTGATTTCTCCCTCTGATTCTAATCGACAGGTGCTCGAAATAAAATGGCGTCTCCAGTTTCGGCGATAAAGTGTAAAAGCACCAAAATTACTTTTAACTAGAAATAATGGTACTTGTACAGTTTAGCCAAGACATTAAAAAATGAAAATATCGAAAAAAGGTTATATTGCACGTATCCGTTATGGAACAAAGTTCTCCGAAAAAAATTTTCACTTAATTTCATCAAGTAGTTTTTTTTTTACAGCGAAAAAAAAAACAAAAAACAAAACAATTTATGATACCGAGCAAAAGGTTCGATTTTTAGGAAGAAAAGGTAGAATTAAATTTAATGAAATGTTTTTTTTTTCGGAGATCTTCAGTCCAAAACAGATACGTTCAATAATATAACCTTTTTTCGATATCATTTTTTAAAAATAATTTTCTAATCTATGATTTTTCGTAATTTTGGGATAGATTACTATTTTCGGCATGACAATTAAATGGTGCCGGGAATACTCGTCCCGGGAAACTCGTCTCCTTTCACTAGGTAGGAAAACTGGTCCCTTATTGAATAAATATCGATTGAAAACACATTTTATGATCGTTCTTGAAGGAGATAGTTTATTTAAAAAAAAAACTGGGTTTGTATTACTGTACACAGATTCGAAAAAGTGGTCAAAAATTAAAATATACAACAAAGAAATATTAACAGTAGCTATAAAAGTTACTTTGCAACCTACCTGAATCATTTATTAGTGTTTTTAAGTAGTTTTAAATGCTCTTTATTTCATACCAAATATTAACTTTTTACGAGTCGTAAGAATTCAAGATGGCCAAAATTAATACCCCCCTTCTTCTTCGCAGAGAGAAGCCTCGTTTTCAAATTATAGTTCGCACATATTTTGGTGGGGAGAAGCTTGCCTCATTTTCAGCACGTGTCTCTGCGGACATTTTGTGTTTACATTTTTTTTTTGTTTACATTTTTTAGAAGTTCCGTCCTCGTAATGAAAGTATTTGTAAACATTACATTTAATTTAGATATTTATTGCGCACAAATACTTTTGAGTTTTTTTTTTTTTTGTTTTATTTTGGGAGGGGGGGGGATAACATATAAAGTGGTCAAAACGGTAAATATTTTTTTAAGTTTACATTTTCAAAAAGTTTTGGTACTAGTGCAGAGTGAGAGTGACCTGGACGTAAATAATAACGCTATTATTTAAAAAGCCAGTCTTAACATGGGGAGGGGAGAGTGTTTTGTACCTATTCTATACTTTAACCTTACAATTGAATAAAAAAAACACGCCATAAAATTTTAATTAAACTTGGAAAGACGATTTGACACGGTAAGTTTGGGAAAAGGAATTATCAATAAAAAGCTAGACAAAATACGATTAAAAACTCGCTCAATATATGTTTCCGTGACATAGGTTAACATGTATTCAGTGGGTTTTTAACAGTATTTTGCATATTTTTTATTTTCAACTCCTTTTCCCAAACTTACCATGTTAAAGAGAGAGTCGGTCGCCATTCTTAATTTTCCAATACATCGATAAACATTGTATGTTCTTCGAGCTGAATAAACATGTTACATTAAATAAAAACACTAAAAACATATCCAGTTAGGTAGAAAAGTAACTTATCTTGTTTTGATAACATTTATTTGTTATATTTGTTTTTTTGACAACTTTTTTGAATCTATGTGTACAGTAATACAAACTCAAAACGTGTTTTCGAGGGATTTTCGGGTGTGCTGACGGAAGGTTGCGCCCATTGACATCAGTGACAATTCACTGAAAGCCCTATAAACAATCTGTGCTTGAGCCATTTTTTTTCCCCCAGAAATTGGAAGTTGTTAGGTTGCAGAAAAATACAGTTTCAGGAATCGATGGATATAAATTTAAAAGAAGTTTCGGAAAAGTGTATGATATGAATTTAAGATTCCGAAAATGGTATGATATAAATTTAAGTTTCCGAAAAGCGTATATTACTGGATAAAACATGCAGAAAAGTATGTTTGCAATATTCGTTTTCAGCACACCCGAAAATCCCTCGAAAACACGTTTCGAGTTTGTATTACTGTACACAGATTCAAAAAAGTTGTCAAAAAACAAATATAACAAATAAATGTTTTCAAAACAAGATAAGTTATTTTCTACCTAACTGGATATGTTTTTAGTGTTTTTATTTAATGTAACATGTTTATTCAGCTCGAAGAGCATACAATGTTTATCGATGTATTGGAAAATTAATGGCGACCGACTCTCTTTAACACGGTAAGTTTGGGAAAAGGAGTTGAAAATAAAAAATATGCAAAATACTGTTAAAAACCCACTGAATACATGTTAACCTATGTCACGGAAACACATTGAGCGAGTTTTTAATCGTATTTTGTCTAGTTTTTTATTGATAATTCCTTTTCCCAAACTTACCGTGTCAAATCGTCTTTGCAAATATCACCGATTCACTTCTGGTTAAACATTTCTCTTCAAATTCTGAGGCAATTTCTCATGACAAATTGTGATATAGTGGTCAGCTTTGAGATGTGTGATTGTCTTAATTTTGTCCCGTTCAGAATAAACTTTCAACGTCATATATTCCAGTTTGACCCAAAATCTTCAACTCTCATTTAATACTTCCATCATGACTGCTCCTTCTCCAAGCTGCTTTACCAAATTCAGACTATTAATACTCTAGTTGTCTCCCTTTGATTACCATTTATAATTATCTGCCCTTGGTTTTGTCGAAATCTTTAAATTAAAAAAAAAAATATCTATCATTAATCCACAGACTATTCCTTTCTTCATTATATGGACAGAGTTTATCCAGAATTCCCCTTACATTATAAAATGAAAATCAGAAAAATCTTTATGATGTATGTACACGTGACAGAAAAAAACCATTCTTACAAAATTTCAAGTAGTTAAGACAATGGCAGAAACACTAGAGGAAGACCTCCAATCTGTAGTGGAATGGAAACAAATGGATGATCATATTCAATACTGTCAAGATTAAGCTTGTTTCCTTCAATAATTACCAGAAACCTTCTCAACCACCAATAGCTATGGCTAAAGATTTCGTACATTATCTGAAAGTACTTTCAAACTCTTTGGCTTAATATTTACAGGGAACACGAGTTGAATAGATACAGGGAGAGCATTGCCAAGGCTGCTGCGAAGAAAGTTACTTACACCTGAAAGTATCCAGTACCTCTACAAGGCCACCATTCACTTGTGTATTGTCACATTTCAGCTGGTGTATCTGCTACTAGTTTCTCACTCCTGGACAGGATTTAAAATAAAAGTCGTCAACCCGATCATCTAAGTTTCAAACTGTCCCATCGACGAAATGTTGCATATCTGCCTGTTTTACAAGTATTTTAATGGTGGACGCTCCGTTGAACTATAAGCCTTTGCACCTCTTCGATGTAAGAAAGCCTTCTACCCTAATAGTTTCTTCCCCAAAACTGTTAGACTGAAATTCCCTTCCAGGTTCCAGCTTCCCCAACTGTACTGACATCCAGAAATGCAATGTGAACAGACATCTTGCTTCTCAACTCCCTACATAATATCTCTGCAACTTATGTCCTTGATAATACATCAAAGTGGCACTGTCTTGTTTGGGGGTGAAAATGTAATAAAAAAATAAATAAATAAAAAGAATTGTGTGCATCATAAAGCTGATCTGGCAAGTTTGAAATATTGTTGAGTTATCTCCCCTTGTTTCTTTAATATGGCAATGCAAGAGTTCCTGCTCGTTTACTCAAAATTTTTTTTTTTCTTTTTCATTTTTATTTTTAACTAACCTGGGTGCCCAAGTTTAGCCTGTGTGTGTTAAGAAAAAAAAAGTCATAGTAGGCAGACAAGCTCATTAATTGGGGAGAGGAAAATTATGTTCTTGACTTCTTTACTAATTCAGTGATTGAGAGGTAAAGGGGAACTTTAATAGAATATTCAAATACTTATGCGTATCAGAGAGATCAAGTGTTAGCCTCAGAAATCAAGGGTCCCCCATTATATATATATATATATATATAATACTCAAATTTTTTTTGTGTATTGATATTCATATTAAAAACGCTTTTTTTCTATTAATATTTATTTGCTTTCCCATAAAAGCAAAATGTGACACAAGGAGGGGCACTGGTTGGGACCAAAAAATAATGTCTCAGTATAGAGGATTCCCCCTCCATTGACAGAGACAAATTACTTTAAGAGTAGCATTGGAACAGATACTATCCTGGCCTGAAGGCCAAGAACGGTTGAGAGAAAAAAAAAAAAAAAAAAAAAAAAAAAAAAAAAAAAAAGCCTTTTTTCTATTCATTTAAAATGAAAATACAACTATCTTATATGGGTTGTTCAATTGTATTTATCTGAATAATTTACATATTCTTTTAAACATTCATTTTAGTTATTTCTCTATTACTTTTTGTTTTAGTTTTGTGTGATGATCATCTTTAGTTAACTATTACGTGTGATTATAGTCGTGCAGATATTCTAAGATTTATACTTGTAATATTTGCATAAAATCTTACAGTAAGCACAAAACTATATGTATATTTATGTATGCGTATATATATTTGAACCCATGCAAAACTATTTTTGGGGTTTAGCCGGGGGGGGGGGGCAAAAGTGTGAAAATTAAGAAAATGAAATTTGCCAGGTGACAGCTGAACAATGGCATTACAAATATGCATGCATGACGTAATAGCTATTGGTTAAGGTTTTAGCTTTGCAACATAGTAAAGTCCTTAACATCAAGGGAAAAAGTAAATCGTAAGCTAAACGTTTTGGTTCGATGGTGGCACACTTGTTTATTTTTTTAAAAATTCAAGTCATTACAATATATTTGGTTCCAATATAATCTATAATATAAATCTCACCTGTCCGTTTAAAAGGTATGTATGCCTAAAACTTGACAAAGGAGACAGATTTTCACAAGGTCAGTATTGTTTTGAAGAACGACCCTTCGGATGACAAAAAAATTGGCTAAAAACATTTCACCCTCCACTGAGCACTTTTCTGCAAGGAAAGGGTTGTTTGTCGATATTTTCGAAAGTCATCCCCTCTTTTCAATGTACTAGCCTTAGTTCAAGCCTTCATTACTTCCAGTTTGGCGATGGATTCAACGGCAAAGGCGTTATGTCCCCCCCCCCATTCTTTTCCTCCTTTGTGGTACAGGTTCGAGTCTGCCTGCCTACTACCACTTTTTGTTCACACCTCCAAACACCCAGGCAGTAGTATAATACATACAAAATTAATCAAAATATATTTAAGTGTATTTTATGGCTGAGCAATGCCAGGTAGCTTGCTAGTAAATATATATAAAGGAATTTATAGAAAGCAATAAACTGAAACACGGTTTCATGCAAACTACATCAACAGCTAAAAAGCTTTACATAATCTATTGTCTTAATTGTTATTTCCATCTACAGGGTGGTCAAAAAGTCAGGTAACATGTTAAAGGTAGAAAAAACAATATGATCCATTATAATCTCTATTCGTTTAATATTATTTGTTTAAATATTTGAGTGTAATATATAAACTACCCCTCCTGATTTCTGGCTTTGGGGCTATGTAAAGGATAGCGTTTATGGCAAGAAGCCCGATACAATAGCGTCTTTAAAGTTATTTATTGAAGAGGAGATTGCGCGGATATCAGCTGACATGATTACACGTGTTACACAATCAGTGGTTAATCGCTTCCAGCGATTGATAGAGAGAAATGGACGACAATAAAATAAACATATTTCATGTTTGTTTCATTTTATATTTCAATGTATGGTACTTAAATATACGTGTATTGCTAATATCGTTTTTCTTTAAAATGTTACCTGACTTTTTGACCACCCTGTATATAACAAGATGTAATAATCTGAGAGGATTAACTTATGAGAATATGCAGAACGAGGCAAGATTTCCCAACCAAATTTTCCTAGATAATTTTTGCTTAGTAGCGCCGTGTGAGGACAATCATTATGGAAGATGACTTCCTTTCTGTTCTTTCTAACAAAGGTTGTATTTGGGTTAAGAATGGAACTATTGCTAAAAACAATATGAAGGATGCTTTAATAATCTGAAGTTTTAAAATAATTATGGCTATATGTTTAATAATGTGCAGGAAATAAATTAAAATGCTTCTATGAATCAATAAAAATCCGATACATGGACAGAGTTTGCCTTGACTTCTGTAGATCTTGTTTGAGAATTTTATTTTTGTATTCAGGTTTTTTTTTTCTAGGCCTTTAATTTTTAAAACTGTTTTAGCTTCTATTACCTCCATGCAACATTCATTATTTGGATACTTTGTAAAACCTGTTACATTTGATTTTATCCAATAATCAATCTAAACAATTGTCTCCTTTTAACAGGAATTACTAACAGCATTTATCTGCCTTTGATTTTTTTTTAGAAATCATTTTAAAGTCTATAGATATGGAACAAGTTTTCATCACTACGGATCCCATGTAATGATTACTTTTGGTAATCATTAACTGATTTTGCTTTGATTTCTAGAGAATTTATTCATGGAATTTGTATTCATTGGACAACTTCATCTTAAAGTCATTTTTGTGTTTCGGTTGATGTGACCTTCAAGTGTCTCTTGTCAAACTCAGGAATTTGGACAGACCCCTATATTTACTTCATGTAGGTAGCATGTTCTTGTTCTGTCAGCCATGACTGGATAGGTCCTAAGCAAGTCGTAATTGTATTTTTCAGTCACCCCACACTGAAAAATTGAACCTTCAGTAGAATATCACTTTTTACAATTGATTTTTTTTCCATGTACTCTAATCATTGCCACAAGTTTTTGGTGGCATAAATAAAGGGTTCTGTTTGAAATTCTGTCCAAATTCCAGAGTGACACAATACACCTGAAGACCAGAGATTACATTGACAAACGTGAATGACACTCAAGATGAGAACAGTAGTCAGATGAATCCAAATATGAATAACCAAACTTTATCGAAAAGAATTCAGGAACCTTATGCAAATTTTTCTTTAAAATAATTTAAAAATTAAATGTAAGAATCAAGGTTTTGCTTGCATAACCATTGATGTTTCTGAAAAACATAGCACGGATTTTTCACTTTAATATTGTACTAGCAGGGTTACACGACATTGCCCAGGGGCAGAAGTGCAACATTTATCTCTTAATCCCTCCTCTCCAAGCGCATTTCTCTTTGGGCACTTCAAAGAGGACAAGTCAGCATAATAGAAGTAACACTAATTGAAGTTTGATTAAATTGCTGTAAATTTTGTACAAAGTGATTAAGTTTTAGATATTCATCTGTAATAAACAAACAAAAAAAAAAAAATTGTTTTATCATGTTGGACTTATCCAGACACCATGTAAGATTTTTTTTTTATTCTATTTTAAAACGGATATGAGTCACAGCATGATAGAACTGATGTCATGAATAGTGGTCGACCATCGGATGTTGACAACAATCACTTAAGAGTCTTAGTGAAAGCCAATTCACATGCAACTATTTGAGAACTTGCTTCTGAATTAGCCGTAACGTATACAATTTCCAACAACTCAATAGTTGGGGGGGACCCCAATTTTTTTTTTTTTTTTTTTTTAACCACAAAAGGATCCCAAATTCAGGAAGGAGGTTTTTCACACACACACACAATTATTTCATTATTTTTGGTAAAACCTGAAAACACTAAGGAATCATTTGAGGAGAAGAGTCTTCTTAGCATGAACTGTTTAAAAAGACCAACTTTGAGTTCACAAAATTTAGAGTTATTAAAGTCAAGATCAGACTTCAAATTTGTGGCTTTTTCTTTCAGAAAAATATAAAATGCATTTTTAGTAGTGTGTGGAAAAAAAAAAAAAAAAAAAAAAAATTAATTATAAGTCCTGTCAAAATTAGCAAAAAAAATCATGAAAATAATTACATTTATTTATTGCATTTATTTTAGAGGTTTCACAGCATTTCGGCCAACTATTCCACTGACCTTTGTCAGGTCGTAACCATGACAGGATAGGAAATCTAACTGCATTCTCAGCAATAATGGCCTTCCATAATTTTTCATCTCACATTTTGATTAGGATTGAGGCTTACTTGGCCAAAGTGTGGCGAGACAAAAAACTATGGAAGGCAGTAATTGCTGAGAATGCAGTTAGGAGATTTGGCCCCCTGACAAAGGCCAGAGGAATAGTTGGCCGAAACGTAAAACAAAAATAGTTTGCAATAAATAAATGAATATATGCCATTTTTTTTTTTTTTTATATATGTCCAATTATAATGCACTTGTGCATTATAAGCATACACCCTTGTGCTTGTTTACGCTTTTGTTCAGACAAAAATTATTTACCAAAAACGTTCTCCCAAGTGAATGACTCAAGACCAACTTCTATTCCCATAAAGTCTAACTTCTAATACCAAGAAATATAAAATTAGTTTGAAACTAATTGGATGCCCTCCTCCCCCTCTCAGAATGTGGCCATAATCCACAGGCATGAATCTTACATCTACTCAGCTGGCTAAGAAGTATGTTAAGATTTAGGAACTCCATCCTTTGGCGCATAATGCAGTCAAAGTATACCATCATTTGCAATCTGAACCTAGCTTCAGTGTCCCTCTCACTTCTTTCCAAATCTGCTTGTAGTTCATTTTTTTCTGTCCTCCATCAGGACAATATTGGAGCACTAGTCTTATATAAGGCTACCAAAATTCATAGACTTGTCGACAGGCAAATTTTCTGGGTTCATCAATATATCATGGCTTAGAGAGTAGATGGATTTAGTTAAGGGTTCCACTAGTGGACCCACAACAGGTACCATTTATATGCAATCACATTGTATCTTCCTTGAGCACATCAACCAAAGTCCCTTAGAGATTGTAGTCCAGTGCCAAATGCCATCACTTAAATTTTTGAGCAAGTTCATTCAAGCCTTGGATAGGCTTTCTATGTTTTCAGTACAGTCAAGGAAAGATAAGTGATAGTTCAAAAGACAAGCAATTAGAGGAAAGAAGCTATAAAAAAATCTGTCATCTGAGGCACCTCTACAATGAAGGGGTACAATTTCACTAATCTAGTTTGTTAAAGGGCTACCAACCAAGCAAGTTCACTGGAGCACATTCCATGGAAGTACTTGTAAAATAAACATACTCTTGCCCAATGATTGCTTTTGTAATCTTACGAAATTATATATAAAATAAAAATGCATGTAATACTCTTACATAGCATTTGAGTTTACCTTTTTAAGCTATGTTGATACCTATCCGATTGTGTTGGTTCGATTACCTTCTCAACTGATCTTTTAGAGGACCTCCGAACTGCCAACAACTCAAAACTAGACCGTCATTAGCCAACTCAAAACAAATATATTGACTTCAGGACTAGAAACCTTACGTCCAAATCTATTTTACTTAGCTACTCCTAGCAAACGACCCATCCTACCATCTGTGCAGCTTGGTGAATCACTCTTAACCATCACTTTTTTCTTTAACACACTACACTTTGAACAATGTTCCTTTTTTATGAATCATTTCCTTACACCCAATACCCTGTGTCTAGGCGAGATGTCCATAGTATTACAATGCAATTGTGGCAAGAGGATAGCAGTTTAACATTGCTAGACAGTATGGCACCTATAACATTAGAAATTTTGTGCCATTTTGGAAGGCGTAAACAAAATTAAATTATCTTGCAATAACATTTTCAAAGTTTAAGATTTTTTTACTTCAGATTTGAAATGTTATATCAAATTAAAAGAAAAAAAATTTATTAAACAAAATTACAGTTTTATAGTTTCATTAGGAAAAATAGACATCTTTTCAAATCTTTTTAACGTCATTATACAAAGTAAATCAGTTTGGTATGTAGTTATATCAAGAAAGTCTAATAATTTAGATGTAAAGTTTTAAGAAAAAAAAATACCAAAAGAAATTGGACAATAGAAAAAAAAAATAAAATCAAAGATTCACCATTTTATAATATATATGCATGTATTTTTTTTTTTTTTGAAAAAATAATTTGGACCTCAGGCAACATTTTCTCCAAGGCCAGAACAAAGACAGCAAGAGAAGGAAATCAGGAAAACCTGAAAAGAAAAAAAATAATTTTGAAAGCAAACTATATAGCATAACAATTTTACTTAACTGCAGATTTTAACATTTTTCTTAAAGATTTTATAAATTGAGAATGAAAGTAAAGTGTGAATTGAGAAAGTGTATAACGTTTGCTAACCTCGATGATGACAGTGATAACACTAACTGCCAGGACAATTGTGTAGTATTGTTTCATAAGCTCCAAAATTCTGTTGTAGCAACCGACTGTTGGTTTTGGCTAAAATAAAATATATACATTGAGTTTTAAATTATACCCAAAGCAAGACAAAAATTTGAATCTTCAGTTAAAATCATGGAACAAATGTAAACAGAAATTTAATATTTAGCATATCAACCTTTTCGTAATTTAAATAGAAATTGATAGCATTTGACACTAATTTGCACCAACCCTTAACTTTAATAGCATAGAGAAAATGCATTAAACAACTGTTCTCCAATTTATCCTAAACCTTTTATAATCTGAATTATGGTGTAGATTAGAAAATGTTAATTTTAGTTAGTTTAAAAAGGGTAATGATATCGTCTTCAAACTGGAAAAATTATGAAATTCGATAGTTAAACTACCACTGAGAATTTTTGCATTTCATAAACTTACCTTTATTATCTATAATGATTGAAGAAAAAAAAAAAAAAAAAAAAAAAAAAAAAGCATGCATAGTCCCCTATGAGTGTACAGTAAAAACGGCGTAAAATAAATGACTAAGTTCAGCATTGCCCCCCCCCCCCCCCCCCCATTTAGCCCCAAATGTCCCCAGGGGGATGACAAATCTTGGTAAAAATGAAAACAGTGCAGTTTTAGGCCTCAACATATGTAAATTTGAGTTCTGCACCATGCAAAGTCCATCATTCACCCCCCCCCATTTAGCCCAAAAAGTCCAACACCTTAAAATATTTCACTTTAGCACCATGCAAAACTGCTAAATAGACATACACAAAAGAATGACGTGTATATAGTATATATATGGTAAAATAATTCCAAAAATAAAGTTTATTAGCCCTAAAAGAGCCCCTGGGGCACATCCAAGAGTTATTGTGAAATACAGACAAAATTATAGAAATCAATTAGTTACAACTTTTCAGAAAGTTGTATAAAAATCCAAGGCATCAATTTTTTTTTTTAATAAGCACAAGTGTCAATTTTAGCAATTTCAACCCGAAAGGCACCCCTAGGGATGCAGTTGGAGTTTTCCCGGAAAATCGTTCAGTCACTTTTATTCATATCATGGTTAATGAATGCAAATTCTTTATATTCCAAGGCATAGTTATTGAGAAAAATGTGGACAGACAAGAGTGAATTTACAGGTCCACCCTCCTTTTGTCGGGGGGTGGGGGGGGTGACCAAAAAATAATATATATAAAGTTGCTATGTTCTTATTGAGTGGATTCATTTATTGGATTTTAACTTTTAGTTAGACCTAACAATGCTAAATAATAGTTTCAGATACTGGTTATAATTGTGGTCATATTTGAACGCTTCCTTGCTTGGCTAGTTTAATAACTCACAAACTTGGCCAAAATTCTGCCAGGCCTCCTTGTTATTGGCAGGCATTCATTTGATTCTTTTTCTTAACTCCAAATATACATTTAACCTCTTTGACAATTGATCAAGTTTGTTTCTTCCTATGAAGGTGCCTAGTGTAGGATTCATGATTTTAAATTTTTATTCAAATTAGCTTCTGTCAAAATTATTTCTTGGTACACATGAAATAGATGTTTAGCACAGACTCTACCAGACAAATTACTTCCAAGAAAGAATTTTATTCCTACATATTTAAAAGGAAACCAAAATTAGGTGTTGACTGGTGTGTTAAAGCTGAACTATAAAGGATTAAGCAATCATTGCTTTGAAACTTACCGTAACAGTTGGACCTGTTGAAGGTACGCAAGGATCGCCATCATTCACACCACAACATTTCAGCTAGAAAAAAGATTTTAAAACTTATATCAAGTCAGCTTTCAATATTAGGTTTATGAATCGGAGGTGGGATTTGTGGTAGTTTATAAGATGTAAAAGAAATGGACTTTCATTTTGCTTGGTAAAAACCAAAGATATTCAGGAATGAAAAAGGGTAAATTTGTAGATTAAAACTGATCAGTTCCATATATAAATTTAACTCAAAATTATCCAATTTCCAGGTCATTCTAGCAGTAGCCAATTTTTTTTTTATCGTTTTTCTTCCATACATAAGTGGCAAAGGCACAAGGCTACATAAGATATGTAAAAGTGATCCCACTAAATTATATTAAGTCTTTCAAGATGTTTCCCTACATAACCAGCAAAGTAAAATCTTTGAGAAGGTGATTTACATAAATATAAAAGGTTATAATTGAAACCGATAACATTTAGTCTAGGTTCTTTTTGTCAATACTTTACAAATTTATTTTCTCATTTGAGGAAAACGCAAATATCACATGAAAACATTTCAAATTCTGAAACATGGTTACAGAAAGTTTCAAAAATACTTACAAGTTTTTCAAGATCTCCATAAGCGGTTTCATTTGTAGCCTTTGCTTTAGTTAAACCAGTTTTCAATTCACTCTCAACCTAAAATAGTGTACAATAAAAAAGTTAGGTAGTACAAATCTTTTAATTTAACCCCCCCCTCCCCAAGTCAAATGTTTGACATTTCAAGGTCACTCCAATTGGTTAACAGTCTTAAAATTTAAATCTTTACAATTCGGTCTCATTATTTGCTTCAGAGTTTTTTGTCCTAAATCCCAAAAAGGTTGGTTTGCCAATCATGCTTCTGCAATGGTTTATCCAAGAGAGAAAAAAAAAACGTGCCCCATAACCATACCGATGTAACAAATTTGTTTGAAATAATCTGTTGGGCTAATATAGAGCTTTCAGTAAATCCCAGCTTAATATTTAAGAAAATCGCTCCAGACAAGGCATGGAGCCACTTGATGCAAGGAGAAAAACTTCAAGGTAAAAAATAGCCAACAATAAGTGTTAGATTGCAACCTAGAAAACAGCAATTCTCCCCTTTATCAGAAAAATTGCTTAAAAAAAAAAAAAAAAAAAAAAAAAACTTCCAAAAATACTCTTCCAACTTTGTCTTTAAAAACAAGATGCTGTAACTTTTTTTTTTTTTTTTTTTTTACAGTGATCACCACTTATCAAGGCCCAGAAGCCACTCAGCCATAAGGGTTATTGCAAGTACATTACGTTAGTGTGGAGATTTGATGAAGTGTTTAAGGGGGCGGTTCATTAGGAATTTGTTAATGTTGGACTTTAACACATCCAAGTTGTAGTCCGGTGGGAAGCAGGCAGACGGAACAGAGTTCCACAGAGTTCCACAGGCGTGCAGTTCTAAGAAAGAAGCTTTGTTCATGGAATCCGCATTTTGATTTAGGCACAGATATAGAGTGGGGAAAATTTTTCACAGTGGATTCAGCTAGACGGGTGTCTAGTGTGAAAGATTGGCGAAATGAAAGCTGGATATTATTTTTGCCTACAATCTCCCTCAAAATCTATACACTCCTGCACTAGAGGGCTGCTTTCGATTTTTGTCAAAGTTATTGAATTTAATATAAAATTCAATTTATCTGTTGTACTCCTGTACTTTGGGGTGATCTTGGAATGGATTTTGTTTAGGAGAATAAATGTGCTAACAAGGTGAAATTGAATCGAGTGTTGGGAGGGGGGGGTCAGTGGATATTGTTTAGTTTGGATACACCAACTTAAACTTTTAGACACAAGCAAAATAAAGCCCCTACCAAAAACAAAACCTTGGAAGATATTGTACCAAAGAGGACTAGAGACTAAAGTTTGCTAACTACTGGTAGGCCCCTCACCATTCTAGGAAAAATAGAAACATTCAGGGTCCTTCTCCACAAGTGAAAAACTTACTTTCACCATGACATGTTTGTGCAAATTTCAAAAAATCTTAGGCATGGTTTGAGAAAAATACAAAAGCCAGAGTGAATTACTAGGTCCAATCCCTCCTTTGTCAAGGGCCCAAGATACAGTAAGAGTTACAACTGGTTGACAGGGCAAGAAAAAAAATCTTATCACTTTCATACTGATGCCATAAGTAATCAAAAAGTTCTGAGCAAAATCACAAGAATGCTTGTAACATTTTAAATCTTATTTTTCTTGCAAATATTTACCTTATCTTTGTAGACAATCACAACCACAAAAGCTGCAACTTCAACAGCAAGGATGATAAGCAAGATTGTTGCATACTAGAAATAAAAATGTTAAATTCAGTAAAGAAACGATCATAAACATTCAAAATAAATGACAAGGCTTTGGAAAAGTTATTGACAGTACAGTTAAAATTTAAATTGTTTCAATTTTAAATCTTCAAATCTAGAAATTGAAGAGACCTCTCCACCAAAAACAGAAACCTTCATGCAAGTTTTCAGCCTGATCAGAGAAAGTTTTTGATTCATCAACGTTTCAATGAAAAACTTTCAAAATACTTTACAATAATGGAGAAATAAGGCCAAAATAAAACTTTTGCCCATCTTTACATTGTCAGGAAGAGGTTTGCAATTTTACGACCAACACATTTACTATTGTAACATTAGTTCGTTTTGACTAATTCTTGAGTTATTCCAATTGTAGATATTTGGAGACTAGAAACAAAATTTGCTTAATGAGGTTTCAGCTTCATTTGTAACTAGGAGAAGTGGTAAAATGTACAAGATTAAAACTACACCTGGGTTTGGTTTATGATAACTAAACTGTTACAGAAGCAGTTGTAACAATTTAGGTTATATCTACAAAATTAGTAACTAAAATTTTATAATTTTTTGTAGTTTTATTTGAACATTTAACTATTTTAATGACCTTTTCCAAATTTAAAATCTTTAATGTTTCTGTTAATCCTAATTTTTTTTTTGTTTGGCCATCTATTTTTTTTTTTCCTTCTCTCCTGAATCTAAGATCTACCTGGCTAAAACAAAAAAAACTGCTCACATAAGAAAAGTCAGTCTTTATGTCTAGAGACCCACGCATATCAAAATGAGCACGAGCTCGATTTTGAGCCAATTGTGCATGCATATCTTTGTTGCTATGACATTTGCCTTGTCACGCATTGTCTACAAGATCGTTTTATCTTAGATTATTCTTCAATTTAATAGATCAAGCATAGAATTTTAAGAGAAAGGATTTCCAAATTTAAAACTTCAGTGAATAAAATACAGAAATTAAACTTCTAAAAATAAGATGCCTATCACTGTATAAAGCAGGGCTATACCTATAACTAGATATATAATCTAGTGGAATACATAAAAAGGAACTCACATTGTCCAATATTTTCTGTATTTTAGTAAATACAATGAAAAGCAGAATGCAACATTCATGAAGCATGCTATCTTTTTGTGACCATTAGATTATTAGTAGCAAAAGTAGAATGGTTACTTTCTCTCCCACTTTCCTTTTAACTCCTTAAGTCCCGTAGTATATTTTACTACAGTTAAACCTAATGGCTAAAAATGGGTTACAATACACAAATCTAAAATAAAAGTTCCTTTAAAAAGCAAAATATGGACTCTTCAATAAAGGACACTGAGTACATGTGATATTTTAGAAATCAAAAGGCTATAGACATTCCAGATAAAATTTACACATTACAGTAAGCAAATCAGTTCACATTGCACTTTTAGCAATAAGTGGTTTACTAATGCACAACTCATTTATACAAGTCATGCATCATTGAACAAATAGAATTTTTAGCAAATTTCACAAGAATTGTTAAAAGGTTCCAAAAATTGAGAAGTTGATGAATATAGATGGATTTTATACTTTCCTCACATTAATTATGCAGCAAACAGCATTGTACATTAGATTTTAAAAATAAATTACTTGGTCACATTTATAGGACATTGGAACCTAATGATTAAGAATATTTGATTTTGTGCTAACTTCCCATATTTAACCCAGGTTTGTCAAACTTTTTTTGAAAATGGACCACTAAATGAAATTATATTCCATATCTGTCAACCTAATATCATGCAGCTTACAGACCGATCTATTTTAATGGATACTATATACTTATTTTTGCATGTCAAAAGTTGGATAACTGCAAAATTGTTCAGTATCAGAAAAAAAAAAAAAAAAAAAAAAAGTTTAATTCCTCAGTCTAAAATTAATCAAGTTTTAATCTTGTATCTTTAATGAGCAACCCTTTTTTTTTTTTTTAACAATTTGAGGTTTAATGCATTGTTGCCAAACAGATAAAAGAAATCACTCCAGGAACCAAACCTTCGCTACATAAGTGAGAATCAATATACTACTATCAATAAGAATCTTATGTATTTAACACTTGAGACTGCATGCAGGTAATTAAAGTCATAGCGACCTAGGCTCAGACAGCAAACACAAGTCAGTCATGAATACTAAACATTGACAGCTTATACACTGTTGGGAACTCGCATGTCAGACTTGATAATGCCTTATTCTTACAAACTTATGCGATGCATCTTGACAAAAATGAAATCAGAAATAAGGGCTTACTTTGAAATTACTAAGTTTCTGCATACATTTGATAGGTGGAAAAGAAAAATATAAACAAATCTCTACAATTGCAATGCCGAGTAAATACTGCTTTTTTTCATTTTACTTCAAAGTTCTCAGAAATCAATAACTCCCTCCTGGAGCAAACACTATTTCTTATGAGATAGATATTTAAAGTTATCCTTTACTTCTAAAACACCAAGTTGGGACAGAAGTTGAGTATGTTTTGCGATTTATTGATTTTACTAGTTTCCAGGACAATTCATTTAGTCTGGTGGAGTATGATGCTTTGTGCCATTACCTCAAAGTAACATCACTTGGAGAATGTGCACCATGCATAGTAAAATAGCCATACCAAGGAAATCTTATTTAGGCCACAAATACCATGTGATTTTTAATATTTAGTCAGAGTTTACTTGTATGGAAAAGTATCCTCATGCCAGGTCGTCCTGATAAAAACCTGTATGACACTCGAGGACAGTATCAAGTAGGTATTCAAATGATTAGAATTTGAATTTATTTTAATGTCAATTTCTGAGCAAACGAAAACTTGCATATTTCTGACAAAATACAAGTAGTTGAATGGAAACATCCAAGGTTTCTAAAATTGAAATACAATATCAAGGTGAAAATTCATGCAAAGAAGTTTTCAGAAATATTCAGAAACAAATCAAAATACTAATCTTTGCCAAAAGATATCTATATATTACAATAGCGGGTTATATTTTGTGACAGCTTACATCTGGGTCGTTTGTTATGTACTTTATTTCTTGTCAAATAATTTTACCAATAATTTTTCATAAGTTTTGGTTATAGCTGATGAAACTAAAGTCATCTATTTTTTTAATAATTTTATCAAGAATTCATAAATTTTGATTTCAGCTATGGCTGAAGGAACTCTAGTTATATTTTTCATAAAGTTTTATTTCAGTTTTGATTCAAGCTAATGCACCCAAGTCATATGGATATATATATATATTTTTTTTGAAATTGCAACTTTATAATATATAAAAATCAATAGAACACTAATATATACAAAATCTTGCAAGAATTAAAATATATTTAAGCATACTTTACGACCTGGCTTTGCTAAGCATCCCTGCTAGCTTAGATAAATACTTTTGCAGTTTCAAAAGCTGCAATAATATCAGTCCATATATACTGAACATCTACAGAATGCCAACATCAATATATTACACGAGTCCCCTGTGGAATTTCCACAGGTTCTGCTAATTTGAAATGAATTTAATAAGTGGTTTGTTAAAAGCTAAAATGATCATGTAAGAATTGATCTGAACAAGGCAAAATAGTTTATCAAATTTTATGAGAATCAATTTCTAAAGCAAATGAAGCTCAATATTCAATTTAAATTGAAAAATTTACAGTAGAACTAATAAAATGATGGATCAAAAGCCGATACTGATTTGTCAATTATGAAAGAAAACTTCACACATTGCTGCAAAAATTTATATCAAATTCAAGTTGCCACATGAATATCCTCTTCAGAATTATTTGCAAAATGAAAATCATACAATATCAAGGTGAAAATTTCATGCATAGAAACTTTCAGAAATCTTCAGGAAAGAATCAAATTGTGAAATGATATCACGTGCATGTCATTCACAAACCGTTTTAATGCCTCATGTGTTCAGTGTGGCTAAATGAACAATTCACAAAAGCCATGAAGTGACATGTTTATATAAATATCAACTACCAAAGAGTTCTAATTTGTCTATTTTTGTGAATAGTTTTCCATTATCCTAGAATTTGATACAAATGCTCAACCTATTAAAAGAGGACATTAAATAGACAATATATTGTTCATGCACGGATTTTTTTTGTCATCAAATCTGGTTAGAAGGGAACGGGTTTTTCCACCAAGGTTCAAAACCCAACTGTTTTCAGCAGTTACGTATCAATCACATGTTCATAATATATTATGCATTAATGACTAAATATTTTCTTCCAAGCAAACTAGCAAGGCTATGCAGCGTTGCCCGGTTTCATAGATAAAATAGAATTAGAAAGTGCAACATTGTTTGAAAGGTCCTCCCAAGGACTAAACAAACGAATATAAGATTATCACAACCAGCCAGAGTCATACAGGAGTGGAATATGTTTATACATGTTTCTTTGGTAGTTTCTGAAATTTCACTGAAGACAGAAATACAATTTTCATTTCTACATTTCAATATGTTGCTTCTATTTATAATGATCAAAACTTTACAAACTAGATTCTAAAGAGAATCTTAATATTCTAGAAGACCCACCCCCTTCCTGCTAACAAATAATCCAGTTAACTTACCAATCCCAAAAGGAATCTGATTTCTTTCCAGGCTCCACAACAACCAAGGAAAGAAATTATAAGAATCAGAACGCTAGCAGCCAGAAGGACATACAAGCCCATACGTATCGAAGTCGGTGACAAAAGTGAACTTATGTCTTTAAGTTCTGATATCTTATCACTTGCTTCTTCCAATGTTCCAGGTCTAAGAATGAAAACCAAACTTCCAATCACACCAGCTAATGACAGCACCTTCAAAGAGAAAGGGATATTTTTTTAAAGTCAAAAATTCAACTTATAGAATTTACATAAATTGAAAAAATTAAAATACAAGTTTTCTGTAACTGTAAAAAGGTTACAATGACAGTCCAAACATAACATTTGTTCATCCAATACCAACAAGTTGTTGAATCGCTCTGTGTCATGGCTTTGTTCTCCATCTGTTCTTATGAACGTATCACCATTTTTAACAATGGCAGCTGTTGAGGGAAAATGGATTCAAAATTGTAAAAATAAGACTACGTTCGTGATGGAATCGATTTTAGCAATCGTTTAAGAGAACTTAATTTCTAAAATTATTTTCCTTTTATCTTACACAATCTCTGGTTTGACCGGATTGCACACCGACATGAGCATTCTCATGAAGATTTTCCAAGATTTACTACTTCTGCGTTGATGACAAATTGTCACGTTCGATAGTGGGTATCAAAATATGTACAGGTTGTATAAGGAGTTCATATTATAAGCATATATGAGAGAAGAGTTCATACTTTTCTTTATGAACTGTGTCTTCCTCGGTGTCGATCACAGTTGTTGACTGAAATGAAATACATGTTCAATAGTTTACAGACAATGAAACATACTGGAACCTGGAGGAGTGTCTAAGGGACCACATGTACAACCATCTTATATTTTTTTTTATTCCAGTTCTCTCAGGTTTCTGGAGACTTGTCTTTCAACCTCTGCTTCTAGGTGGAGTTTGGCACAGGCTCCCTCACATCCCATTAGTTTGCCAAAATCTCTCACAATTGAGTTCCAGTGATTTAGCCGATCTGGTCATGCATCTATGTGGCGTGAACAGTGTCACTTACCAATTATGGTTTTTGGATTTATAAATTATGTTTATTGCTAACTACAGCTAAATCTACAAACATCACTTAACTATTTGCATAATTAATTTTCAGTTGAAGTTATTTAACAAAACAATATTTTTCTTAAAACAGGAAGCCCTACTTGTATTGCCTTCACAATTTCATCTACTCCATGTGGTATCAATCTAAAATTATCAGAATGAGGCCGCAAGGTGTTGGGGGGGGGGGGAAAAAAAAAGGAAAATAATGAACTTACAAAAATGACAAAGTTCAAGAACAGTAGAATGTACTTCAGTATATTGTTACCACAGCCAGCCACCATCTTGATTGTTTCTTTAAATAAAAATAAAAAGTTTTAACATTTCAATTACAACTTGCAAAATATTTTGGAATAGACAATTACAAATGCGTAAAGATTTCTTATAAAAGAGATAAGTTGTTTTTTGAAAGTGAAAACAATTTCACCTCCATTAAAATTCCAAGAATTCAATTTTTTGTTTACAATTGAACACTGAATATTTAATTTCTAAAATATATGAAAAATAGAAAGGTTTCAAATTAACCAAGTTAAAATTTGAATTAATATGAAACCAAGGTTAATGCATTTAAAATCCCATTTAGAGTTGCTTAGATTTGCCGTAGAAATTTTTTTAATGTGATTGGGTTTTTTCAATTCAAAAAGATTAAAATTATGAATTATAAACATTCTATCTAATGAAGCAAATATAGAGAATATTCAAATAAAAGCAAAAATTGAAGTGGGTTCAAATAAAGAATTATTTGATACTCTGTTAAAATAACAAAGAATCACTTTTCTTGATTTTATGACAGCACTCCTTTTATTGACAATTCTCACCACTTCACTTTAAAGTTTTCTCAGCTTCCAGACACTACTCATTGTCGTCTACAAGTCATCCTTAACACTCACATGTAAATTATTTTTTATATTAGACCTCATCTTGTTTTAGTGGCTACAGGTAGATTTGTAACTAGGTGCTTCAACCAAAAGCAATTTTTGATTAAATGATATGAGACCCCCCTCCCCCCCAAAAAAAAAATCAATTTGTAAAACCTAAAGTAAAACTTCAGGTCAGAGTTTCAGAAATGTTCCCAGTGAAGAGATTTAGTGTGAAAAATAACCTTAGTGACACAATATGGTTTCCGTTCTGCTAGATCTACAGCAGATGTGCTTACAGTTATATCTCATAGGATAAGCGAATCTCGACAGAGGCAACCTTTCTAGGGCAATTGCTCTTGACATATCAAAGGCCTTTGATAGGGGTATGGCATAAAGGTTTACTTCACAAGATCTCCAGCTATGGTATAGCTGGAAATGTCTTAATTATCAAATCATTTCTCTCTGATAGGTTCATAAGAGTAGTAGTTGATGGGCGAAAATCAGAAGCTCACAGTATAAATGCTGGAGTCCCTTAGGGGTCGATCCTGGGCCCAACTCTTTTCCTGATCTACATTAATGATCTTCCAAATCACATCCTTACATCATTCGTAGACATTTTTGCTGATGACACTACCATCTATGGTAGCACATCTAAGACAGTAAACGACCAAGTTCTCTCCGATTCTCTCTCCTGATCTTGATCACGTTGTACAATGGGGAAAGGAGTGGCTGGTTACTTTTAATACATCTAAAACCAAGCTTCTATCTTTACATCAACGTTCTGATCCCCATCTGGCATCAATTAAAATGAATGGCTCTCGTCTTGGGAGGCCTCAAGTTTTGACAGGCTTCTGGGCTTGACCTTTACTCCTGATCTTAAATGGAATACGTACATCAAATCTGTTGCCAAGGCCGCTGGAAAAATGGTCGGATCCTTCTATCAATCTAGTAGATATCTCACTGCTGATGCAATTCTCTATCTATATAAGAGCCAGATACATCCAAGGATGGAGTACTGTTGCCACATATGGGCAGGAGCTGCTAGAAAAGACTTGTCCTGCCTTGATAGGGTTCAAAATAGACTTTGTGGCCTAGTGGGAGATGTTCTTTTCTCTTCGCTGCAACCTCTGTCTCACAGAAGAGATGTTGCGAGTTTGTCTCTGCTTTATCGTTATTTTCATGGAAAGTGTTCAACTGAGCTTCAATCTATGGTCCCCCCTTCGCCAAACTTTCACACGAAACACTAGACTAGCTGAAAACATTATCAATAATTTTCCCCACTCTTTATCTGTACCTAAACCTAAACATAGATTCCATGATCAAAGCTTCTTCCTTAGAACTGCACGCCTGTGGAATTGTCTTCCGTTTTCCTGCTTTCCAGTTTTCTATAATATGGTTGTCTTCAAGTCCAACGTGAACAAATTTCTGATGAGCCGTTCCACTTAAGTTAACAAATTTACCGAACTTCCATTACTATCGATTACTATATTGTCCTTTTGACTACTCTACACTCTTTAACCCTTATCCTTGAGTGGCCTATCGGCCTTGATAAGTGGTGACGTTTATGTAAAAAAAAAAAAAAAGTAGCTATTTTTGTATTGTCATCACTGAATGTGGCACAAATTTCTGCAAAACCGTTTTCCCCAGTCTAGATGGGTGGAGGTATTCCCAGTCTAGACGTGTGTGTGTGTGTGGGGGGGGGGGATATTCCCAGTCTAGATGGGTCCAAGGGGGGAGTGGAGAGGGAGGAGATATCCCAGTCTAGACTGGGGCAGGGGATTTTAGTGCATGAAAGGAGTTCAGTAGCAGCATTTGTTTCCGCTAACATCATAAAGTGACTGCATATGTTAGCTTTTTGTTTAGTGCACGTATGTGCAAAGTTTTGTGAAGAGTTGTTTATGAAGGTTACTGGTTGCATCTGCTTAGTGGCTTTGGGTTAGCTGCATTTTTGACTTTAGAATAAAAAACCATAAGACAGAAATAGATATATCAAATTAGGCTGCTTGGAGAGTTGATACTTAAACATTCATTACTGCTTCCCATACGATCACACGAAAAATTTGAAAATTCATATTTAAAAAAGGATTTTTTGCAGATCTAATACTAACGGCTTTGAAATCCTTCATTAGTCTGAAGAATCCTTTTGGATTCTATTTACCTAAGCTTTTAACTTTAAACATTCACTGAGAAATCCTTCCATTGAATTGACACGAACGATTCAAAACAGAATTTATTTATTTATTTTTTTTTTTTTAGACATTTGTACATTGCAAGACGCGAGAATGTTGAAAAATATTTTACTAAAATTGAAAGTCGAGTAGTAATTATGTTACACGATTTAACATGGCTGAGAAAATCAATTTTAGGCTTAAATTAATGCATACCAAAATCAATCCGACTTGTTCAGCCAAGGGAAAATAACGAAACTTAATATAGTTGCACACTTATAACTAGAGAAAATTTGATTTTAATGCATTTGGTAACAGTTATTCATTCTATATTTTTTTGATTTAATTCCCATTGTATTGTATTATTGCCCCTGTAAATCTTTCAACCCAATTTAGATCTGGACAATTTTAAGTCCAAAAAATTTATGCTGCATATGCTAGTTTCAATCACATCTGATGGAAGGGGGGGGGGCATTAAGAAAATTAAAAAGATGTCCTTTGGCCATTTACTTACATGTTAGCTTTCCAAATAAAGTTTGCAGGGTTTTTTGGTGATGAAACTGGAAAAAGAAAATTTTTATAATTTTGAAAAACGTTTCAATTCTAAACATTTACTAATGTCAAACAAGGTAAATTGTCACAGACACATAAGGACTATGATTATGACCAGATTTACAGAGGGCATCCTAAGTGCTCCCTACTCAGGATGCCCTCTGTAAAACAGCCAAAAGTTTGCATCAAAATACAAAAATGAAATGAACAGTTGGAGAAAGAATTTCAAAGACAAACAGTACAAGGAAAAGAACTGATTAGAGTACAAGATTTTCTAGCATCTGGGGATCTATACAGTGGAGATGTGGGATTTTGCCAATTATCAAGTTAGGCCTGGAATATTTATGTTGAGAGGGGTAGGAGTTCACTAAGTTTGGAGCATATTCTGTGGCAGTACTTGTAAAATAAGTAGCACGATGCAACATTGCAGAGATGGGATGGTCTGGTACTTGGCAGACTACAGAGAATGTTCCATGCATAGCTGAATGATAGTGCAACAGGATTTTTAACTTGGTAGAGGAGACACCTTGGCAGACATGAAAGTGTATTATGCATATTCAAATTTGAATGTTAGACTGATTTGAGGGGGGAAAAAAAAAAAAAAAAAAAAAAAAAAAAAAAAAAAAGTGCAACATGACGTTCACTATCCAAGGAAATAAATGCTTCCAGCTCCCATTTCTACAAATTACATTTATCAGAAGAACCCCATTTAAGAAAATATTAAGTTAAGGGAAGAGGAGATAACTCTTGCATTGCAGAAATCAAGAGTAGATTGTGAAAAGGTCTCTTGACAAGCTACTAACCTATTAGTAAACAGGGTGTAGACAGTAGCAAGCTGGGTCACCTTAATCTATACTCCTATAAATTTGTTTTTCTTGTGAATTGATATTCATATTAAAAACCTTTTTCTATTTAAAAAGAAAAAACTATGGGTCATGGAATTGCATTCACAAGCAAAAGATATAGCTAATTTGCATATTCTTTTAAACATTCATTTTAATTCCCTTTTTAGTTTTTTCGGTTTTCCTTATAGGATAATCATCTTTAGTTAATTATGTGTAATTATATTCATGCAGATATTCTACAGGATTTACACTTGCCTAATATTTTCGTAAAAAGTTTAGTTAACAAAACTTTCCATATTTATGTATTTTTTTTGTTTAAAAAATTTTCCTACCGAACGCCTAGAATTTTTGGTCTACAGACATGAAACTTCATACAAGGTATTTGAAGCCACCTGAAACTATATTTGCGTTTAGTCTCGGAAAATTTGTACAAAAGTGAGAAAAATTTTTTTTAAATAAAATTTGCCAGGTGAAGGTTTAATGCCGGCATTCCGAATAATGTAATGACTATTGATTCACGTTTTAATTTTTAGCCTTGCAAACATGTCTTCATAGCTCAGTCATTAACCGAAGTAAAAATACATAAGCTAAGCGTTTGTTTCAATTCTCAGGTGGTGGCGCACAATTTATTTCATTACTATATATTGGGTCCAATATAATTGGAAATCCACATTAATCAAAATATAAGTGTATTTTATGACCAGGAAATGCCGGGTACCCTGCTAATCCACAACAATTTCCACTCAGGAAATAAGATGTCTGAAACTGTTGCAGCCCTCATAGTAAACAAATGATATCCATAAAATTAAATGCAATTGAAGAAATGCATATTTAAGCAAAGAAATACATTTTCAGAGAAATTAGTCTGTAATGCTTAGTGTAATGCATACAGTAAGTTTTAACTGTTCAGTTTGTCTTAAAATAGCAAAAATGAAGAGTTTCATTTTTCAGTTGCTATTCTAGTGAGTAAAAGTAAATAGCTGCTTCTGCCCCACTGAATTTAAAAAAAAAAAAAAAAAAAAAAAAAAAGCTGTACAACTGACAAGTTTTGGAAGTTCTCAGAAGTACAAATTTTAGAAAGTTTATAGAATACTAGCAGGCCAACCAGCATTGCTTGCTTATAAAATATGATTGCATATGATTAATTCATGCTGATTTCGTATTATCACTGAATATTAGATTGTAGCTAATATGTAGCCATTTCAAATGTTTAAAAAAAAAAAAAAAAAAAAAACTCGAGTGCCATCAAAACCAGAATATGTAGCTCTTCAATGTTATCCATCATCTGACCCAAGTCCATACACATAAAAACTTAAAATATTGTTAAAGTTATAAACATGCATTTGCATAGGCATAGAAATAACATTTAATAGACTTCTACCAACCAAGTTCCATTTTTGACACCTTAGCAGCTATTTTTATCAACTAAAAAAATTAAATTTGTTCCGGATCCAAAACCCCTCTATTTCAAGTTTCCAGTATGTAGACAAAAAATTGACAGTAATTTGGTAGAAACAATTACTCCGACAAAATCATTTATATTGAAATCACCGTTATTCCAGTGATAGGTTGATTTATAAGATTTTTTAGAATGCTATGCTCCGGGCAGTTAAGATGCATAAACATCCAATCAAATATACATTTATTAGCAAATGTGTCATTGACAAGTAAATGTCTGCCAGCAGTAGTATTAATTCTAATGGTAGCAGTACTGACAAGGCTTAAATCATTTGAACCAGCTCACAAGCAACTTGTTAAACAATTCACTCACATTTACTGAACAGCATGAAGTCTGGACATTTGAAGACAATTAGAGCCTTTTTAGAAATCAACTCTGAAGCAATTTGTAATGCATCTTTGTGGCCATTCAATTGACACCTAAAAGAGACCTGCATCTGAACACCTTGGAAAACCTCACTAGTTTACCTCGGATTTTTAAATACTGAAAATGGATCTTCTGCATCTCAGGACAGACCAATTAGTCTTCTGTGCATTATTAAAATGACGATTAAGCCATGAATTGACTCAATGATAGTTATTGAGGGCAAACAAATAAAGTGACATTCACTCATTTCAAAATAAAATCTTAATGGTTACTTGTATAAATTTATGTATCCACATAAAATGTTAGGAGATATTTCAGCCTGTTGAGTGTTTACAGGTAAACATTGAAAATTACGTGCAACTTGAGTTTCACATTTTTATAACACCCTAGCCTAGGTGTTTGGAGGGGGTGTAGAGAAAAAAAAAGTGATAGTAGGCAGGCTCAAACTTTTACCATGAAAGAGCAAAAGAACGTAAAAAAAAGTGACGTCATGTCAATTGCCAAACGGGATGTGACAAAGGTTTAAATTAAGACTAGTTTATCAAAAGAGGGGGGGATGACTTTCACAAATATTGACAAAAAAGCGGCCCCTCCTTGTAGAAAAGTGCCCAGTTGAAGAGGAAGGAATTAACGTTTCCAGCCAATTTTTCGATATGTCGTCCGAAGAGTCAAGCATCAAAACCATACCAGTCTCGTGAAAATCAGTTGCTTTTGTCGAAAGTTTTAGGCAAACATACAGGTTAAATTTATGCTATAGATAATTCACTCCTAGACTAACCTATCATCATCAAGTTTACAATTCAATTGCTAGGCATAATGCAGGTTATATTTAATTTACTTTTTTTGTACTGGTGGCAAAGGAGAGGATAGCACTTTAAAATTAAAATACTTTATTTGTGAAATTTTTTTAATAGGTATTTGACATCAATTAACAAAGTGCGAATTTCCATTTTTTTTTTTTTTAGATTGGGCGGGGGGGGGGGACACAATATTACCATAATCAATTTAAAACATTTCAGATTTGCATTAAGTTTGACCCATAATCATTAGACACCAGTTAAGATTCCACAAATTTAAATTTGAAACTGGAGCCTAAACTCCAAATTTTAGAGATTTTAGAATTAATTTGTAATGGATTTTGATCAAACTTAGAATATGGATTCCAGACATAAGGAAGAGAATTACATTCTGATTTTTAATCTTAGTAAAAGGATGAACATAGTGAAATAGTGTTATGCTGGGAAAGGAATTCAGTTTTCACTTTTACTTGCCCCCCGGGGGGGGGGTTAGTATTACTTTAACAAAACCATCAACGGCCTTAAGTTCTAGTTTCAAGAATTTATCTAATAAAATTATTAGTTGAAGTGGAAAAACGATTAGTTTATTCTTGGATATTTGATACAAAAAAATGTGCAGTCTTGGCAATGAAAAAACTTCACATGTAAAATTTATACCTAGTATTAATTTCATTTTTATTAAATGTATTTGATGAGGATAAAAAAAAATCATAAAATAAGAACCTTAGTATCTGTTGAATATCCTCTGATAAAAAGATATCATTGTCAAGCGAATATGATTACATCTTATACAAACAAGAAATGTACGCTTGGCAAGACGAACTTGTTAAATAGTTGTAGGAAACTGATCACAATGACATGTTGCAGATGAGTTCTTAGTTCGTATGAATGCATAAAAATGCAAGGAAAAGTTGAATACGTGCAAGAAATATTGCTGTTTTTGTTAATATTTTGTTGGCTTTGATATCAATTCTCTCTGGCATGAGGTGTTCTCTTGCCAAGCTGTTTATAAAGGTCATAAAATAATGTGCTTAGATCTCAGGAATCAGTCATGTAACGTTATGGCTACAATGTTCTTAATGTCCACCACATACAAAGATCTAAAGTTCAAATGGGTACACATGTGGTTTCTAATTAGGCGTCTCAAAGTCATTATCTTTGAAGATGCATTTGTTTCTTTGAACAAATCTAGTATTTTGGAAAACACTGAATTTGACACCAAATGAAAGATTTCATGCTTACTTTATTGTCAATCTCGATATTATCTTGATCTTCAACTACTTATTGGAAAAAAGAATCTATAGCATTAGAAAAATCATTTCTTTATATATCACCTTCCCCTAACTAGGAGAGAAAGACAGGGCAGCCTTGCAACTGTTCTTGGCATTTGTTTTCTTTATGCCAATCTTAGTGGCGTAAAGTTAGTATTAAGTAATTATATGCTGTTTAACATTTGTTGCACATGTATTAAACAGCTGGAAGCAACCAACTTCCCAAATCTGATCGCATCTTTATCCTTATTTTTTGTTACTTTGGCTTTCTGTTAACTGACCCTGTTCCCTCAACTGTTCTAAATCTAACCAAAGAACTTTCATTCTTTCCATGTGTCCATAAAATCTAAGTCTTGTTCTGCACACATCTCCCATTACCATTCAGATTTAAACTTAAAGATCAGATACATGATAGATCTGTTATTGCTGGCCTTCCAAGTGTTGCCATACATAGCGTCGTCTGTATATGTTAAAGAATGAATTTATGATTTGAGATATTATTGACGCTAAGTCTGACCTAGGATCGATCTTTGAGGCATGCCAGCATTGATACTTTCAGATTTCTGCCATTGATGAATACTTATAAAAACCTATCAGAGGAAAGATTTGATGGTTGAGGACATTTCAAGATATTCTTTAGCTGAAAATTTTGTGAAGTAGACCTTTATGCAAACTTCTATCGAATACCTTTCATATGTCAAGAGCTATTGCTCGAGAGAAAATTTCATAGAGATTCACTGATCCTATGTGAAATTACAGTCAGTACATCAGCTGTAGATCTCTTAGGATAGAAACCCTATTGTTCATTACAGAGTGGCTTGCGTTTTGTAGAAAATTTCTAACACGCTCAAGAAACTTACTTGTGACAGACTACTTGATCTGTACAAGTTCAGTTTGGTCTTTAGTGGGTAAAAACTTAAGGGTCAAAATGAAAAAAGTTGGCACTAGGCAGGTATAAGCAGACTTTTTTTTTTCCACATAGGCATCACCACATTATCAAGGCCAAGAGGCCACTCAAAGATAAGAGTTAAAGAGTGTACAGTAGAAATTGGACAATATAGTAATCATTAGTAATGAAAATTTGGTAAATTTGATAACTTATATGGAACGGCTAATCAAGAACTTATTTACGTTAGACTTGAAGACAACCATATTGTAGTCAGCCGGAAAGCAGGAAAACGGAAGACAATTCCACAGGCGTGCAGTTCTAAGAAAGAAGCTTAGTTCATGGAATCTACGTTTAGGTTTAGGCACAGATAAAGAGTGGGGGGGAATTATTGATAGTGTTTACAGCTAGACGAGTGTTTGTGAAAGTTTGGTGAGGGGGGATCATAGATTGAAGCTCAGTCGAACACTTTCCATGAAAATAACGATACATCAGAGACAAACTCGCAACATCTCTTCTGTGAGATAGAGGTTGCAGCGAAGAGAAAAGGACATCTCCTACGAGGCTACGAAGTCTATTTTGAACTCTATCAAGGCATGACAAGTCCTTTCTAGCAGCTCCTGCCCAGATGTGGCAACAGTATTTCATCCTTGGACATACCTGGCTCTTATATAGATAGAGAATAGCATCAGCAGTGAGATATTTACCGGATCGATAGAAAGATCCCAGCGGCCCTGGCAACAGATTTGATGTACGTGTTCCATTTAAGATCAGGAGTAATGGTCAAGCCCAGAAGGTTGTCAAAACTTAAAGCCTCCTGAAGACGAGAGCCATTCATTTCAATTGATGCCAGATGTGGATTAGAATGTTGATGATGTAAAGAGAGAAGCTTGGTTTTCTTTGTATACATACAAATATACACTTTGGTAAAAAGTTTTGTATGCATATAGATTTAGGTCAAACAGTAACAAAGCTGGAGAGTTAAAAGTTTTTAGTTTCGATTCTAGCCAATGGCACTCAAGTTTTTACTTTTGAAATCATGACTATTGGGGGCAATATAATTGATAGAGAATTGAATATAAGAAATGAATATAAGAAATCTGCATAAATCCAAATATTCATATATATTTATGACCAGTCAACCGCCATCACAGAATCTCTTAGACAATGCTGGATCAGGACAGCCAGTTGAGAAAATTTGGTGTTAAAGGTTTTCTTTATCATTTCAGACTTTTCAAGAACAGAAAGGAATAAAAATGATTTCATACAGTGAGATATCCCTCACTACCAGAGAATATGGCAGTTAGAAGTGCTATGCTGTATGGAGAAGAGTACTGAGCCAAAGTAACCTATTCAGTATCACAGAAGGTCAGTAATTTTTCTGTATCTTATAAATGACTCCTTTTAAGATGAAAACATTGACAAAAATTGGTTTTGGTTGGTTAGTTAAATATTTTTTAGTAAAATTTGAAAAAAGATTAATAAAATCTATTAAATCCACATGTAAAATAAGCAAACTGAAAACCTTTAGAAATTAAATTGCAACATCAATGTCTCAATCAGTAAATAATGATTTGAATCTCGTGCATTTTCGATAAACAAAGTTTATTTTCACTCGATGGAAAAGTTTACTTAGTTACTGTTGGCATGCTATAAACATACCCTCTTTTTTAATGTTAAAATTTTAGTATATGTAAGCGGTTGTTTTGTATGTTAGATAGAAACAGTTGTCCGTTAGTGATAAGGCTCCTTGTGTCCTTAAAAATAATCTGTGCTTGTAGCATGTAACATAAACACACATTTAAGTGGAAGTGAAAACCATTACTTTTAAATAAGATTAATTGCAGAAAGTAAAGTGTCAGGAATTTACTTTTAAAATAAATTTATTAAAGTAAATTATTTAGCACATTTAGGTAAGCATAGCAAATTTTCTAAACCATAAATGAAACATTATCCAGGTCAATAAAAGTAAAAGAAAAATAGACTAATCCGACCAAATATCGATATATCAGACATTTGTATAGTAGACTTTAGTAGGTTCTGCATTGATTAGGAAAAAGGACCGCTCTTGAGGCATATGAAAGTAATATCTAGTAAAACAATTATCACAATTAAATGTAAAACTAGTGAAGTATGTTATTTTATTTGAAAATGGTTTCTTAGATTCTGATTGGAGTTCATTTTTTAAAATAGAATCTCTTGGGTGGCAGTTTTATATTTTCTATAATGACTAGCTCTATCTACTTAGTATTGTGCCGGAATCTATTCTAATTTTTTTAATGGACTCCAATTGGAATCTGAGAAACCTGTTTTAAATACAATTAAAAAAAAAAAAAAAAGCATTGTTTGCAACAGATTAAATTTAACCCTTATCCTCGAGTGGTCTCTTGGCCTTGATAAGTGGTAATGCCTATGTAAAAAAAAAAGTGTTTAACAGATTTCAAGAAGTGTGAAAGAACAATGGAAGTTAAGGGATCCATTATGGGTGACATGGTAAAATGAAGTGTTATTAAAGAAAAACAACTATGAAGCAAGTAAAGAGTCAAGATGTGCATCTGGTAACAAAAACGACGGCAAAGAGAAATGTACAAAAACCAAGAAAAAGATTGGAAAACTAGGTTTCCAGATACAAGAAAAAGGGATGACCAGAAGAATGACGTGGTAGATTTCATTCAAAATGATTGTAAGGTGGTAAACACCAGGAGGGATGTTAGGAAATATGAGATTGAATACAGATTTTCATGGAAAAAGAAAATCTAATAGTTGCAAAAGCAATTTCTGGCTCAGCTATAAGAGTTGAGAAAAATAAGTTTAGACATCGCTGATCAATTTGTATCTTTGAAGGAAATTTTGTATTAATGAGGCCATGTTTTAGCCAGGCCAGTGTTGCAATTCCAGCCTTGTAGGCCTTCAAGATAAAATATAACATGATATCACCGTACAAGGCCATCTTTGATAAAGGCTTCATGTCATACTAGTTGATCAATGGTACTTCAATTCTGTCAAAAATCAGTTTGATATTTGGATATATGTTGATGCTTATGTCATTTCAGTCTCCATTGTCCTACATAAACAGCTCGTTAGTGAAACTAGTCAATAGTTTGTTGAATCTGTTCGTCGTTTGAGTATTGCTTATCGCAAAGTTTCCACAAAGCTGCCTGTATACCATATCTGATCTTTCAAAGATTTTTGGTATTTGTTTCAAATCTGGATTTCATCATCTCGTCCTTTATCATAGATTTACCAATAGAATCTTTTAATTCAGTAATAGTTAACTGTCTGATGCAAAACTTAATTTGTTTTTTAGCAATGCTCCTAAATTTAATGCAAGATCACACCATTTACTCCAAAAATGGCTTAAATTCTGCCAAGAGTTTGGCAATATCATTTTTATATTCATTTTATAAATTAATAAAATTTTAAAATGCAATTTAAAAGCAAGTTAAAAATCGACTGTATTCAAGCATAAATTTCTTTGCATTTATTCCAGTAAACAGTTATCACTTCCACATGGGTCACCACAGGTTCTCTAAATAAAGCCTATAAAGATGAAAGAGCAAAAGTTCATGGCTGACATTTAACTTGCTCCTGTAAGACTTACTGTTTAACAATGTTTCGAGTTTAGTTTCTAGAAGTCATGTTGGATTGGATTCCTTACATTTGCAGACTTCATGAGCAGTCAATAGATTTTAAATTTTAGACTTATCCCAAACTGTCAGACACACTAGGTCTCCACTGAAGTGGAAGTTGAGGGGGGGGGGTACTTACTCTAATAGCTTCTTCCCTCACACTGCTAGAATTTGTAATTTTCTCCATTACCTGTCTCTGGCTGTACCGACATTCAGAAGTATTAATGTAAACAGACATCTTGCACATCTTTAAACAATTCCAATAGCAGTTCTATGGGCAGACGTTTCTTAGACTGATATGTGGATCAGTATCTCATGCACATAAACGTTACTCTATACGGATCAGTTATTTGCCCTTGTGATGATTTCCAACTTGTCTGACAAGTGGCATCTACTTCCTGATGTGCAATTTTTCTATTCACTTCTGAATACCTATTTCTTCCATTTTTCGTCTGACTGTCCATATAGACGGACCTTTCTGCAAGCCTCAAAGGCGCACAATTGTTTTAAAGCAAGACGACAATGTATACACTAACAAACTCATATACATCCACAATGAAAATGTATACAGAAACAAACTAGTCATCCTTACGCATGTACATCCACTTATTGTTCTTGCCTTCCATTTAAATATTCGTTGAACATATTGTCTCTGCTTTAACATTCTTTTTGAGGTCTCCTTTACATGTACTTCTCCTGATGTTGTCATTCACTTTATTTGGAGTTGTATGAACACCCGTATTTGGCATATACAAGATCTGTAAGAATATCAACATGCTTACAGACCTTCCACAAAACCGACAAACAGCCAATGCTACAAACGGTAACTACACATGCTACAAATGGTAACCCTGATCTCTACAATATAACTACACATACTCTAAAGTCCTTTTACATTCAAGTGACAATATGCCATGTTTGGAGGGGAAAAAGGTAAACTCAGCACTCCAACAAACGGAGAAGGTTCTGTACAAAATCCATTGCTTTGCATCTTAGAAACATTGTGTGGCTTGTTTAGATTGATGCTGGCAGTTTAGTATTTATCCATGAAATAATGGAAAGTATTTTTAAGTTAAAGTTTGAGGAATGCTATAGAAAGTTAGGAATTAAGTTATTACAAGACTAAAATGATCAGTGGTAGTGTTGTAAATTTCCTAGCAAGGGAATTCTGTTAAGTTTGGAAATGGAGGCAATGCAATTTTTTTTATGGCACTTGCACACAACGAAAATTATAGGTAGGTCAAAAGAATTTATGTTCAAGAAAATAAAAATGATTAAGAAAATGGGGAGCAATTATAGCTGCATAACTATCAAGGTTGCTCAGAAATTATCTGGATCATTGGAGCACAGATACTAGTGCTATTGCAAGAATAAAAATCCACATGGAATCCATGCAAATGCATAAATTATTCTAGTTGAGAATGGATGGCGTAAGTTCAGCATTACTACTGTCAACTAAGGGAAGAGTTTAACAAATATTTGTATGAAATGTGATTTATAGAAGTGGTTAGCAAAGTTTGATGACATGTATTACATAAATGTGAATGATAAAATGGGTGTGTAATGTGAGGCTGGCTCGTGAATGTAATAAGAGATAACGTAATCCAAATTAGCTATGCTTTAAAAAAAAAAAAAAAAAAAAAAAAAAAATCCAATACATAAATGCTAATATTTCGCATTTTTCCATATAACTCCCCACCCCAAACTAAACTTCATGAAAACAATTTACGGACTATTATCATCATCTCCCAGAGATTTCACGTTTCTGTTAACTATTCCTCTGGTCTTTGTCAGGTGGTAAACCACAAAAGTTTCATACCCTCAAAAAAGTCCAGCAAAAACCTAACAGCCAGCTGTGGTTCTCCAGAATGCTGCTGCCATTGTGCACAGAAATCACTTTCCATTGCTTCCAACATAATAGATATACTGAAATTAAAACCACTGTAGAAAATGTAATAAAGAATGTGAGAGTTGTATGCTCAGTCCGTCAAGTTCAAAGTAGCTGAGCAGTGGCTTGGTCCCCATCAGTTTTGGCAAATAGTAAACTGAATCCTGAACAGAAGCGTGTGCTCTATCCAAACTCATCAATGGACCGGAGGTAATTATCAGCATCAGACAAAGCCAAACTCTTTGCAAAGAACTTTGCAGCTAATTCTACCCTTTACAACCAAGGCCATCAACCCTCAGTATTTTCTTGCGTATCTGAAAACATGCTATGTAACATACAAATATCTGTACGTGAGATCGCCAAGCTAATCAAAAACATTGATTCCAGTAAAGCAACTGGCCCTGATGGCATTCCAATTATAGTGGTCAAAAAGCTTCAACCAGAACTAGCGCCCATAATTAGTCATTTAAGTGTTGCCTTAAGGAGAAATGCTTCCCAACACCTTGGAAAATCTCATCAGTATGCCCTGTATTTAAGAATTCAGTCGACTGTTCATCTCCCTCAGTACAGACTAATAAGTCTCCTGTGCACGTCATGAGCAAGTTGCTGGAATTTGTTAAATAGAAGTACTCAACCATCTCAGCAAAAATAAGCTGAGTGACATCCAATATGGTTTCCGTTCTGCTAGATCTGGAGCAGATGTGCTTAGTTATATCTTGTAGGATTAGCGAATCTCGGAGGCTTCCCCTCTAGGGAAATTGCTCTTAACATATCAAAGGCCTTTGATAAAGTATGGCATAAAGGTCTAATTCAAAATCTCCAGCTATGGTATAGCTGGAAATGTCTTCAATTAAATCATTTCTCTTTGATAGGTTCATAATAGTTGTTGATGGGCAGAAATCAAACTTACAGCATTAATGCTAGAGTCCTTCAGTGATCCATCCTTGGCCCAACTCTTCCTGATCTACATTAATGATCTAAATCACATCCTTACATCATTTGTAGACATTTATGCTGACGACACTACCATCTATGGTAGCACATCAAAGACCGTAAGTGACCAAGCTCCGATTCTCTCTCCTGATCTCAAGTATGTGGTACAATGAGGAAAGAGGTGGCTTGTTACTTTTAATGCATCTAAAAAACAAGCTTCTATCTTTACATCAACGCTCTGATCCCCATCTGGCATCAATTGAAATGAATGGCTCTCGTTTTAGGGAGGCTTCATGTTTCGACAAGCTTCTGGGCTTGACCTTTACTCCTGATCTGAAATGGAACACATCACATATTGCCAAGGTCGCTGGAAAAATAGGCTCCTACTGCTCACATTAGATATCTCACTGCTGATGCAATTCTCTACCTATATAAAAGCCAGGTATGGCTAATGATGGAGTACTGTTGCCACATCTGGGCTAGAAGCAGCTTATCCTGCCTTGACAGAGTTCAAAATAGACTTTATAACTTTGAGAGGATGCCCTTTTCTCTTCCCTGCAACCTCTTTTCCACAGAAGACGCATTGTGAGTGTCTCTGCTTTATTGTTATTTTCATGGCAAGTGCTCGTCTGAACTTCAATCTATGCCCCCCCCCCTCGCCAAACTTTCACAGAAAACACTCTAGCTAAAACCACTCAATTTTTCACTTTATCCATGCCTAAACCTAAATGTAGATTCCTTGAACAAAGCTTTCTTAGAACTGCACGCCTGTGGAACTCTTCAGTTTCCCTGCTTTCCAGCTGACTACAATATGATCGTCTTCAAGTTCAATGTAAAGAAATTCTTGAATCGTCCCCTAAAGTAATCCAATTTACAAAATTTCCACTACTTATGTTTACTATGCTATAATCACTGACTAATGTATACCCATTAACCCTTATCCTTGAGTGGCCTCCGGGCCTTGATAAGTGATTCCTGTGTAAAAAAAAAAAAAAGTTGGTTGAAACGTGAAACTAGATGAGGATAATTCGAAAATAAAGTATATAAATTACCTGTCTTAAAAGGATTTCAATAATAATTTATAACTTCAATAACAAAAGCATAAAAAATGCTAATCCAGTAGACCTACATATTCCACATTCATAGGACAAGTGGGCTAACAAAACTTTTCGCTTCTAAGAAAAAAAAAATTAGCTTTACATTTTGTGAGGTTTCACAATATCTATGTTCAGTGAGGTTATGTGGCACGTCAAGCAAATCCGAACAGTTATACATTAATCAATATTACCAGTCAGTCATATCTGCTCATGAATGAAAGATTTTATTTTTGAACAAATTCGATTTTTTCTTTAGCCGGTAAGAGCAGCTGCTAAGAGGTAAAAAAAAAAAAAAAAAAAAAAAAAAAAAAAAAAAACTGCAGGCGTAAGTTAACTTAAAATGCTCTTTTACTCATGCACAAATAAGTATTCATGTTAAACTGTTCAATTTTAATATTTTCTTATCAATCTCAATAGCTCAAATGGTAACAACCAAAGCTGAAGCACTAAAGGTTTTGGTTCTAACTGATGACACCCAAATTTCTGCTTTTTTTTTCTACTTTTGAAATTGCTACTATATATTGGGTACAATTATATGCAATAGAGAGTTGGCTTGATAATACGAAACCTGCATAGATTAAAATATATTAGCATATTTTTACACCTGGGCAAAACTGGGTTGCTTAATTGTGTGCATGTGCACTTGACTGCCGTACAAACGGTCGGGTTTCAATGCTGGCTTGAGGTAGTTGCCTGTCTAGCCGCACTGATGAGCTGTGAAACAGCGAAACAGTACTGTATGTGGATGACTAATTATATATATATATATATATATATATACACACATACACACTAGCAAAAGTACCCGTCGTTGACTGGGTTCAAAAACAGCCTACAGAAAATGGACTGATTTATGAAAGTATGATAGGTTATGAAAAAGGGTTGTAAAGAGAGCTTCGAATTTGGGGATATCAAAACCAAAGCAAAATATGATGAAAGTAAAAATAAAATAGATAAACCCCAAAATTTATTATACCATACCTGTTCACACTGAAACAGGTATCACAATATTCTGTGGATCTATATTAAAAACCTTGTTAAACTTTGTGACATTTACATTCTATGGAGGTTATGTGCGAACAAACACCCCATAATTTTAGATTACCATATTTCTTCAAACAAACAATTATCAAAGTATACTTATGTAGATATGAAAAGTTTGTGCCTATTTCCATTCTATGGAGGCCAGGTGCAAACACAGACCCCACAATTTTATACCATTCCTATTTAAGTTACCATACTTATCAAAGTATTATGTACATCTATATCAAAAACACTTGTAAACGTTTTAATTTTAAAAATTTTTTTTATTTCCATATTTTGGACCAGGCATGAACGCAGACCCCACAATTTTAATGAACCATCAATCTGCCAGATCAAACATACCCATTCCTGTGTCTCGGTACATCTATCATATGTAATCAGTTTTTTGAAATAGTCAACCATATAGGAGCCTATTCATGACCAGACAGGCATTCAGCATATATATATATATAAACATATAACAAAATTACATAACTCTGGATGTCATGCTTGTTTGAACACTTAGGATTTAATCAATGAGTCAGGTGCTGCATTTAAAGATTAAACAAAAAAAAAAAAAAAAAAAAAAAAAAGGCAGAAGTTGGCAAGACTTCAAAATAGCAACCTCTAGAAACCCGCATTATGAAAACTGATCTACTAGCTGAAATTGGAGATTAGACCTCAGTTTTTTTAGCAACGAATATTTAAATTTAAGTCAGCGATTTATAGGCATCTATAATATAAATCTCACTTTTGTTTAAATGTATGTTTGTATGTCTGCCCAAATCTTAGGACAGAGGCGATGGATTTTTCATGAGACCGGTATTGTTTTGAAGCTCAACCCTTTGGATGGCAAATATCGAAAAATTGGTCAAAAACATTAATTCCTTCACCCTCAATTGCGCACTTTCCTACAAGGAAAGGGTCGCTTTTTTTGCCGATATTTTCAAAAGTCATTTCCTTTGATTTACCAGCCTTAATTTAAACCTTGCCACTTCCAGTTTTGCGATGGACGCTCTATGAGGGGCTACAGACAAAGGCACCTCCACTAACTTTCAGCACACATTTGATCAAAGAACTTTTTCTCATGCCATAATCATCACTTTAAAATAATCTCATCCTTGTGATTTCTAAAAATCAGAACTTGTTACTTTTACATGGTCTTCATCTTTATCAGTTCCCATCTGACAGATGGCTTCCAATCAATCTTCATTACCGAGATTACTGATGCCAAATAAAATTTAGTCACTAGGTGTTACAACTTGAAAGTGAATGTTCCAATTATAAAAATCGTCTACAATGCTATTTTTAGAAAATAGCATTTAAATATTTTTCTAGATAACACACTTTAGCAGTTTTAAAATGCTAAGGAAAGTTTGAAGCATCTTATTTAGCTGGTTGTATATTTAGTTTCTTATCACATTTGTTTTATGTGGGAATCGTCCCAGACGAGGTATAAAGCTACTTTATGAAAGAAACAAAACGATTGTAAATGCAGGAGATGCCTATTGGCTTTAGTCTTGAAAAGGCTAAGGCTATAAATAGGAAAAGAGTAAGAAGAGTTCCATAATCTTGCCGCTCTCTTAAATTACAGCCATGTTTCTGCACGTTATCAAGAACCCTCATATGGGACAGATTCACTAGTCCAAATATAACAGTATTCCATAGATGTTCTGATAGATTTGTAGAGAGAATAAACTTATGAGGGTCATTCAATAAGTAATGCCCCTGACCCACTTCCCATAGCAGTAGAGCAACGAAACTTGCCACAGTTATTAGTCTTTCTCTACATAGGAACCACCCAGAGTTATGCATTTCTCCAGTCGTTTGATGCAGCTCTGGAGACTTTGTAGAACACCCCAGGTTGGTCCTCCAACCACAACATGACTTCAGAAATCAAGGCTGCATCATCTGGGAAACACTTTCCTTTCAAAAACAACTTCATGGCTGGAAAGAGGTGAAAGTCAGAGTGCAAGGTCAGGAGAGTAGGGAGGATGGGGGAGGATTTCATAACCACACGCCCATGCTTCTGATCTGGCGACATGCGAGTTGTGGACCGGAGTGTTGTCCTGCAGGAGGAGGGTACCTTTGCTGATCTTGCCCTGCCTCTTTATTTTGATAGCTTCCCTTAATTTCCTATAAAGTGAAGCATAATACGCTCCTGTAATTGTGGTACCCTTTGCCAGGAAATCACTACTCCGTCCTGGTCCCAGAAGACTGAGCATGACCTTGCCAGCAGAGGGCTGCACCCTTGCTTTCTTTGGAGGTGATGAGTCCAAGTGCTTCCACTGCATTGACTGGGATTTGGTCTCTGGATCATAGTGATGGACCCAGGTTTCATCCTTGAGCACTCTCCACATTCTCGCTTCTGGAATGGTGTGAGCAACCTGGGAATCCATCTGGCAGACACCTTATGCATATGCAAATCGTCATGAATGAGTTTCCACAGACCCTGTACTAATCTTGACATCTTGGGCTATTTGGCGAATAGTAATGCGCTGATCTTCCAAAATGGCAGCCTCAACTTGACAGAGATGCCTCATCAATGGCAGAAGGGGGCGACCAGGTATGGGAGCTGTTTCCACAGATTTCCGGCCATGTTTGAATTCATGATGCCAGTGTTTTACAAGGTCATATGATTGGGCATTATCACCATAAGTTTTTCATTTCATCAAAAGTCTGGTGTGCGTCCTTTCAAATACAAAAACCGGATCAATGCTCGACATTCAACAGGCTCCATTTCACACCCGACTCAGTTCAAACACCTGTAACAGAAACCACAATTAGTTCAGAGCTGTAATTTGCCACATAACCCGTAGAGAGAAATCATTGCACATGCAGAATTTCTGCTAGATCAGACAACTGGAAGTGGGTCAGGGGCATTACTTATTGCACGTCCCCTCATAGTTGTGAGAAAGTTTTGAGATAGAGAAAAGACTTTCCAAGAAAGAAAAAGCAATGGATCAAATGTATGAACTTTAAGATTTGAAGAGAAAGGCCAAGAATTTTCAGATTCCATTTCTCAAAAGCAGAGCCATTCACGAGAATCTCAGGAATAAAAGAGACACACCTACACTTGAAAGTCTTAACAGGATTAAACAAAACAAGCCATTTCATACCCCAATCTACAACCAAGCCCAAATCTACTTCTAGATCAGTTATATACTTTAATCCCAGAGATGGGTGAGAAGCAAGACCATAAGAGAGTGGTATCATCAATGTTAATTTTCTGAATATTTTCCGGGAGATCATCGATATAGAGAACAGTGTTGGGCCTCGAATAGAACCCTAAGAAACCCCAGTATAGATAGGAAAGAGAATGCAGAGAGAAAATTGAGAACAAGGATTCATGCCCAAATATTTGATTTTTGTGAAAAATTCACACATTTCATTGGTATTGAAAAGCTTTAAGAGGATAAATATCAACATAGCACAATAAGTAAATAATCATTTTTAAGGTTCTGTCCCAATGGGTATTTGTAGGTATTTTGCATAAAGGGTAATGTAGAGATTTGTGACTATTTCCATTGGCTTCCTAGACAATTTATTCCTTCGATATAAATTTCATTAAAATATTTGAAGTTTTAAGAGGTTTATACCCCTAATAGGCTTTGTTGTTGTGCACTTGGATTCAAACACTTCTATTTGCGCCCCCCCCCCCCGGAAATTTTACTTATTCTAACATTTCTAGACAAAGTTACAAAGATAATTAGTGGTCCCCGACAAAAGGAGGCTGGACCTGTAAATTCATCCTGGTCCATTCGTCCACCCACTTTTCTCTATGCTTTGGAAATTTTGCACAAACATTAAACATGATATGAGTAAAAAGTAACCATGGATTTTCCGGGAAAAATCCGGTTACAAGGGGTGCCTTTCGGGTTAAAATGGCTAAAATTGATATTTGTGCTTAAAAAAAAAAAAAACAAAAAAACAAAAAACACATTGATGCCTTGGATTTTTATAAAACTTTCTGAAAAGTTGTAACTGATTTCTATATAATTTTGTTTGTCTATACTTCGCGAGAACTCTTTTAGGGCTAATAAAAACCACTCCATTTTAGATTTTACCATATTTGTCCAAAATTTTCTGTGTCTATTTACCAGTTTTGCATGGTGCTAAACTCAAGTTAAGGCCTTGAGACTATTAGGGCTAAATTGGCGCAAATGATGGACTTAGTCATTTTTTTTTTGGCATGGTACAGAACTCAAATTTACATGTTAAGGCCTAAAACTGCACAGTTTGTTCATTTTCACCAGGATTTGATGTCCCCTGGGGACTTTTTGGGGTTAAATGGCAGGTGGGGAGGGTGCAAATACTGAACTTGGTGATTTTTTTATGCCTCGTTCACTGCACTCACGAGGAACCATGCATGCTTCACTTGTGTTTATTAGAATTGAGAGGAATTCTCAAGATACTAGTTTGAGCAATTAACTTGAAAATAATTGAATTACAATATTAATCCAAATTAAAGGAATTATAAAGGAATTATAAACCTCAATTTTTAAGATTTTTGATAATAGTGAATGAATGAATTTGTACTCTTATGGCTAAATGGTAGAAACTGCAATCCAAGATGCAAGTTAATTATAGTAAAGTTAAAAAAAAAATAGAAAAAAAAAAAAAAAAGCTAATGTTCATGTCAATGTATGGTATTTTAAGGTTTACAATCAGTCATTTTTCATAAGTTATCTGCTGAAACCACGTCATCTTCAATTCTAATGTGGTTTCGTTCTAATTTTTAATCAGGGGTTTGTCATTGGGACGTTAGAATGGATAATGAATCTGAACGTATATGCTTTTGTTCAAATTTTTTGTGCAAGCTCATGTCTTAGAACATTTAGTGGCACAGAGTACAGATGTATAGTTTCTGCTTTGAAGTCATGCAAGTGCCCGATCATAACCACTTAATCTTCAGTCTGTCACATTGAAAAGGACATGTAATTTCTGTTTGAAAACATTTTCAAAGGCATTAATCCAAAGCTATGGTGGGACCTGTAATGACAGACTAAGCCTAGGTGAAGGCTGGTTTTACAGAAATCTTTGTGCAAAGAGTCTGCTCATCTTTCAGCTCTCATTACAGATGCTACCTGGTGGCTTGTAATACAAAGACAAGTTTTGAGATATTGTCGTTAGCATTCTGTGTACATCCAAACCATCTGAGGTGCCATTCCCTCATCTTGCTCTCAATGTAATGCTGTAAAATCTTCTGATACCCTCATTGCAGACGGAGCTATGCAATTCCAGATATCCAGTAGAGCATTTTGGTTTCCATGACATTAACTGTTGTCAGCACATGGAGATAACTCTTACAGTCTAGCAGATCTTCAATTTTAGACATTGTATAGTTTCCATTTATTGCAGGAGCTTAAACATTGTTATACAAACAAGACAGTTGTCATTTTAATTACTCGCTTTGCAAATTTTTCCTTTAATCCAGCACTACAAAGTAAATGAGAATTATATGGAGTGCTAAATCACAACTCTGAATTGGCCAAGATTAATTTTTTCCCCAGAAGTCATAACGTTTCATAAAAGGGAACTAGTATAGGATACTAGTGGTTCAGCCCGGCTTTGATCGGGTCCTATGTATCGCTCATAACTATATATATATATATATATATATATATATATATATATATATGAAGTTTGACTTCTGTCCAGATAACCTACATCTAAAATTTGTAGAGACTCAAAATTGGTGGAGGAGTTTGGTAGAGTCTGCAAAGGTCAACTCTTTCAACTTTGACCTCTTGGCAGCCAAATTTTTGCCCTAAAACTGATTAAGCTTGCTGCATGTCTGAATACCCCTTTATGTAAAATTTCAGATGTTTAGACCCAAGATTGGCCGAATAGTTTGCTAGAGACTTGGCAGAAAAATTTTCAGCCAAAAACCGATTAAAAAGCTTTCCCTATGTCTGAATACACTATGTAAAATTTCAAATGTTTAGACCCAAAATTGGCCGAGTAATTTGGTAGAGACCACAAAGGTCAATTTTTTTTAAAACCGACTCCAATTTTGACCTAACATTTGTTTTAGTATCAAATTAAATTAAAAAGTTTGATCCATGGCCAAGTAACCTACATCTAAAATTTCAAGTGTTTAGACCCAAAATTGGCAGGAGTTTTGTACAGTTTTCAAAGGTCAAATCGTTGACTTTTGACAGCAAAATTTCTGGCCGAAAACAGATTAAAAATATTTCCCAAATCTTTATACCCCATATGTCAAATCTAGAGTCTAGACTGAAAATTGATACTAGGGAAATGTACAGACAATTTTACTTTTATAGATAGTTCCATGTGAAGAAAGTCAAGGAAAATGGCAATTATTACTGCAGTCATTATAGACAGGTTCATAAATTTGATAATGACAAGGCAGCTTATCACAGAAAAGATTAAAGTTCTTTTATAAAAAATAAAATGAAATTACCGTTAAGAGTGGATGCTAATTTGAAGATTGAAAATTGGGTCAATAGTTTTTTTTTTTTTTTTTTTTTTTTTTTTTACCCAAACGTTTTACGATTCATAATAAAAACATCTGGATGAAATAACTATAAAAAAGGTTTTGAATTAAATAGGTATGAATAAATTTGAACTTGGCATTTTTTAGTCCCAACAACCTGGGTGTGCTAAGTTTTAATTTAGTTGATAAACAGTAAACAGTTCATAAAATTTTACACTTTCCAAGAGTTTACCTAGTGAAAAACCAGTAAAATAATCCAACTCCGACGGTATATATATATATATAAATATATATAATTTATTACAGCAGCTAATACATTAATTGAATAAATATGCAACACACACACGATTAGAGTTTAACGGTTAACAAACATTACGACGCCATATTGAAAAGAAAAGTTCGTTAACTGGCTTTTTATAAGGGAGATAACTTAAATTATGTATATTAATGCCAATATAGAGGGAGACAACTTAACACCTAGTTGCCTTTACAATCAACAAATCAGAGCTCAGATTAAAATCCAATACAGAATGAAGATTAAGTAAAACTATGTTCAGACAAAAAAAAAAAAAATCTTATAATGCCTCCCCTAGACAAAATAATCTAGAAAACTTGGTGGCAAGGCTTAAGAGGTTCACCTTCACTACCCAGGCTAATATCCTACTTCAATAGGTGGAAGACCATGTTAAATGACCCAGAACCCATCTAGCTAATTGCTAAGGTTTTGACCTCTACTGGTATTTCTAGAAAAAAATATTAGCATACAAAATCCTGTATGCTTGCTTTCATGCATATCTATGATTGCTCAACTCCATTTTTTTTTTCTAGCCTGGATATTTACCTCAACATGCTGAAGTTGCTGAAAAGTGCTCTGTGGGCCCCAGAAGTTGACAGGCTGGAAAGCCTCGTCACAATGAAAACTCCTGCAGAAGGACACTGACCTCTAAATTGGAACTTCCAGCTGTAATAAGTTAGCAAGGCTTGCATTTATAAACTTTAAATCTTTCATCTTCAATTAATGGATGACCCAAGAAATTAAATTGAAAACCATAAAGCACTGAATGTTTTCCTGTTATTTCAATAGGAAATTATGAAATGGTATCAATAGCAGAGGCAATAACTGATGACCATCCGAATATCTTAAATTATGTTGCTAAAAGAAATGTTTGCATGAATAAAGTATTTAATAATTTTGAAATTTTAGTTATCAATTAGCTAGGAATTACAAATATTTGATTTATAACTTTAATACTATAACAATTGTTATTCTCTAAAACCTATACTCTAGAAGAGTACTCCAGCTGAATCAAAATTTCCTCGGAAACCTCATCAGCATCATTTCCCAGTATAGACCTCAGGCAACTAGCAATAACCTAACCGCTTCTCAAAGGGGGTGAGAAGGTGGACTGTACAAAGCCCCCCCCCCCCAAAAAAAAAGCCGAATTCTACTTTGAGATAGCCAGTGTTTACATGGATCACAGCCAATTCTCAGTTTTCATGGTTTTAGTGAGAAAAGTAAAGTTTCGGGTGCTGTATAAACACAATTGCAATTATTTCCAATGAGAGCAAGAAAAAAAAAAATTAGTGGACCTTTAAGAAATTAACCTCACTTTAAAATTCCACAACTTGCACTTTTTTCACGTTAATCTCATCAATTACAAACTTAATTTTCAGATTTAAAAAAACTTGAAAAAATTGACTTATTCTCTGGATCAGTTTTCCATTATAATGTTCTAAGTTGAACATATATTTTGTGACCATCACCGAGAAAAATATTGCAACTCACATGACCAGTGATTATTCCCATTTAAAAAGGTGTTATAAATTTTTACTTTCTAACTGATAACTTTTACAGGTTTTTGATTATGTTGTAAATGAATCACAGTAATGTCCTATTTTAGCGTAGGAAAAATTTTTTGCAAAGGGTCCATTTTCTTATAGTTGGGATTCTTTCAAGCGAGACGACGTGGATGAAAAAATCCAGCAAAACCCCAACCGTGGTTCTCTCTAGAACATGCTTCTGCCATTGCGCACAGAAATCACTTTCCATTGCTGCCAAGCCACTTTCAGGACTGCCGGCAACCACTGTAAAAGAGTAATAAAGAACGCAAGAGCTGTATGCTCAGTCTGTCAAGTCCAAAGTAGCTGAGCAGTGGCTTGGTACCCACCAGTTTTAGCAAATAGTGAATAGGATCCTAAACAGAAGTGTGCATTCTATTCCAACTATCATCAATGGACCCGAGGTAATCTCGTCAGCATCGGACAAAGCCAAACTCTTTGTAGCTAATTCTACCTCCAATATTTCCTCCTGTATCAGAAAACACTATGCAACATACAAATATGTGCATGATGTTGTTAAGCTAATCAAAAACCTTGATTCCAGTAAAGCAACTGGCCCCGATGCCATTCCTATTATAGTGCTAAAAAGGCTTCAATCAGAACTAGCTCCCATACTTACAAAGCTGTTTAAGCCCTTGCATCCCAACACTCTGTAAAACCTCATCAGTATGCCCTGTATTTAAGAGTTTGGGTGATCGGTCATCTCCCTCAGTACAGACCTACAAGTCATGAGCAAGTTGCTGGAATCTGTTAAATAGAAAACTAGTCAACCACCTCAGCAAAAATAAACTTAGTGACATACAATATGGTTTCCGTTCTGCTAGATCTACACCAGATGTGCTTACAGTTACATCTCATAGGATTAGCGAATCTCCTGACAGAGGCTTCCTTTCTAAGGCAGTTGCTCTTGACATATCTAAGGCCTTTAATAGAGTATGGCATAAAGGTCTACTCCATAAGATCTCCAGTTACAGTATAGCTGGAGATGTCTTCAGTTATATCATTCATCTGATAGGTTCATATGAATAGTGTTTGATAGGAAGAAATCAGCTCACAGTATTGATGCTGGAGTCAATCAGGGGGTTCATCCTGGGCCCAACTCTTCCTAATCTACATCAATGATCTTTCAAATCAAATACTTAGATCATTCATAGACATTTATGCTGACGACACTACCATCTATAGCAGTACAAAGACCATAAACGACCAAGCTCTGATTCTCCCGATCTTGAGCATGTGGTACAATGGGGAAAGACGTGGCTGGTTACTATTAATACCTCTAAAACTAAGCTTCTGTCTTTACATCAATGCTCTGATGCCCATCTGGCATCAATTGAAATGAATGGGTCTTATCTTGGGGAAGCCTCATGTTTTGACAAGCTCCTGGGCTTGATCATTACTTCTGATAAGGGAACATTTACATCAAATCTGTTGCCAAGGATGCTGGAAAAATGGTGGGATCCTATCGATCACTGCTGATGCAATTTTTTACCTATTAAAAGCCAATTACGTCCAAGGATGGAGTACTGTTGCCACATCTGGGCAGGTGCTGCTAGAAATACTTATCCTGCCTTGACAGATTTCAAAATAGACTTCATAACTTAGTGAGGGATGCTCTTTTCTCTTCCCTGCAACCTCTTCCTCACAGAAGAGACGTTGCGAACCTGTCCCTGCTTTATCGTTATTTTCACAGCAAGTGCTCATGTGAGCTCCAATCTATGCCCCTCCCCGGCCACACTTTCACAAGAAACACTCGTCTAGCTGAAAACAATGATTTCCCCCCCACTCTTTATCCATGCCTATACGTAAACGTAGATTCCATGAACAAAGCTTCTTAGAACTGCACACCTGTGGAACTATTTGCCTGCTTTCCGGCTGACTATAATATGGTCGTCTTCAATTCCAACTTAAACAAGTTCTTGATGAGTTGTTCCCCTTAAGTAATCCAAATTTCCACTAACAATTACAACATTGTCCCATTGACCACTGTACACCCATTAACCCTTATCAAGGCCCAGAGACCACTCAAGGATAAGTGTTGACTCCTTTGTGTATATAGATATATATAAAATCAGACCACCTTTTTAGACAGGAATAATTACCAGACATGCAAGTCATTTTTCTCAGTGATGCAACAATGAGTGCAATTTAGAACAATTGAAAGCTGATCCAACAATAAGTCACGAAAAATATTTCCAAATTTTTTTTTAAATCTGAAAGTTAAGTTTGTAATTGATGAGATTAATGTGAAAAGTGTAAATTTGTGGAATTTAGAGGTGGGGGTACAATTTCGTAAAACCTCTGCCAAAACTAAAATTTTTTATTATTTTTTTTTTTTTTTTTTCCAAGTTTGAATACAAACTCGTATCTTAGCATTCTTACATTTTGATTGTTTAAAAACAATCCTCATCAACAATATTCTGAAACTTAATATGGTAGAGAATCCAGGAAAACGAGAAAAGAAAATTCTACCTCACATAATAGAACATTTATTCCTCATACTGAGCACAAATCTAGCATTGTTGCAATATATCCATGCCATCAAAGAAAGTACCACCCAGTAGATGAGTTATGAACACTTGTATTGTTTTGCGGTTTTATTACATTTGTCAATGTGTGTGTATATATATATATATATTTGTACTTGGCTCAGTCCAATTAGTCATACATCATTTATGCTTGTTAAGTATTTTTCTATTTCAGGATAATTTAACTGAGAGCAATACTTACATGTTTTACTAGTTTTTTTTTGATGGAATTGTTATAATCACATTTTGGTCGTTTCAGAAACAGCAATCCTCATCTAAAATATTTCTATTTCAAGTTTTTATTTTAAGATAATACGATTCCAGTTAGTATGGCGAAAATGTAGTCCTATGATAACACTGGTAAACAAAAGATTTTTTGCAGAATGCAAGAAAAGATGGAGTTTTCAACTCGACTGGCTTTAAAAAGGTAATCCATTAAGATTTTCTTAAGTACATGAATGTAAAGAACCTTTCAAAAAAAAAAAAAAGAGGTGTGTGTGTGTGTGTGTGTGTGTGTGTTTAGTATGCTTTCTGTAATTAAGATGCAAACATTTTAGTAAAGTTGAAGGAAAATTTTGTTCTATGATCATGGGAACACTAGTAAATCTTTAAATGTTGGGGGGAAAAATTGTTAATTAACGCAAGTGACCAGAAAGGAATGTTAGCATTTGTTATTACATGAAAAATCGGATATTCACTAAAATTTGTTTTATGTTACTGTATTGTTTAATAGGGATTTGCTGTTCAAGCAGAACAGTCTTATCTGCATGTAACCTTTAAGAAATTACTCTAGACAAGCCATTTTATGTAAAGAGCTATCAAAAAATTCAAAATCAAAACTAACCAATGATCAATGTTAGACATTCTGAGAGAAAAATAGCAATCCCCGCCCCTCATTTGTGAGAAACATCACTCCTGGATTGCGAACTAAGGATAAAATTAGGGAAATAAGTTATGCAATTGCCAAAAGTAAACCCAATCCATTTTATTTTGCCCTAACTGAAACCAGGAGAAATCCGTTAGCATTTCAATTTTTTTTTTTTTTTTTTTTTACTACACATGTGGAAATATATTCATAAAGAAACAAGATGAGACACACCTGATGTAAGTGGAAGTACAAAATTAAAGGAAGTTCAAATTTACTTCCTGTTTTTATGATTAATGCACTTATTACCAGTTATCCTAAACTTAGTTTTTAACCGAACAGATGTTTTTTGCTTCCAATTCAGAATTTAAGAGTACACTGGAAAAAAAAAAAAATCCGATTTGCACAGAACATTTTTAAGAGCAATACATTAATTTAGAAAACATTTTTAGCAAATCTTGGAACTTGTTTTATTCAATGTTAATAAGAATGCCAGTGGAGCTGAGTGACAGGATGTATCAGCAACAATTCCATTGAAAATAGGAACATGAATCAGGACTAAACATTAAATAGAAGACAATAAAATTTAATTGTTTTCAAACAATGTGACAAATCAATTGAAAAGATTTGTGCCTTGTAACTGAAGCAGTAGAGTACTCAAGGGAGAGGTCTAACTTTACTTTTTATTCATTATCAAAAGTGAAAAATGGAAGACTTGTTTACTCACATTTTCATTAAATTTCTGAAAAGAATTAAAGGGTTAGTCCAGAGCCATGTCAGGAGTCAATGGATTTTTCCACTTGTTAACACAAGCTTGGTCCATCTGAAGGCCAGTTTTACAGCAATCTTTGTGCAGGGTGTTCACACATCTCACCAGCCTACCCTTCAGTCTTCTGGCAATTTCTAGTGCAAAAAAGGTTTTGCAAACTTGCTGTCCCTTGGTATATGTCAAAATCATTTAAGCCACCATTTCCTTAAGTGGTGCCATAGTGTAGCACTGAGAGTTGCAGATGGTCAAGTTTTTAAAATATAAACACCAATTTTCAAAAGAGCCCGTCATGAAAGTTAATTTTATTGATAAAACATTACAGGTTTTCTAAAGTTACGACTTGATTAAACAGTTCTTGCTTTCTAAAGAGTATTTTAACATTTTTTATTCATATAAGAAAAAAAAAAAAAGACAAAGTACAAGAGTGACAGCTGTTATAACAATGTATAATGAAATACACTAAAGCAATTTTATATTTTTAAACAGGCTATTACCTTCATTTAAAAAACTAGGATTGTCTGATCAAAGATGATTAATTTGATGTTAAGGTATGAAATTTTTACCTTATCCATTTTAAAATGCATTTTTTGCAAAATCAAATTCTGATTTCACTGATAAAAATGGGACAATTTTAAACATGTTAAAATGACATTCATGTTATCGATTTGAATATTTAGCTGACAATTCGTTTTGTTATATGTTCAACACTGCTTTAGTTACTCGAATGTTCCAAACATCGCGAGTCCCATGCTGTGTTTATATACATCCCAATACAAAAATGTTTAGTGCTAGTTTGTAAAATATATTTATCCTGCTGGTTCAGGTTATATCTACAGTTCCTGTTGAACAGATTGAATTACTTGTAGCTTGTTAATACAAAAAAAAAAAATTTTTAAATCTTAGGTTTAGATCACATTTAAAAATACCCACATGATACAGTTTTGTTGTATCTACCTATGATGAACACCAGTTTCCAGAAATTGAAATAGCAAGAAAAATAAATAGTTCATTACATAACCATTAATTTACATGATTTGTTTTACTATACAGATTCGAAAAAGTTAAAAAAAAAAAAAAAAAAAAAAACAAATATAACAAATAAATGTTATCAAAAGGTAAGATAAGTTACTTTTCTACCAAACACGCTGACATTTTTTTTTTAAAAACATATCGATAAAGATTATGATTTTCGAAGCGATTACACATTTTAAAATGAGTAAAACCACTAAAAGCCTTTCCAGAAAAGTAGAAGAGTAACTTATGTTGCCTTTGATAAGATTTGGTATATATTTGATTTTTGACCACTTTTTCGAATATGTGTATAGTAATACAAACCCCTAAAAACATCTAGTTAGGTAGAAAAGTAACTTATCTTTTCTTTGCTAACATTGTTATATTTGTTTCTTGACAACTTTTTCGAATCTGTGTACGGTAATACAAACCCAAAATTTAATTTAACTTGAAAATAATATTTAAAATACATGGTGCAGATGACAGTGACCGGCACCACACCACACCAACTAGTTGTGAAGAGTCAAGGAGGATGGAAAGACAGGTGAGAGAGTACTAACCAAATCTCCACTGAAAGTGTGCAGTTCAAATCTGGTACCTTGTGGCATTTTGTCACCAAAACTCCAGGAAACCCCAATGGCCGATGCCAGCAAAAAAAAAAAAAAAAAAAAAAAAAAAAAGTGACAACAGCCGTTGTGATAACCTGCAATCATCTGTACAAGTGGTCAAGAGAAACCTGGGGAAACTTGTCACTGTCTCCAGGGAACACCACAGGTTACTGCCAGTGAGCAATCACTGATGGTCAGCGAGACAACTAATACACTACACATTTTTATGAAAGATCTGGGGTGGGGGAACAAAAAAACTTTAAATATAATTTCTGTATTTAAAGTAATAGCTATTTAAATATTTCAACAATCTTGTGGGCAAAATCCAGCTTCCTAATAAAGTACACTCTGGATAGGAACAAATACTCTGTCATGAAAGATTTCTCCACCGACCAAGGACAGAAAAGGTAAAGTGTAGCATCAAAACATACTATACTGATCTTCTTCCAAAGGCCAAAAAATATGTGTTTAATGTTTCTTTAATAGTTTGTTCCATAAATTCATAATCCAATTTTATCAGTATTAAATTGTATATTGCTTTAAAATTAATTTTACATAGATATTTATATTGAATAAAGTTCAGTTTAAGCATTAATCGAATTGTGTTCCTTTTTGTTAAAAATGTTTTATTGCTTTTTCAAATGGCCCTCATAGTACCGACAGTCTAACAAATCTTACCTACATGGCCTGCAGACATTTTCCAGTTAAACCTTACTCTCGGTGGCCATGGCTATACTCTCACTGAGTCAGAATACTGGGTGGGAGAAAAAGTTGTCAACTAGGAATTAAGCACTTAAACAAAACAGATGGCAAAACACCATGAGACTAACGCACGGTTAAAAATAAAAATTTTTTAGCTATAATCTTAATGTTTCGTTTTATTCAAAATATTTACAGAAAATTACAAAAATACAGTGTTTGCATTAAATTAATAACATCTCATTCAAAGTGAAAGAATGTATTAATTGGTATAGCAATGAAAATACCATTATGCAAATAAAGCAAAGTTTAACATTTTGTTTCAGACAAGGTGGAAATAGTCTTGTTTTATCACTTTTCACATGCATTTAAAATCCAATTTTCAAAAGATAGTGATTAATCCAACGTTACTAAGAGGTAGAAAAAATTCCAACTTCACCCATTTTAAAATGGGGTCTCAAATTATGCCGTCCCATTAACTAAAACAGTTAATTTTAAATAGATTCGCTTTTAGTTGAATATTTTAGCTGACAATTTTATGTAACAGAACATTCATTTTTAAAAAAATTACAATTTAAAAGATTTTTATTAAATACTAGATTACCAGCGACCCGTTGGGTCGATATGTTATATTAGCTATAGAATTAATGTATGAGCATGACACTTGTGACAAAGAAAATAGTTTGTGACAAACACTATGAAAGTATATTAAAATGAAATAGATTTCTACGAGTCGTTCATTTTATAATTGTTTATTAAAAAAAAAAAAAAAAAAAAAAAAAAAAACAGCCATTGAATTATAAGTGGTTTGCTATACTTATTAGGTAAATATGCACTGAACATAATACTTAAATTCAAATTTTGATATATCTTAAACGTGAAAACAATTGGGATGCTGAAAATGTACACAGTAAAACAATGTTTTGCCACGATTATTTGTAATGGAAATAAACATTTTCGGGTTAATTATGTTGGTAGTGTAGAAAATGTTTAAGAAAAGTGTATTAAAAAAAAAAAAAAAAAAAAAAAAAAAAAACCACGGAGAATTTAAAAAAAATAAAACCCCGGCGGTGGGTAAATCGCCATTGTAAAATGCTCTTATGGTTGTCAATGGGTTAAAGTAAATTTATTTGTAAGAAAATAGAGTTAAAATTACTTAAACGTAATACAGAAATGAACGATGTAAAAAAAAAAAAAAAAAAAGTATTGTTTATTTGGATAATTTAAACACGAAAAACAATTGGATGCTGAAAATGTACCAATAAAATAATGTTCTATGGTTGGGTTGATTATTTGTTTATGTATGCATGGGCAACCAGAAGTCATAAACTGGATGTTGGGTTACAACACCGTTACAAGGTCATTTGAGTTTATAATTATATGGATTTAGCTGACAATGGCAAATATTTTTAAAGAAGTCTTTCTTTAAATGATATTTACGTCAAACATTTCAAAATATATTTATGTACAAATAAGATTTCTATAAGGTCTTGCTAGTTATTTGAATTTAAGAATTTTGAGATTAAAATTATGACATTAATTTTGGTCATTAAATTAACTGAAATTGAAATCAAAGTTTTAAAAATTACTGAATGTAAGATTTCAAAACTGATTTGCTAAAAATTAGAACTATTTTGGTTTTGTCTAAATTCCTTTTAAATTTTAAGACATAACTGATTTCAAGAAATTAAAATGACAAAAAAAAAAAAAAAAAAAAAAATGGTAGATTGAAGTTTAAGGTTTCTAAGTACAGAATTCAGCAATAGTACAGAATTCAGCAATAATTTAGGAACAGACACTGAAGTGTTAATTTTATAAAGATAAAATAAAGTTGACTTTTCTATTTTGCACTTACAAGAATACCCTTCATTATTTTGAAATGATCATATTAAAGGACAATTAAATTCTACAGGCACTTCTAGTTTAACATGAATACAGGTTGAGAAATTCTTACAAGTGAAATTGATTTGATAGTAAACCCCAATAAAATCACCTGTTATAACAGACAGCAATAAATGAAAACACATTTATAAAAAGACCATTTTTGGTCCGGAAATTCTTTTGAGCAAGATTGATATTTGGATTATTCAGACTGTTCCATCTTGGAGGTTATTCTTACATTTCAGTCAAAATCTCTGACTTTGAGTACATACTGTCCAATTTACTGGATGAAATTTTGCACAGAACCCTTTATTTAATCCATGCAAATAGCTTGCTCCATTTCTTTAGCAATGACAGTAGAAATCGTACATAATTTGTAATTGTATTCTTAGTATTACTCAGAGGATTGCAAGAATAGCATCCAAGATAACAGAATCCAAATGATTCTAATGTAATATTTTAGAGCAGAAGATATTGTAAAGCATTTTAATTGTATCAGCCAATCAAAGAAAAGGTCGACATATACAAGTTAACTCCAGGATTTAAAAAATTCAGACAAAAAAAATAACTGCATTCATAGCATTCCTACAAGAGTGATTTCATTTGAAAACTAATTCTGCAACCCTGGTTAAACATTTACTATCTTTTCGGTATGCAAGTGGCATTCATCCTAGAAAGGAGGAAGTTTTAAAGAAATATTCACATGTGATTTCCAGTTGCATCTACTTTTAAAGTCAATATCATTAACAGAAAGACCACTGAACATTAAACAGAAATTGTTCAACAAGTACATTATGACTATGGTTATGAAAACAGCATATTGTTTTCATGGTTTTGACTTGAGTATATCCGACAGTTAATCAACCAAGAACCACATCACTATATAAAAGCATATAAGAAAGATACACTAGAGAGTAAAAACAAATATGCTGTTGTCCTAGCCCTAGTTATCAGGTAAGGTAGTGAAACATGAATGCTTGATGCCATGCATCAGTTCATGTGAAAGAAACACCTTGATAAGACGGTAAACTGGAATAAATGACATCACCATACATATGGCAGAACAGATATGTAATCAAGCTGGGAGGTGGGATGGGTGCAGGCCCACAGGCAGATGAGATGGTGTTAACCCAAAGTCCCAGTGGTTACACTTACCTTCATCTAGTGAGGGACACTTAAAGATGTAACCAGACACTCATTGGTCACTGGAATTACTGCTCTGAGCACATAATCCTAGTTTGAATGGCAAACTAAGTTAGCTGACCGTTTGTTAAACCCTGTGATAGAGTTCTACAGGTGCACTGGTGACGACAGATATAGGCCTCTTGCAGCTGCAGTTTGAGCGTCAGGTTTTAGTGTAAACCTGGAAATTAACTAGGTTGCACTCCAATCAATTAAAACTGATTTTCTTAAATTGCATAAAATTTCAGATGCAGTCATGCAAGGAAAAACTAAAGGATTAAAGTTTTTCTAGACTTAAACATGAACTGTTTCCAGATGCAAGAATTATGAGTCAAAGCACATTCAGATAGCCTCTCAGTTGGAAGGAACCAACTCTGGACATACTTTGACTAAGTATCAGACACCCACGACCACACCCGACCCTCTGCCTGTCAGCAAGATACATGTTATCCAGGATACCAATAGTGTTAGATGGGCAGGTCAAATTTCAAGCTATACAGACAACAGATGAACATTTAGTGAAACAGAATGGATCAAGGAAATTGAAAAGATCAAGAGAAGGCCAAAAATCTGGCAGAGAGAACCTAAACCAACTAACTGGGTCCTAGTGGAACCGGTCTAACCAGGGATAACTTAAGGTGGAAGGAAACCCTAATGATAATGTAAACAATGGCTACCACATGAAGCAAGGATAAATATGCTAAAGTCATTAGTTAAAGAATGAAAATATTCAAGTTTTTATTAAAAATTTGTCACCTTCCCATGTAAAAAAGGTGAGGATATTTCAATTTCCTGTAGACAATCTTTATAAAAATAGGAATTTGCTAATTGTTTTACTCTTTAAAATATTTTGGGATTTCAAAGGCAATGTTATAATTTGATAAAGACGTACGTTTTGTCGATGGCTAACAAAATATCAAGTTTGTAAAACATTTTTCTTCGCTTTTACCTGATCATATTGTATGAATCTAAAAATTCTATTGTTGGCATTGGTTTCCCTGATATTTTTCTAGTCAGAATTAATTCTAGAAAGCCATCAGGGATACAAGAGGGACAACGTGAAGTTTGCCAACATCCTAAGTTGGAGTGATTTCTGTGAAATGAATTGCGTTCAAACTTGGGACATCTAAGTCATCCGTCAGTGTCGTTAACCACTGGACCACCTTCACCTGTTTTTACAGGATCAAAAATAGGAAACGTCTAAAAATTTGTGAAATTAGATTTAAAGAATAAAGTACTAGTGTGAACACCAGACAAAATATTTTGCTCTAGAATCTGGCAAAACCAAGAAAACACAAGAAAGGTAAGCTCTAACATAGTTAAAATGGTCAATCGAGAGGAAAATTAATATTCATAGTTTTAACTGCAGGTTTGAAAAGTAGGGAGAACTTTCGATACTGACATGTACTTCAGAGTTATGTTAGCCCCCAGAAAAGTGCCCTCTTGATTAGATAGGGGAAATTAATGGAGAGGAGGTAAAAAAATAGCTTTGTCAGCACAAGTCATTTTATATTAAAAAAAAGTTAAGAAAGTTCTTGCAGAATTTTTAATTTCCAATGATGTATTTTCAAATAAGTTTTCATTATAATACCTTTATTTTGAAGAGCATTTTTGCTGTATCCAATCGTTTTAAAACAATGTCTTCAGACAAGATAACGAAAAAGCAAATTTGCACAATTTTCAATTCAAACTAGGCCAAAAAGCTGCTGAAACAGCTCGCAATAACGAAGCATTTGGCCCAGGAACAACTAGATGCACAGCACAATGGTGATTTAAGAAATTTTCTGGTGGTGACGAGTCTTGAGCATAGCGGTCGTTCAACAGATGGTGATAATGATTAAGAGCCTTAGTCAAAACCAATCCACACACACAACCGTTAGAGAACTGGCTTCTTAATTAGACGTAACGAATACGATTTCTAATCACTTGAGATTAGAGAAACTTGATAAATGGGTACTTCATAAATTGAACAAAAAAAATGCCATTATGAAGTGAGGTTTTTGAAAAATCTGCATACTAGGTGAACTAAAAAATGCCTGAGCAATCATGTTGACTTTTCTGGAAGTAACATCTTAGATGATTCATAAGCTCATCTCTTCAAAAAGAGGTCAAGTCTAAAAAGGTAGAATTAGGCCCTAACAGCGCCATACCCAAGTCAGATGGAAGCAAAGCAACCATCCTTGATTATTACCATAAAAAATCCTTTATATAACAGGAATAATTTAGAAGTTCATCTTTAAAAATAGCAATTGGTTGTGGTTGTATAATGTTCATATGACAAAGGAGTGGAGCAAATACGCAGTTTAAATTAAAAGTGGCCATTCATTGTTTAAGAAGAATTCCTTTATCTAGTGAAATTCATGAGATCAAAAAGAAAATCTCGGGATATTTACAAACTTGCAAAAGATTGGTCCAACTGCAGAAAGCGGTAAAAAGAAAAACAAAATGGGGGGGGGGGTATATAAAATGTCTAATATTTATGCAATATTTTTAAATCGGTTTTAATTTGACGATAAAATAGCTGGCAAGAGTTATGTTTATATTAAAACTTAATATTTTTAAAAAGAAATTTAAACAATTAAAAATCTATGTTGTAACGAAACAGAAATAATGGAATTTTAATAGTTTTAATCTTTTAAAAAGTTTTTAGGAAGTTTCTTTTTCTTGGCAATTTAACTGATTATAGTATATATTAGAAAAAACGCTATTTAAATAAAAACCATAATTATATTAAATTTATAGCATTTTTTTGTTAATCGCAACTTCAAAGTTTTTGATCAATACGTGTATTTAAATTTTTTAAAAAATAAACATTTTTTACTTATTTGAACTCTTGTTTTATAAACAAAAATGTCGATAGATTTAAATATTTTTCAGATTTAAAAAAAAAAATAGGGGGGGGGAAGGCACACACTTAAATATTTCGCCTTGTATAATTCACGGAAATTGCATTTTATATGTAATTTCATTCTAAAATGGATAAGTATCGAAAATTTTACGAAAATCTGACCACTAGTTGATTTTTCCTATTTACAATGCCTCCCCACGGGAAAGAGTTAGACACCAGGGTCGTTTTTTTAATGTGGAGAAAAGGAATGTTTTGCTAGATTTAATAAATCTAGCAAAACATTCCTGTTCGAAATGCTTACATGGGAACGTCAATTATGTAAACATGATTGGTCTCGCAATTTCATTTTCGTATGATGAAAAAGATTAAATTATTGGTTTATTTAAAAATGGTACAAAAGTTATTGATAATATTAACTTATAATGAAGTTACATAGTTTCACATATAGAGGGGTTAATTCTGTGGTGAATTTTGGAGGTGCCTACTTATCCCGGTAGAGAGAAAAGTAAGTTATCTTTAACAGCATTTATTCGTTAAATTTATGTGCGTGGTTGTGTAGGGAGCGCCATCTCCCATTTGGGGGCGATTCGAGACAAAGTCGTAAATAAAAATATGACAGGAACAAGTAAATATAGGTACGGGCAAAAATGGACGGACAAAAATGGGGGACCTAGTTTTGAAAGCCGATTTATCAAATTTTTTGTAGGTTTCCGACTCCTTTTTGATTGTATTTGAAAGATTAAGGACTAAACTTTATTGGTAATCGTGAAGAAAGAGAGCCTGTTTCCTCCGTTTGACTATAGGTGGCGTTAATGTCTGTCCACCCAGTTACGGAAGCACAAAATGTATATAATGGCACCGTTGAAATAAAAATAAATGTTTAATTTTAATGTTTTTTTTTGTTTGTTTGTTTTTTGCAAACATTTAAGTTTGTTTTTGTTTTTTTTTCAAACATATTTACGTTTGTTTTTTTGTTTTTGCAAACATATTTAAGTTTTATTTTTCCAAACATTTACGTTTTGTTGCTAGTTTATTTTCAAACATTTACGTTTTTTTTGTTTTTACGTTTTTTTTTGCAGGCATAAACTAAATATTTTTGAAATATTTTTCTTTTAGAAAAGTTTGCTTATGCACTTATTGTACCGCGCTATTTTTTTTTTTTTTTTTATAGTAGTTTCAAGTAATATTCAGGTTTTACAATATCCCTTTTCAAACATATATATAAATACTCGCGGAAAAAGTAAAATAAGTCCAGAAAAATTAAGAAAAAAGAGGGGGGGGGGGTCAATAAAAAAAAAAGATAAAAGAAAAAACGTTGACTTTTTTTTATTATAAGAACGTAAAAAATACTCGCGGAAAAACGGTTGTACCCATAAATATGTTTAAGAAAAATATAGCAAAAACATTTAATTTATGCTTGCAAAAGAAAAAAAAAAAAAAAAAAAAAAAAAAAAAAAATTAAAATTAAAACAAAAATAACGTAAATGTTTGAAAATAAACCAGCAACAAAACGTAAATGTTTGGAAAATAAAACTTAAATATGTTTGCAAAAAAAAAAAAAAAAAAATGTTTAAAATTAAAACATTTTTTATTTCAACGGTGCCATTATATACATTTTGTGCTTCCGTAACTGGGTGGACAGACATTAACGCCACCTATAGGCAAACGGAGGAAACAGGCTCTCTTTCTTCATGATTACCACTTTATTTCCAAAAGAAAAAGTTTGTAAACGTGGAAAAAAAAAAAGTTATGAAAATGTTTTCACGGCGAGCTACTAAATTCAGCTAAATTTGGAAGTTAAATAAATTCATTGTAAAAAATCCTTTAATTAGTTTTTTGGGTCTATTTCAAAGATAATTAGTAAAGTCCTAAGATATTGAATTAAATAAAATACGTTTGTACAAAAAATATCCAAAAAAATCAAGTGATTCTGGCGGTCGCAAAACGCAAACTAAAATTTTGTAAACACGAAAATTACGAAGGCCCAAAATTTCAGGCAGTCGAAAGACTGAAAATGACGTCATGTAATTAAAAAGGAAGTTTTTTTTTCCCAGTCGCGCATCCGTACATTCCTTTTTGAAGGAATGTATTTTTGCATTTTTTAATTTAATTTTTCTATGTTTCTAATTTTAAATTAATTTTTCTTAATTATTGTTCAATATTATAAAAAAAATATTGATCACATTCTTGCGAGCAAGGCAATGAAAATCTTGCATCTAAAAATTATGCAAAACCCGTAATTAAAATATTTTTGCAATTATTTTTGTATGAAAATATTAAAGCAATGCTTAATTCAATGATAATATCGGTAGTTCGAGAAATTCATTTTTCTTCGAGTTATATAAAATTCATTAATACGGATTTAGGGGCTTTTCATAATGTTCCTATAAAAATGTTATTTTTTATTGTTACAAATTACGATTTTTTTTACTACTGAAAACTAACTTTAGTAAAGGTATTTTTTGTTTAGACAAAATACATTTCCACTGATTTAAATAAAAATAAGTAGTTAGTTATATTCCGCGATCATTTGACAAATACTGAAAATTTCCTTTTTTTTTTTTTGTGTGTGATTTTTTGAGTAAAGGGAGGGGGTCAAAATGTTTATACATTTTGAGCATCGGCATTTAACCCGTACCTACGTAAATACGACAGGAAAAAAAAAAAAATAGTCGTAAATAAAAATACGACAGGGAAAAAAAATAGTCGTAAATAAAAATACGACAGGAAAACAGGGGAGGGGAGAAAGCACACAAAAAAATAAAATGATCTAACTTTTCAGAAACTTAAAGAGGTTCGAATTTCAGACCTCTTTGCGCTATTTGTACCGGTTTGAATTTAAGCGATCAGCGCAAATTAACTTAAAAATTGGTAAAACTTGCCGAGAATGCGCTGTTTTACGGTTGTCGTAAAAATTGAACCGGAATTTTAATTTCGTTCCATTTAATTTTTTTTAAATTGTGCCCCCCCCCCCCAAAAAAAAAATGAAACGAAGGTACTCCTTGGCCTTGGGCGTTAAGTTCCATGGCTACCAGCAGAAAACTTAAGGTCGCTCCCGTAGTCCCCCTCCCCTAGTCAAGGCTAACGCACGTAACATTTACTTACGTTGTCTTAGTAATTAAACGATTTGTCATTTTATTAATAATCTCTCACTTTTACAAACATTTTTAATTTACATGAGCGGATAACTTTTGGTAAATATTTATATTTAGGTCCACCTCCACAATTTTTAAAAGACTTATTGATAAATTTACTTCTCAGGCAACGGACACTAACTTTTTAAATAGTATTTGCGGATGGGTATGCTGACAAATATCAGTTAAATTTTGCAAATAGTTGCCCCCCCCAATGGTGTTTATTCCGAAATCAGTTAACATGGGGAGGCTGAGGGTGTTTATTCTGAAAGCCGTTCTTAACATTTGGAGGTGGACCTAATGTAAAAAAAAAAAAAATCATTTACTGATAATTTCTAACTTTTACAAATATTTTTAATTTACATGCGCGGATGAACATTGTTGAATGGTGCGAAAACAAAGCGTTTTTGTAATAAACTTCGGGTTTGTTTTACTATACAGATTCGAAAAAGATGTTAAAAATATAACAAATAAATGTTTAAAGAAAGTCACTTATCTTGACTTAATGTAAAATTTTTATTCGGTTCGAAAAACGAGTAATGTTGAACGCTGCCGGAGAACAAAAGATGACTACTGCATGTCTAAAGACTCAATAATCAATTCAAGAATTGGGTTTTTTTAGGTTAGGTCCACCTCCACAAATGTTAACGGCTTTTGGAATGAACACCCCTAATTTCCATGTTAACAGCTTTCGGAATATACGCAATTTGGGGGGGGGGGAAGGGGGTTCAGTGTCCGTTGCAGAGAAGTAGATTTATTAATAAAAGTCATTTAAAAAGTCATTTAAAAAGAAATTTAAAAAATGTAAAAGTGAGAAATTAAATGTTTAACTTAATATTCATAAAGAGTAAAACTTTCAAAATAAATATTTGTAAAAGTGACAATCGTTTAGTTACTAAGGCAACGTAAATAAAAAAATGTTACGTGCGCATGCGTTAGACTTGACTGAACTCAACGCCAAAGGAGTACCTAAACGAAAGAATAACATTCAACAATCTTTATATAGAAAAAAGAGTTTTAAATTTTATTAAAACTAAATTTTAAACGAATACTTTATTTTTTACAAAGTCAAACTCACCGTTCACATTGGAATCTCGAATTTAGGTTTTCAGGTATTCTTATAACGAATAAACACAACCTCCCCATGTTAAGAATTGCTTTCTGAATAGACACCCCAAACGTATAAAAGTTGACATGCTAATTGTGACAACGAGTTGGACGAAATGTAAAAATATTTCAAACGGAACGAAATTTAAATTTAAGTTTCTATTTTTATAACAACCTTAAAACAGCATTCTCCGCATGTTTTACCTTTGTTTCTTTACTTTTCTCGTACTACACCCGAATTTTAAATTCAGGTCAAAAGTGTCCTTTTTGGGGTGGAGTACGCTAGCCATCCCACCTCAAAGTTCACCACACAAAGCATGGAGGCGGGTGGGGGGCGGCGTGTAAATCAAATAAAAGTGCGTTGGTCTCAGGCGAACGCACACGAATCAACGGACGAGTCCAAATTGAATGTAAATAGTTGTTGTGCGCGTGATATTTTTAATGTTTTTTTTTTTTTTTTACCGGAGTAGGTCAAGTCAATATCTAGCGTTGTGGCAGACGAGGGTGTAGTTCGCAACTTCTAGGTAAAAAATGTAGGAGTGGTCGGAACAGTCGGACGAGGAAACAGTTCCTTCAAAATATTTACCTCAAATTATTTCGTACAAGTTGGAGAATTTTACAGAAAATTCAAATATTCAGAAAGTTTCAATTCTAAATGAATAAAGTTAATTTATCATTTGGGTTTTTAAGTTATTGCTCTTATCGGGATAAGTCTTCGGCAATCAGTTCAGAGTGATCCGTCGAGATTTCTGGCCATGCTGTCTAAAGTTATGGAAGTGCGGTCTGTCTACACTAAAAAAAAAAAAAAAAAAAAAATTTGAGGACGTACACGAGCGAGGTCCTAGCGAAATACGCTAGACTCCGATGTGTACGCAGTTCGCCTTATGGAGTGCCTAGTTTTTCTTATGGCTATATTTTGGCTTTTTTTTTGGGGGGGGATGGACATTTATTTTATGCTTTTGTTTTTTTATGGATGTTTTTTTTTTTTATTTGGCCGGAGATTATAGTTATAATTATCAACAGGAAAATTGGTGCAAGTCCAGATTAGCACTTGTAACGATAAAAAAATAAATGGTAAGAAACAAAGAAACTTTAATTAAACTTGAAAATACTATTTCAAAATAGCGGATAAATAAGCGCACCGCACCGCACCAACAGTAACACCACCGTGTTTCAATGTGAGAAAAAACACCGACATTCCGTGAGAGCTAGGTACACGCTAAAGCTTGTTTATCGCGATAAGTGTTAATTTGGATTTGCATCAATTTTCCTGTAAATAACTAATCTCCGGCCCCCAAAAATATTCATAATAAATTAAAAAAAGAAAAAAAAAAAAAAAATCAATAATTACCAAATCGCAAAGTTCAAGCCAAAATAAAACTAGACCAAGACCACATATGCAAAAATTATTTGTAAAAATTGCTCCCTCAATCGAACTGCGTACAACTGGAGCCGATGCGTATTTCGCTAAAAGGGTGTCTCACTCATACGCCAGCCAAAATTTTTCTCCACAAGAAAAGCACCCACTTTCTGGCCACCTAGTGAGGAGGCATTTTTGTTTATTGGCTAAAAGGTTTCTTTCAATAGACAAAAAAAATTTAAAAACAAAAATCGGTATACAGATAGTGTAATCCCTTATGTTATCAGTGCTGTCTGTGCTGACCACTTCTATACACGCAAGCGCGCGCATATTTTTGCTACGAACAGTTTTCCAGATATTAAGCAATGTAATTCTATATGTAATCAGTGCTAGTCATTTCCGTACGCGCATATTTTTGATCTACATTGCTTAGTAGCTGGAAAACTTGTTTTTCATCTAATTTTAAACTATCCGCCAACGATTACTACGCTGTGCAAGAAGGCTGTTTGGTACGCGAGTGCGCATTTAACAGCTTCCGTTTATGTTACCGCTCGTGCATAGCGTAAACGAAACTTAAATTGCGAAAAATAGTCCCAGGGTTAATACCATGTAAACAGTAAATTTGCGACGGAAATTGTTATATATATATATTTTTAAGGCATACCAAAATCTTTAAAAATTCTATACAGACGCGAGACGGGCCTTAAAGTAAAATAACCAAAAATCATTTCACCCTCGAAAAATAGTTTAAAATTTTTAAGTTTTCAGAGGCGCTGAAAACGAAAACTTTTATAAATATATTCCTTAATTGGAATTCATTTTTAGATGAGCACATAAGATGAAACTAATAAAGATGAGAATAGTCCGAAATAAAAATATAATTAATGCTCATCTAAAAAATGAATTCCAATTAAGGAATATACCAATCGGTACGGACCCGACTATGGAAGATCAGATAATAAAACGTGAATTTACAAGATCAAAGAATCCAACCTTGATCGCCCTTCGGGACCCGTGGCGCAGTTGATAGAGACGTTGAATCTACGGTTCCAGATGGACATTGTCTGAAGATAGCGGTTTTAATTCTACCCAAAGCGTGCCAGAGCTTTACTTGGTGAGACAACTGCGGATGGCAGTGATTGCTAAGAATGCGGTTGGAAGATTCGAAGTTCCTATCCGTCGCGGTTACCACCTGACGAAGGCCAGAGGAATAGTTGGCCGAAACGTCGTGAAAACTAATAAAGATGAGAATAATAGTCAGAAATAAAAATAAATTTCGGTTTATGAATAATTTAACGTAAAATGATTACCCACACGTTGAGCCCCCCCTTCCCTATCAATAACAAATCCTGTTTTTACAAAAGGTACGGGCAAAAATGACAAAAAATTAAATACTGGGGCGGGGGGCGGAGTTTTAAAAGCCGGTTTATCATTTTTGTAGTTTGACTTTGTATTTCAAAGATACAAGACTAAAGTAAATTTCCAAAAGGAAAAAAAATATTTGTAGGTGGAAAAAAAAAAAAAAAAAAAAAAAAAAAAAAAAAAAAAAAAAAAAAAAAACTTATTAAAAATGTTTTCACGTCGAGCTAATTCAGTTAATTTTGAAGTTAAATTCATTGTAAAAATCCTTTGAAAGGATAAATTAGTTTTCTGGGTCTTTCAAAGAATTAGTAAAGTCCTAAGATAACGAATGAAATTAACAAACCCCCTTGTTTGTAGAAATAGCTTAATGAGCTCTCAAAAAGGTAGAGATTCTCGCTTTGTTCAACCGAAAGAAGAGTCATTGTCTACGGAAGCCCAAAATTTCAGACAGTCAAAAGGCTGTCTGAAAACGACGTCAGTTTAAAGGGAGGTAAGGAAGTGCTGTTTTTTCTTCCAGCCGTGACTCCGTACATTCCTATCGAGAACGTTTGTCTAATTTTTAGCATTTTTAATTTGTTTTTCTATGTTTACATAGATTCAAGATTGTATAAGAATTGTTACGCTGAAAGTTTCGCATTCATTCAAGCAAGAAATATTAGAATATTGCATATTAAAATTAAGTAGAAATATTTTTTGCAATTATAATGCCACTTTCCACTTGTGCATGTCACTGACATATGCACAGACGCGTTATCGACCCCAGTTCTTAGAGAACTGACGTCTAGTGGCCAGTATGTGAACTTTAAATATAAGCAAGTGTTTACGATAACGCAGAAATATAACGTGAAAATCGAAACACTAATAAAAAATGTATCAAATATTTCTTTCAATGAGCGATTCATAACTGAAAATAAGATAAAAAGCAGAACATTTAGTTTTTAGCCTTACGGTAGGGTCGTATAAAAATGTAGCAAAATATAATTTTAGTTTGCACGCACTTTTAGAAAAGGAAGAGTTATCAACCCCATGTTCTTTGGCTGACAAACGACATCTGTCGGCGGTTCTTTAAAATACATTCGCCACATGTCACATACAGAAATGCCATTATAATTGTGTGAAAATATTAAATGCTTAATATCGATAGTTCGAGAAATTTTTCGAGTTATATCGAATTAATTAGTACGGAACATTTCGGACCCACCCTCTTTAAATGGTAACAATTCAAGATGCTTTTTCATAAAAAAGCAAAAATTTATGCATTTTTTAAATTTTATTACTGAAAACCATAAATTTAGTAAAGGTATTTTTTTTTGTTTAAATAAAATACATTTCCACTAGGATTTCATATTCCGATTTGATAAATACTGAAAATTTCATTAAAATCGATTAATTTCCTGATTTTTGGTGAATAAGTAATGGGAAGGCATTTTGCTCGTACTTAGTGTTTACATTGGGGGGAGGGGCTTGTGGTTTTATTTTCTTAACTACTTGACAGAGTTGTGATTTTTGGAGTATGACATCTTTATGCAGTGATAGGACCTATCAGTGATAGGTCCTATCACTGCATAAAGATGTCATACTTATAATCACTGATAGGTACATACAAAAGACTTTTCTGGAATTTTTATAATTTTTTTTACCAGGCCCAAATGCAAGTACAAAAAAAAAAATAAAATAAAAAGTATACGAAAAGTTTATTTACCCGCCTTCCAAGAATTAGAGGATAGATTATCACTTTAGCGGGAAATCCCCACCTTCCTGAAAGGAGGCAGTTTAAATGGTTGTAAAAGCTATTTAAATCTGGCCATTGAGTGTTGGGGGGGGGGCATAAGCTCTGAAAAAGGAGAGAAAGGGCCACAACCTACATACGAGGGCCTCCGTGACGAAGATCTCCGAAATAAAATAAACCAGTCCTAACAAGTTGGTTGTAGATTTTAGAATTGATGACATTTGTAAAGAGTCGTTGAATCGATGAAAACTTTAAAAATAACAAGTCGTGACAGGTGAACGGTTTGATCAGTTTGACCCAAAATAATTGTTTTGAAGATAACACCTTCAGCTAATCCCCTCTCCCTAACCAATTTTTTGGACGATTACGCGCAAACACTGAACAACTTAACGGAAAGAAAGTTTCGCAAATAAATTTAACGTAAAATGACTCATTCCCAAGCTATTTAAAACGCAGTTAACGTTTCTGATATGGAGATCAATTCTCCGGGTTTTGGAGTAGGGGGCGCGAATATACTTTAGGTGTAGTTAAGACTTTGCACTCCTACTTAGCTAAGTGGCAAAATAAAAATCGTGTGTAAAACAATTGAACGGAACGGTATCGAAAATCCAACCAGGAAAAAAAAAAAAAAAAAAAAAAAAAAAACTTTAGTTTTAACGTGTTTTTTCCGTAATCACACGAAGTATTATCAAAGAAAACATTTTATTCAGAAAAAGTTTTAGCGTGTCATCACGAAACAACTTAAACACTTGTATTGTCAAATTAAAGGGTATTTACGCAAATATCAGGTGATAAAACTTGAACTATAATTTTATATAATTAAATTATAATTAAAACTAATTTCTTTTCATCTTGTGAAAACTAAATTTGGAATAAAATTTAGTTTGATAATGTTTTTGTTCTTCCGTAATAACGTTAAAACTAATTCTTTAAAATTAGCACGTATATGGTTTCGTTTCGTGTCTCCATTCCGTTCGATTGCCTTGCACAATCAACCGTGTCAACTTCCTGTAGCTTGTTTTCTCTGAGTACCGACCTGAAGATCACCATGCTTATTCAGAATTACACTTAAATACAGAAATCTTTATGTACGTACTTGTCAGCGAACGAACGATGTGAAAAAAAAATTACGTAAAATTACGTATTAATTCGCAAAGTTTTACTTTGTTTCCACCTTCCACTTTTGAAAAGTGGAGATTTTCGAGTAATCTGAAAACGAATATTGCATTTAAATTTATCTAATTCATTCTTAGATAAGTATTGGACATTGTACGCGCAAGCGCATTGTGGAAGCCAAGTAAAAATTTACCATCAAAGTTTATAACTAAGTAGGATTTTTGATAGGTCATATTTTTCGATCTAACACGAGAACTCCATTCGAAATTAAAATCAGGCACCTCCAAAAGTCACGACAGCCCCCCCCCACATATTTAAAACGATATAACTATTATCAATATAACTTTTATACCATTTAAAAAGGGCCAAATAAACTAAGGTGCTTCTACACTTGCCGAAATTGAAGATGCCATTTTATTTCACGCACCTGCTGTCCAAATCCAGGGGAGAAATAAACTATGGCCGAAGAATGAAATAAATTTTTTAAAGTAATCTTTGGGCGTTGAGTTCCATGGCGACCAGCAGAAAAATTTAATGGTCGCTCCCTTAGTCCCCCCACTAGTCAAGACTAACGCATGCGCACGTAACTACTTACGTTGCTGTAGTAACTAAACGATTGTCACTTTTACAGACATTGAAACAGTTTTACTCTATGAATATTAAAAGAAAAAAAAGTTAAACATTCAATAATTTCTCACTTTTACAAACATTTGTTTTTAAATTTTTTATTGATAAACAAATCTACTTCTCTGCAACGGACACTGACACCTTTTCAATATTTGCGGATGGGTATTCCGACAACAGATCAGTTAAATTTTGCAAATATTTTGTCCCTCCCCCCCCCTCAAAAAATGTTTATTCCGAAATCTGTTAACGTGAGGAGGTGAATAAAAAAATACTGATAATTTCTCACTTTTACAAATCTCCATGTTAAGAACAGCTTTCTGAATAAATTTTTGGAGGGGGGGTATTTGCAAAATTTAACTGATATTTTTCAGCATACCCACGCACTAGTGTATTAGAAGCGGCCATTTAAAATGATAACTTTAATTCAACTTACTATCTTTCGAAGCTTATAACTACTTGAAAAATTCAAACCCTAATTTCTTCAATTAAAGGAGCAAAAACTAAAACAGGTTTAATAGCAAATTATGCAACGTTTTTTTAAATCTGTTTTTAAAGAAAAACATTTTAACTTGCTTCGATAAAATATGTATATATAAATGCCAAAAAAAATAACTTACCTAAAAAACAAAAAAACTATTCAATGTGTAGTTCCATTCTTCATTGTTAATTTATCCATATTTATATTTTAAATGCCATGTATTTAAATAAATTTTTTTTAAAGTATTTGAAAACCCCGCCATTACGTAAACATTCCGTTGTTTAACCAAACGTCGAACCGGCTATTCATTGTTTTGAACTACGGATGAACAGAATGACGTAAAAACCACACGTTCGCGTTAGACGTCTAGCCTCACGCTTGAAGACATTTGTGGCTTCATAGTTGAAGACTAGTCACATTTTATTGATAAAAAAGTTCCATGAAAAACTTTCCCGTTCTCATTAATTAAATCGAAACATTTCCAATGAAACAATTACGGATATGTTCTTTCACTTTATTTACTTTTCATAGATTTTTCCGGAACTTTAATTGTGTTATTTATTTCATACTTCTGCCATAGTTTAATGATTTCTCCCCTAAATTTGGACAGCAGGTGCGTTAAATAAAATGGCGTCTCCAATTTCGGCAATAAAGTGTAGAAGTACCTAAACTAGTAATTTAAAAATTTTTTTCATCGTACGAAAATGAAATTGCGAGATGAAAATCGTATTTACATAATTGGCGCTTTAAAATGTTCCCATCGAACGTGAAAACACCAGTGTTTAATAAATCTAACAAAAATCAACCAATGGTTAGATTTGTGAAATTTTCGATACTTTAAATTTTTGAATTAAATTACATAAAATGCAGTTTCCGTAAAATATACGAGGGGAAATATTTTAGTGCGGATTCCCCCCCCCCTAATTATTTTCGAAATTTGAAAATAAATAAATTTATCGAGATTTTTTATTTATCATCAAGAGTTCAAATAAGTAAAACAATTTAAAAATTTAAATACACGTATTTAACAAACTTACCAATTGCATAAATTGGTTTTTTTTTTCAATAACATTTCATTTATAATCAATTGAATTGCCAAGAAAAGAAACTTCCTAACATTTAAAAGATTAAAACGATTAAAATTCCATTATTTCAAAATGTTCTGTTACAGATTTTTAATAATTTTTTTTAAAAAAAGTTTTAATATAAACATGGCTCTTGTCAGCTACTTTATCGCCAGATTAAAACCGATTTGAAAATATTGCACAAATATTAAGCATTTTGTAGCCCCCTCCCTCATTGTCTTTTCACCGAACAAAATATGGAAGCCTGTAGTTAACCAAATGGACATTCAGTAAAACCGTATTTCATATACAAATGTTTATAATAATTATTAAACTGTAAATCTTAAAACCTAACAAAATAACAAATTAATCATTGCAGTTTGAAAAAGATAAGGTTAAAAAATAAATCATTAAGTCGCTTCTGCTTTTCCATAGTTCGTATAATTAACAAATCTGACGACACGGAATCATGCGTATTTTTTTCACATTCGTTTGGCAATGCCTAAAAAGTCAACCTCGTAAAATGGATAGTTTGGTAAATGTAGTTTAGCCGAGTAAATTATTTGAAGAGCTATATATAAACGGGCGGAGTTGTACCCCCCCCCCCCACGTAATTTGTATACCGATAGGTTTGAAATTTTTTCACTGATTATTGATTGGACACTAACCAGATCATGAAAAAAAAAAAAATCATTGACATTTGAAAAGGGGGTGCTCACTTTAGTTACAACGTTCTCGTAAATCAGTCACCCACGTTGTAATCAATAAAAACGCGGGTATATCAACCATAGAAAGTAAAAATAACATGAGCCTACCCCCATTTGTAAGTCAGAAATGTGTTTCTCCAAGAATATAGAATGAATGACTGGTTTTATGAAAAAATTTCGTTTTTTTTTTTTTTAACTTTAGTTTTTGGGGTTTGTATTACTGTACAGATTCGAAAAAGTTGTCCAGAAACAAATGTTATCAAAGGCAATATAAGTTACTTTTCTAAGTCGATGTTTTTAGTGTTTTTATTTAATGTAGCACGGTTTTAATTTTTTAAGTATTATAAATTTCACTAACATGCTGGAGAAATGTTTCGTGATTTTCCATACGGTTGTCAATTTTCATATCGTACGCCTCCCGATACATTGGTTCGTCAACGTGGGACGATTTCATATCTCCCGAAGGCACTTCTGAATTTAGAAAATGGGTGACCGATTTACCAGAATGTAACTAAAAAGTGAGCACCCCTTTCAAATGGGAAAAGGATTTTTCAATTTTTTCCTTTATAATCTGGTTAATTAGTGTCCAATCAATAATAATCCAGTAAAAAAGTTTTCAAAAACCTATCAGTATAGAAATTACGCATGGGGGGTGATGGATGGTTGTACAACTCCGCCAAAGAACGTAAAAATAAAAATTAAAGCCAAATTTTAAAAACAATATGGTGGCATCGATGATCGTACATTTAGTCTAATAAAAATGAAAATTTGTCGCTTGGGGTATGTGTTTTATCCGATCCGCTACAACAGAACACAGACCACTCTTTTTTATAGGTAATTGAGGTCGCTGACAACGAATCTGATAGACTTGGGGAAAATTTACCATTTGCATGGTATTAACCCCCGAACCCACGAACTACTTTCCACCATTTTGCAGCTTCCGTTTACGCTACGCGCGTGCGCTGCAGCATGAACGATGGCTTGCTTCACCTAGAAAACTGCCTTCTCACATGGCATACCAATCAAAAAATTTGGGACTGACATTTTTTTTATGACAGTTAAAGAAAAGTATAACAAATTGGGGGGGGGGGATTTGTCTCACGTAGTTTCTAATGCGGTTTACAAAAACATAAGCAAACATGTTTGTTTTTCATTCTTTTTTTTGCGAGAGGGGATTCATGTGGCTTAATAGGTGCTTCTGCAGTTTAGTTAACCGTTTTCCCGTAAGTAACGCACGGACATTTACTAATTAGAACACCATTTAACATTTTTCGAAGATTTTACTGTTTACATTCGTGGCGCGAGCGCGGGAGGGGCGGGTGTGGTGTTGGGGCGCAAAAAAATGTTAAATGGTGTTTTAATTAGTAAATGTCGGTTCGTTACTTTTTGAAGATTCTATGTTCCAGGAATAAAAAATAAATTACCCCCCCTCCAACTTTGAGTGCTTTCCTTTTGCTTTATTTCTTTTTCAGCTAATTTTAAGTTTTCCACCCCAAAAGTGATGTATTTTTGAAAATTAGAAAATTGTTCTGGAGAAAAAAAAAAAAGATCAATAAATATATAAAAATTTAAAACAAAAGTAGTGTTTAGAAATTTATCTGTAAAGTCCGAAGTTAAAAAAAAAAAAAAGTTTCAATTACATTTTTCGAGTAGTTCTAAGCTTGGAAAGACAGGTTCGAATTCACGCCTCCCATTTTGAAATGTATTAAAAAGTAGAATTTACTCAAAGTGTTATATCACAAATTGAAGATAAACGATCAATATTCAAATTAAAAAGTTTAGAAATTTACCTGTAAAGTCTGAAGTTTAAAACTTCAGAAAAGCGTTTTTTTTTTAATGAAACCTTGGTCCTCCTCGCTCTTTTAATTGAAAAAAAAAAAAAAAAAAAAAAAAAGGGTTTGAATTACATTTTTCGAGTAGTTATAAGCTTGGAAAAACGGGGTGGGGTGGAATTATTCAATATTTTTCACGAAAATCTTACACCGAGCTTAGCCAGCGGCGAGCGCTACCCTTTTTTTTTTTTTTTTTTTTTTTTTTTTTTTCCAAATTTACCAAGTGGCATAAGATGGCCGAAATATCAAACTTAGTCAAACTTCGATTAATCCTGAGACTTGAAATAAAAAAAAAAAAAATTAAAACAAAAAAAAAAAAAAAACTGAATTATCCAGGATAAAGATTTTCGCTCAAACTCACCAACAACTAAAACCGCGATTCTCTTTGCAGATAGATCGAGTAAGAGTTAATGTACGAGTGAGAACTCCAAGACGCAAGTTTGAATCCAATTATAAAAATTAGAAGAGACGCAACGCAGTTAAAAATAAACCGAAAGTTCAAAGTTTATGAACAAACATGACGGGGGGGGGGGGCTAGACTCAATGTACTTAGTAAATGAAATGTTTTCACAGCATTTGGAACATTTGAAGTAATTCATCGGATCAATTAATTTCTCACCTTTAAAATTTCGACCCTAAGGTTTTCGGGTCTGATAAAAAAAAAAAAAAAAGTTCTGATATTAAGACTTATTATCCAATTTAATCTCTACTGTTTTCACTGGTGGCCAGGTTTTTCGCGCAAGTGCGCATTTGGATAATCACGGTTATATCAGAAAAACTGCTTGCGCCAGTTTCAAATGTGATTAGTTTTTAGCAGAGCCAAAAAACATTCAAAACATTTTAAAAAGGCAAGTGTAAAGTGTGGAGTTGGACAAAGCTAAAAATTGACCCTTCGAGTAAATGTGATACCGCGATTGCCGAATTGCAAATGAAAAAAATCGTTCAATGTGTGTGTGTGTGTGTGTAAAAACCATCCTCACACTTTTGATGGCCTTGTGCAATTATTTTTGCGAGAAAGTATTAGCAGTTTATGGACGGTGCTGAAATAAAGTGATTTGGAAAGCCATTATTTACATAGGGAGTGAGCTTTCTAAACTATTTTTGCACTTTCAGCTAACAGAAAGCTACTGTAAAGATCGAATTTAACTTGAAAATCCAGGTTTTTATTACAATACAGACGTACTAAAGTGGTTAAAAATTAATAAATGTTATCAAAGGAAAGATAAGTTACTCTCATTTTAAGGTTTAATCGGTTCGAAAATCAGTAGTGAAAGACAAATGGTGGCGAGCCGACTTAAATACGTGAAGTTTGGAAAAAGGAGTTAAAACTAAAAAATTATACAAAATACAGTTAGGAACCCACCCAATAATTACCGTGACATTCGGTGGGTTTTAATAAGTATTTTTTTTATATTTAACTCATTTTCCTGAACTTCGTAATTAACAGTCAACTCACCATTTGGCTTTCACATTGATAAACACTGATTTTCAAACCAATTAAACGTTTTAAAGCGAGTAAGACTACTAAAAACGTTTCCAGATAGGTAGAAGAGTAACTTATTGCCTTTGATAACAGGTTATATTTGTAATTTTGGAGCACTTTTTCGTACGTCAGTGGATTGTAATGCAAACCCGAAAATCTTATATTTAAAAATAGCACGGTTCGTAGACTGCATAAGTTTTTATGTTGATCACAAGGATAGAATCAGAACTGGGAAAATACATGTTTACCCTCATGAAAAGAGGGTCGTCATCTTGTATCTAAAGCCACCACACTTAAAATCCCTATCTTGACAGTTTTAGGGACAGAGCGCAAGGAGAGAACGACTGTACTAAGTTTCCGAGACTAGAAAGGTGTGGTTAATTCCGGATAAAAGTCCGGAAAATTTTATGAAAATATAAAAGTTGAAATCATGTGGCAACAGCTGCCGAAATAAACGACGACACTCCCATTGAAAAAACAACTTTACCGATAAAGTTTCCACGTCTTGTTGATAGGAAAGGCCTTCAGAGTTAAGATAATTCACTCTAAATTTGTTAAAAAGTGGAGGTCAGGTAGGATCAGAGTGTAGTGTCCGTTGTCTTATGTACGAAGAAACGTTCGATAGAGACCAGTTTTAATTTCTTAAATCCAGAAAACTTGTGCCAGTGCACTTATTGATCTGCGCTATATTTTTAATAGTATTTAAGTTATCAAATTGTAAGGTTAAAGTACAGAATAGGTATAAAATAGCCTCCCCATTTAAGAGCGCGGATCAATAACTGCACTAGTAACTTATGCATTTATGTTACCGAGCTATTTTTTTTTAACAACATTTTCAAATTAAAGTCTTACAATATTTTTTAAATTGTTAGGTGAAAGTACAATTACAAAACACCCTTTACATATTAAGTTTTCTAAATAACATTTCAGTACGGTAACATAAGTGCATTATTACCAACTTTAATGATGGCGGAGAGAACTATATAGCCCCCCCCCCAATTAATTGGTATTTATGCAGAATAAGGACTTTTTTTTTTTTAGATAACATTTAAGCTAAATACAAACAGCATTTGTTTAAATTATGTGAAATGAACAAGCACAAAAAAAAAAAAATAAATAAATAAAAATAAACACGGTGTGTATACTGCAAGAGTGCTAAAGTCCTCGAGATGGAAAATGGCATAGTACCTGTTGTCTTCGGGTAAGAAATCCTTTGTGACGGAAGCAATTTTCATTTATACCGTATCTATAGTGCCTCGGGAGAGCTGGATATACTCCCCACCTCCCACAACATGACCATGTAAGCCCTCGTGGGGAGGCAAGCGAACGTATAAAAAGTGACCGCAGAAGTAAGAGTACACTAGACAAATAAAAATGTATAGAAGACTAGTACAGTTTAGCATCCACAAATTGGTTTTCATTTTAGGAAAGTTTAGTTCGCGTAACGTAAATAAACGTAATCCACTAGATATATTAAATAAAAAAATAAAAGAAAAAAAGGGAGAGAAAAAAAATAAAGAGGAAACATTTGAAAGTTGCGACAATGATTGAATTACTAAAAATTGTGAGCGGCAAGGGACTTTCTTTTTTTTTTTTTTTTTTATTTCAATTTCGGTGAAATTAAAAGAACCTTCAACTTACCTGAAAGGTGGGTTATCAGAGCCCGGTGTAAAGACGTGATATATAAAACCCTCTCCTTCCCTTAGAAGACTGTCTCTTTATGTGACGCACTTGTTGAAGTTTTTACATAGGAATTACGTTTTAGTTTGGTCCAATCCATTTGTGTTTGGTCAAAGGGGGGATAGGTTATTATTGACTTTTTTTTTCCTTTCCTACAACTCTGAACTTTTATTTTGCGCAACTTTATTTGACTATTTAACTAGTAATATTATTCAAATTATTATTTATAGTTAAAATTTTACACTTACAAGTTGAACCAATAAACAAAATATAACTTGAAAAAAAATATTTTTGCATGTTTAAACATGTGTAAGAGAGGGAGAGGAGAATTATTCTTGTTTTAAGAAAAACAATTTCTCTTTCATTGACAGTTCATTGTCACGAACTTTATATACGCGACGTTGCCCGGGAATCTTTTTACTTTCATTTTTTCTGTCTTTCTTTCTTTTAAACTAAACCGTTTTTGTAGAATAACACCCTCGGCTAAATCAACCTCATAAAAAAGAAAACAAAAACAAAACAAGAGGGGATTCTACCTTTTTAGTGATTACTTGTGAACCCTCTGAAAAAATTGGCAGAAAGAAAAAGAAAAAAAAAGCGTTTAGAATTTAGAGTGAGGAATCAATTATGCATACAACTCAAACGTAAAGTAATCCCCCACTTTGGAGTCATGTTTGTATTTCCACTAACCCTAGGTCCGAGTGGAAAGATCTTCAGACCACACATCAACTCCTCTCCTAAAAAAAAAAAACTCATTTGATTTATCTCCCACAGCAAAAACAAAACAAAAAAAAAAACTCATTTGATTTATCTCCCAGAGCAAAAAAAAAAAAAAAAAAAAAAAAAAAAAAAAAAAACTGCCTTAAAGTACTAGAATAACAAGGAAATGGGGGGGGGGGAGGTTTAATTTTATATGCGAAACTTATCCCCATTCTAAATTCTAAACAATTTTTTTTCTTGTTTTTGCCAAGTTTTCCAGAGTGTTCACAGGTAATCGCCTAAAAAAAGTAAAACCTCTGTTTTGGAGAAGGTGATTTAGCCGAGAAACTTAATCTACAATTAAAAAAAATACAAAATTATTTTAAATTGTATCATATTGAAAGGTGTGGGAATTTTATTTTCACCATTTTTTTTTTTTTTCTCTTATTCTTCCTTCTTCTTTCCCCCTCTCTCTGATTTATTCTATTTCCTCCTCTTTAACAACATGTGATCCTGTTCGGCTCACTGAGTGGGCAAGCTGCTTATTTTCCCGCTCAATGGTGAAGAATTCGAAGTAAAAGACAGTTAGCGTTTTTTTTTTTTTTTTTCCCATTCCGTAGCCAAGATTGAACTCACTACACGAGTTTGTAGTGTAATTCAAATCTTGTCGATAGCTGACTACTTGATACTTCGCCAGGGCTATCAAGGGTATTTTTATCATGACGCCATCACTAAACGGGGTCCCTACCATGGCTTAAGAGAGTCCCATCCACCTTCGAGAGAAGGATAGGCCGTGCCAGTTTCTCAACCTAGTATTTTACCTCGCAGTATATACAGCACCTTGCCTTCCCAAATGGTCACCTATTTGGTAGTGGCCAAACTCAACGTTGCTAAACTTCGGTGATCTGGTGTGTCAACGTATTGTGCTGTAAACAGGTTAAATATGGCTAAGCTACCTGACATATTTTGTTAAGGTCTCAGACAAGGAAAAAGAGACCAGAAATCTTAACTGACATGAAATTTAGTTGTGAATTCAAATAACGGCAGAGAGACGTGAATATTTTACTTATTTCGAAAAGGATAGTTATGGAACAAGAATCGAAAATTCGTCTTAAGAAGTTTTTCTAAGCTACCTGGAGAAACAACTATGAAATTCTGCTGGAGCCTGGAAATTTATCCTTTCTAATCAACTTGAAAGGAAGAATATTGGAAATACGTGAAGAATTGTTCACTTATTGTTCGCACTATAAGTGCAATGAATGTTTGGTTAATTTTCTTCTCTAGTAGAGGAAAAAAGATTTGTTCTTTAGTGAATGTACTATTCTCAAGTATGAGTGAATTTATGCAAAGTTAAAGGTAAAAAAGAAAAGAAAGATTTCCTTGAAAAAAAAATTAGAATACTATAAAAAAAATGCCATTCAAAAAAATTAGAATACTATAAAAAAAAATGCCATTCAAAAACATTAGAATACTATTAAAAAAAAAATGCCATTCAAAGGAGGATACTATGATGAACAGTAAGAACTAAAAAACTAAAAAATGGGATTTAATTTGAACTCTGAAAATTTTACCATCTAGTAAGTAAATTCTCTCTTTCTATTTCTATCTTTTCAAAAACTGTTACTTTGTAAGGACTGAATCTTATAAGCCAGATGGACATATCTTGGAGTTAATAAACTCTTTTCTATAATCTCCTTTTCTCAGACTATAGGTCTATCACTTTAATAAAAAATTGTCTCCTAAGTTGTTTTTTCTTTTTCTTGAGTGTTTATTTTTATCAAGTTAACATACTACATGAAAATGCTCTTCATCGAACATAGCAGAAAAATTTCTGCAAAGGCTAACAATTACTATTACCGACATAAAAATTACTTTAAATGAAATACACTTTGGAAATTATTCAAAAATAATTAATTGACTTTATTTAATCATTTGTGACCAATTTGTGTAAAAATAAATATTTGCGTTAAAACATTTAATAGAACATAAAAGCATTTTAAGTTTTGTAAATATCGAATGTGAGAAAAGTAGCCATCTTTGTTTGGTCATTGGCTACTTTCCTTGGATCCTACTTGTCCAATGTCTTTTTGTATACTTTTTTTCCTTCTTTTTTTAGTTGTTACTTTGTCTTTAATGTTGAATGCTTGTATATTGATCATATAAATAAATACATTAGAAGTATAATCAATGCCAATCATTGAACCATCACGGGCTCAAGAACCAATCAAAAATCTCAAGTTGTTGAACTGAAACAAAAACTGTGCACTGACGTCATAAAAGACATTTGTACTTTGATGCAAGATGTGCCCACTTCCCTTTATTATTCTTTAGCCAAGACATTTTGTCTTAGTTTTAAAGTGCAACTTATTACAACATGATTGAATTGCCATTCCATTTGTAGGATTGTGTAGTTGGTTGAATTCCGGTTCAATAACATGTCAACCAGTGAATTACCATAAGATGCATTTAAGTTTGGTGTAGCTCTATAATTTCCAGGCAATATCCCTAGGATTTCTGGTATAGTTCCCTCCCTTTTGTGTTTTGAGAGTTCTCTCTTACATGCATCCACAAAATGTTTGATCTCTTCATTGGATTGAGGATGAAAATGCACTGCAGCTGTATTTGATACTGACTGACATTTGGAACAACCATGGTTCAGATTTTCTAATTGTTTGCCCAACAATGCTTTGACAGTTGATGCGAGCACTGAAATAATTTCCGGTTCCACAAATTATGCTAAAATAACTGAATCCTCCTTGAATTTGGTTTACTTATCCATCACCTGCATATCGAATTGCATCCATTGAATAATATCGGATGAAAAAAGCATAATTCGACAGTGTATCAGCCTATCTTTGCAGGTGGTTAGCTGTATAGATGGGATACTTTTCTTGAATCAGAAAATACTAACGAGTTTTGTGATCAAGGTAAAACTCATGTCCATGTTTCCTATCTTATGAAATGTTTTTCTTGCAAAGAAAAACAAAATTATCTTTTTCTATCTGACTGTTTCGTTGGCATGTGCCAGTGATCTGGATGCATGAGCTATTACTTTTTGGTTGCTATCAGGCAAGCTATGTGAAATGACAGCCCAACACTATAACCATTTTCATCAGAAACAACGATAATATACATGAAAGTGCTGTAGTGTGTAAGCAACATATCTAAAGAAAGTAAAGATTTAATCTTATTAAAGACAGATTGATACTCAGTTGACCATTTCCACGGTGCATCTTTTTGTAAAATATTGTTGAGTGGTACATGGACTCGATGACGTTCTGGTAAGAAAGCACCATTGTGGCTAACCATTCCAAGACCAGTTTAAATATTTGCCAGTGCCAGCGTTTTTTTCTGTGTCCAGGCCTCTTCCCCATATCTAATGCATGATATCCAGCATCTGGAAAGAATTCAAAGACTGGATACTCAAATGGTGCAGGGTCTATCGGATCTGTCCTATGAAAGCCGATTCAAGAAGCTTAATCTTTTCTTTCTTGAGCACAGACGATTACACGGTGATTCCATTTTGGCCTAAAATCTTTTCAATGGTCATTATATATGCTAGGACCTATTTTTCATTCCTGCACCAGAAACAGGTCGATGCGGACATGACAACTATTTCACTGCCAATTTCGAATGAACTGGAGAAGGATCACTTTCTCAATCAGAATCTATTGATCTTGGAATAGACTTCCAAGTGAGGTAATAAATGCACTAACAATGCAAAAATTCAGGATAGATTCGAACAAGTGCTCGACTAGTGTATCCTTTTCTGTATAAATTTCTACCACCCTTTTCCTACATGACGACTGAAGCATGATTGTTTTATTTTTGCCAAATAAATTGAATTGAAGCGAAATGAATGGCCCAGAAAATGTTTCTTTCTTTGAATGATACAATTTAACTCGCGCTTCAGTTGAATTGTGTCACTTGATGGTTTATATGATGTTTTTCTGTTAACGCCGACATTCCAATATAAATCAAGGGGAAACTTGATTCCAAATATTTCTCATATGTTGTGACTTCCCTCTTTGGTTTTCATACATAAAGTAAATTTCACAGTGTATAAGGATTATTTGATACTGAAGATATTCATAATCGTACCTTATTTCTAAAAGAGGGGAAATATAACATATGAGAAATATTTGGAATCAAATTGCTGTTATTTCAGATCATTTGAAACTATAGCAGCAAGTTTAGTCTCCTCTCCATCAAGGGTAGAGGTTTTGGGGAAATGTATATATGAGTAAAATAAATGCAAACAACAGAAATAAATTTCTTTTTTTTGTTGTTTGTTTTTTCTTTCTCACACAAATTTTAACTCTAAACAACAGTAATTTTTTTTTTCTGTTGTATTCAATGGTGTTATAACACCATTGAATACAACAGAAAAAAAAATTACTGTTGTTTAGAGTTAAAATTTGTGTGAGAAAGAAAAAACAAACAACAAAAAAAAGAAATTTATTTCTTTTGTTTGCATTTATTTTACTCTATATAAAAAAAAAATCTCGCATTGTTCTTGGCTTTTAATTTTACCTTATAATTTTCTTCAACAATGCTTCAAGCAAACTACAACCTACTTATATATATATAGTAGTTTGGAACTCTGGTTCCTAGTAAGCCATGCCATGCAGGTTTGGCACTAAACACTATTAGGCCTAACGGTGTTCTACAGTGTTATACAAAGGCATGATTCACCTATCTATATATCTCCCAGTTTGAGAGAGAGAGAGAGAGAGAGAGAGAGAGAGAGAGAGTGAGTCTGTTTTACTTTTTTCATTGAATTTTAATATTTATTTTAAATTATTCGAAATAAATTTCCACCTTAAAACATAAATAAAATGTATTTTTTCGAATTTGTTTCTCTTATTTATTTCCTTTAAAATACAACCATTTTCTGTTTATTTTCTAGCAACTTAATTGGACGTCACAGTTTGCCTTTTATCCTGGACAAAATCAAATGGACGTGATTTTATTTCTTACACAAATAATAATAGGATCTTAATTTATTTTCTATATATATCCCGTTTTATAACAACAAAAATATGTCCTATTAACTTTAATATGAACTTAATTTTAAAAAGTCAACAGGAAAAGACACATGGCGGATATAGAAATAAGAAATGTAATAACTTCAAGTACACACACATATTACAATTTTTTTTACTTCCGACCGACCGTTTCCTAAAATAGTGCAAGTTTAAAAAATTATGAATTATTTGTGGGTTTTAAATGTGAACACTACGTCAGGTGCAATCGATTCTATTAAAAAATCATTTTTAAAACACATTTTCTTTACTTGAATTAGATTTTCCAAAATATAAATATTTTAAGAGTGATGCAGCTTGCTCGAAGCATTGTACGTAATGCAAAACTAGTTTATATACAACAAACTTATAAGAATGCGCGAATATATCGGGAATATAAAAAAGGAAAACTTAATAACAAGCAATATTTTTTTCAAAACGAAATCTTATTTGCTTCTAGCGTTTCTCCTTAACCAAACACTTCGGATTATATTCAAAATAGCGTCTTAGCCTCATAGAATGTAATGTGACGCCGAAATTTCATGATATTTTGGGAATATGGACTCCGATGTGGTTAGTTTGTATATATATATAAGTTTTTCTTTACATGTTGAGCAAGATTTCAGTTTAACTATGGTCAAATTACTAGTAATTAACGTTATATCAATTTATTTCACTAGTCATTTACGACACATATCGGTCAGTCTACGTTAATAAAATTAAATAAAAAGTACTCTCATATTAAGAAGTCCTCTTATTATCATCCATAACATTGGAAACAAATTTAAAGACTGATAGTTTTTGTGTATACACATGAATAAGTTAAATTGGAAGTATTTTTAAAGTCGTCTAACCCCAAATGTTGCAATGTTGTGAGAAAAGAACTGATAGTCATTTCGATGTGCAGCAGTTTTTCACTGAAGAAAGCAGTCAACAAAGCGTTACATAAAAAAGGGAACCTTTGAAAGAAACAGGGCAAAAAGAACATTGTCTTCCAAGAAGTACTGCACTGAAGGAGTAAATTAAAGATTGTCTTTTACAATGTGATTATTTGTATTGAACTATGTAGCACAATATTACTTCCTGAGTATTTATTAGTACCCATTAATTTATCTCATTTAAGTAAGTTCTATGTTTAAAATGCAATGAACACTAATTTTCGTAGAATGTTAATAAACTGTTTCTGCGTGTTATCAGTTTTTCTGTCTCAAAAAAGTGAATTTTTGCGCTACCCATAATAATTTCAGCTGTATCAAAACATATTTGTTTATTAAATGCATTTCTTATTCTGTGTAATTTCCACGGATCCTGCTAATAAATTAATATTGTAATATGTTGTAGATATTTCTAATTAGTATTGCCAATTGTTTTATCGATATAACTATTAGCCTAATCCAACATAGTAATAAAATAAAGTCGATTATTCGCCTTTGACTGAAGTTTCAATAAGAAAATAAACAAACACTTTCCAAACACATCTTTCAAATTTACCACTGACAGCAGTTTTTAAAGCCTGTTTCACGAAACTGTGCATTCCACCACTATGACATTCACCTTCACCGAGGTGAACGATTTATATGACCTTCACCGAGGTGCGCGACTTGACACACAAAAATAAACCGCCTCTTAATCACCTACTAATGCATGCGTCACTGTAACGTCAAATGACAACAACAACCCCAACCTTCTCACTCGACCTGCCTTTATACCACTATCTCAATCCCTTCTCTTGCGCATGCGCCTGTAGATTCCTGACAACCTTGAGACTTCCGCTTATAAAAACCCAAGTTTTGTTGTCGCGCATGCCTATACAAGGCACAAACACGAGGGCGTTTGTTGTGTTGGTAAGTACTACACTCCTCCCTGATCTGATGATCACATAGAGTGCACTCCGGGGGTGGCCTCTGTGATAATCCTTATGGTAAGTAACCGATACTTGCTTGATATCGGTTATTACCATAGTGAGGTTGTAGGATGGACGGAGATTGACGAGAGAGAGAAAACGAACGGGGAAGATCGTGCTCGGTGGATATCAGACTGACCACCACCCCGGATGTCGCCAGGGGCCGTAACTCCTGTGACACCTGTGGTGGTCTCCCTTTATTTGGTAAAGACATTACAATGCTCTCTTTTTTTTTTTTTTTTTTTTAAAGAGTTTATTTTATTATTATTATTTTTTTTTTATATTCATCAAGGAGTTTGTTCATGCGTGGTGTGACTGGAGTGTTTGCGTTGCTGGGTCGGAGGGAAGCATCTGTCAACCTAAGGGAAAGAAAATAATAATTATGCATTATTATGTACAGGGGTATTTGTAGCATTTAGCAATCAAATCTTTTGGGTGACCGTCTTGTGCGGCCTGAGCGTCTGAGGTTTGAAGAGTGTTGTCCCTGTTTTCTTTAGATTTTGGTGATGCTGTCACATGCATGTGCCCCTCATCTTCAGATGAAGAGTATTCATGTGGGTCATGTGTGAGGTTTCTTAGTAGCTTAGGGATTTTTTTGAAGAAGCTGGCATTTCTTGTAATTTGGCTGTCCTTGTGTGTGGCAGTAATCATGGATCCCTTTTTTTTTGTTATGGTTAATGGGTTAGGTTGATAGGGGGTGTGTGCCTTTGAAGTGTGGTCGCTTTTTACAACGACGGTGTCACCCACACTCAGATTATTGGGCTTTACATATACTTTTCTGTCAGCATATTTCTTTATTGTTTTCTTGGCTTGAGTGTCACGTATCCTAATGCTATGGTCTCCAGCTATAGGTGCAACTAGGTGTGGCAGGCGGTTTTTTATGGTCCGGCCAAATAGAATTGAGGCTGGGGAAACACCGGTGGTGCAGTGCGGTGTCGTTCGGTAATCTAACATGAATTTGAATAGCTCCTGCTTCCAGCTTTGGCCTTTGATTAAGGCGGCTTTGATGGATTTTTTTACAGTGCGCATGAAGCGTTCTGTTTCAGCATTGGCCTGGGGCCATAGAGGTGTTATCTTCCTGTGTCTGAAACCGGTGACGGAGGCGTAGGTTTTAAAATCATGGCTGTTGAATGGTGGGCCATTGTCTGTTTTGAGGGATACTGGTACCCCGAATTCGGCAAATATCTTGTCTAAACGGGGTATGACCGAGTTTGTTGAGATAGAGTCCAGGATATCGACAACAACGTAGCGTGAGTACTCGTCTGTGACAACAAGAAGATATTTCCCATTCTGGAGATGTCCAAAGTCAGCACTAACCTCTGTCCATGGGGCTGCTGGTAGTGGGGACATTTTCTGCGGCTCCCTTGCCGTTTTGTGAGTGCTGATCTGACAGGTGTGACAGTTCCTGATGTTTTCTTCTACTAAAGGCTGCATGTTTTTAAACCAGACTTTTTCCCGGAGGAGGGCCGTGGATTTCACGACGCCTTGATGGCCAGCATGGGCTATTTTGGCAGCTCTGTTTTGTAGGGTCTCAGGTAGCACTATCCGGCGCCCTTTCAGAATGATACTGTCCTCATGTGCTAGTGATAGTTCATCACGGTTGGCATGTAGGGTGAGAAACGTGGCTTTGTTTATGCCGTCATTGGCACCTTGCCATTTGTTGGTGAGGATGGCTTGAATGACTGCAGTGAGCGTCTTGTCTTTCGCAGTTTCCATTGCAACTTCATCAATTGTCATTGCTTTGGGGGTCGACGTTGAGAGAATATAGTTTATATACTCCTCCGCTATTTTCTGCTCCCTGTTGCTTGGTGGTAGATGTACTGGATGGCGGCTGAGATAGTCGGCTGGGTTGTCATGACCTGGTCGGTATGTGACAGTCATATTGTATGGCTGTGTTCTCAAAACCCAACGTTCAATGCGCGCAGATAGTTGGGAGCGGGTGTTATTAAAGATCGATGTTAAGGGCTTATGATCTGTATGAACAGTGAATGGGGCCCCAAAGATATATATGTGAAAGTGTTCACATGCCCACGTGATGGCGAGGGCCTCCCGCTCTGTTTGAGAGTATCTTTGTTCAACTGTGGATAGTGCTCGGCTTGCAAATTGTACTACCCGCCCATCTTGTGATAGTACAGCAGATATGCCTACAATACTGGCATCGGTATATATCTCAGTATGTTTATTAGGGTCGAAGTAGGCAAGTGAGCATGCTTTGCTCAAGGCCTCCTTGAGGTTTTTTAAACATTCAGTGTGGGGCTCAGTCCAGGACCACTGAGTGTTTTTTTTTGTTAACTGACGCAGTTCATGAGTCAGGGTTGCGTAGTCTGGAATGAATTGTGCACCGCAAAAGTTGGTCATCCCCAACAAACTTCTGACTTCTGATGCGTTTTGGGGGTCTGGTAATTCGAGGATTGTTTTTATTTTAAGGTTACTTGGGCTGATGCCTTCATTACCGAATGTGTGTCCAAGGAATTCCAATGACCTCTTGTTGTATTCACATTTGCTGCTATTCAGTGTTAGGCCTTTTTCGCGTAGTCGTTGAAATACTTTCTGGAGATTTCTGTCATGGTCTTGCTGGTCCAATCCAAAGCAAAGAATGTCATCACTGATGTTGATGGCTCCCTCAATCCCTGCGAGTGCCTGGCTAATCTCTTCCTGAAATATTTCGCTGGCGGAGTTGAAACCGAAAAATAGTCTTTTGTATCTATATAGGCCCAGGTGTGTTGCGAACGTGGTAATGTATCGGGATTCTTCAGCTAGTTCCAACTGGTTGTAGCCCTGATTGAGGTCTAACTTGCTAAAGACACTGGCTCCCGATAGAATGGCCTTCAGCTCATCAAGTGTGGGGGTAGGGTGACGTTCCTTTTTGATAGCTTTGTTTGCCGCTCTCATATCAATGCAAACTCTGATTTTACTTTGGTCTTTCTTAGGTACCACCACAATAGGGGATACCCACGGGGTTGGTCCTTCCGCTTTTTCAATCACCCCCAGTTTCTCGTCTTTCTGTATTAGCTCTTCTATGTCCTTCCTTACATGAAAGGGGACTCTGCGGTATCTCTAAGTGATGGGTGGTATATTTTCATCTATGTGCAGATGGACTTTTTTCTCTTTAAGTTTACCTAAGCCATTGAATAGGTCTGCATAGTCCTCCAAAAGCTTAAGAGTTGTCTGCGGGATTTGTGTGTCAGAGTTGCTGATGTGGTTAACTGGGAGCTTTTTTGCTGATAAAAGTTTAAGCTTTTCACATGTTTCCCAGCCAATGATAGGTTTTTCTGGGCTTTTTATTACATGTATGTTAGCTTGGCAGGAGATGCCCCCAAACTCTAGGAGGATCCTAAATTGGCCTAGAACTGGAGTAGTTTGCTTGACACCAAATCCAGATATCACAGTTTTTGTCGGTCGGAGACATGGTGTCGGTTTTAAACACTTGAAATCTGCTTCAGACAAAATGTTGATAGTGGCTCCTGAGTCGGCTAACACATTGAACGTTTGGTGGCTATTGCCAAAAGATATATCAAAACAGGGAAGGTTTTTCATCTTACCTGTATGAAACACATATTCTGTGTCACTGCCGCTGGTTGAATCCTGCTGGTTGTCCTCGATGCAGTTCACCGGTCGGCGGCTGGTTTGGACTTGTGGACGTGGAGGACGATTTGTTCTATATTGTCTGTCCTCGTCGTTCATTTTCCTAAAACAAACAGAGGCGAAGTGTCCCCATCTCCGGCAATAAGTGCATTGGCTCTGGAATGCTGGGCAAGACGTTGGTCCTCGTTCATGTGGATATTTTCCGTTGCAATTCCTGCACTGAATTTGCCGGGGACAGCCACGTGTCTGTCGCTGTCCATACGTGACTTTGTTTACTACTGCAGTAGTAGTTTGTATTGTCGTGTCCTCTAAGCACATTTGTTGTAGGTGTGCTGTTATTGTTTCCATCATCCTGGCATAATTTATCAAGTCGTGTAGTGACATGTTAGAATTTATTAAATCCTTTTGCCGGACTTTTTCTGATGAACAGCCTGTTATCAGTTAAGACTTTATCTCGGCGTTTGCGTCTGCAAAGTGACATGTAGCTGCTGCTTCTTTCAATTTCCGGTAGAAGTCCTCTACATTCGGCGTGGTTTGTTTGATGTTACGGAATACAAATCGTTATTTTGGGGGTTGAAATGAGCCTGTACAGCCGAGACGAGTTTGTCGAAGTGGGTTTCGTTTTCTCCTGGTGTGGTCTGTTCGGCTGGTAATTCGTCAATGAGGTCGTTCATCGCCTCACCAACAAGCGTTAGCAAAATTGCTTTTTGTCTTTTATCGCTCTCTATGTCGTGGGCGATAAAATAGTTCCTCAATCTGCTAATGTATTTCGTCCATCTTGCTGCTTTGGCTTCTGACTCGCAGTCGAATTCCGAGTAGTGAGGTAGGGCAGCCATGTTTGTTTTGCAACACGTGTGACTGTTTGTTGTTGTTTTTTTTTTTTCGTGTTTTCTTATGTCTATTTTTGTAAATTACTCTATCCTCGTCGCCAATGTGATAATCCTTATGGTAAGTAACCGATACTTGCTAGATATCGGTTATTACCATAGTGAGGTTGTAGGATGGACGGAGATTGACGAGAGAGAGAAAACGAACGAGGAAGATCGTGCTCGGTGGATATCAGACTGACCACCACCCCGGATGTCGCCAGGGGCCGTAACTCCTGTGACACCCGCGGTGGTCTCCCTTTATTTGGTAAAGACATTACAGCCTCTTAGTTCGTTGGCTTCTGCGAAGGGTGGTATTTACACTCTCGGGTTCAGGTTCTGTTTCTGGTTCTGGTTCTGTGTGAGGTTCTGGTTCTGGTTCTGATCCTGCCTGATCAGACGAACTAAAACTACCACTCTCTTACTCGGTGCCCTCACTCATCAGTAGCTCATCATCTGATGATTCATCGCTCTCTGTAGTTGTGGGATGTACTTCACTAGCCGGGCGAAGATCGCGCACATGGCGTGGGGTTCCATCAAGAAGGACCGACTGCTGGCTGACCACTCCAGATATTCGTCCTCGCTTGAACTTGGTGGTGCACCGGTTTCTAGGGGGTCTAACCCAAACTGGATCCCCTACCTTGTATTTGTTATGACTCTCCTCGTCGATTGGTTGGACAGTGTCAATGCCCTTTATCCTAACACGGTATTTGTGTATGGCATTGGCCGGTGCTGTTGTTAGTGTCTTCCCATCCTTTGGTGTGACGTTATACCAATACGTAGTCTCTGTAATGGTGCATTGTTTTCTGGCAGCAATTCTCTTGATGCTGCGATGGTTCCTCTCAGCAATGCCATTCCCTGATGGCACATGGGCACATCGCAGTCGTAGTCGGACACCCCACTCATTCAACTGCCGAACTTAGTGGCTACAAAAAGCAGCATCGTTGTCCGTCAATATCTCTTCCGGCGCACCTCGCTCAGAAAAGATAGATGACAGTTGGCGGACAACATTCACTGAGTCCTGCCTGGTCATTTGCCGCCACACCGCAAAACGAGTGGGTCCACAGTCGATAAGGGTTAGAAAGGGCTTACCACTGTAATGGATAATATCCATCGCTAATCGTTGCCACACATGCTCAACTTCCAATCGCCCCTTCTGCCATTGCTCAGGTGCAGGATCGATAGACTGGCAGGCCTCACAGTGCCTGATGATCTGCCTGACATCCGCCCTTGTCACTGCCGGGTCTACACGCCTCGCAAAATACAAAGTTCTTTTGATACCTGGATGTCCACTCTGCACATGAATTCTTTGTATTTGGCATGACCTAATCGCGCCAACTGCGCAAGATCGAGCAGTGAACTCCAAGCCTGTCTTCACAGCTTCATACCATTTGTGAGGCACACGGGTTAGTTGGTCTGCACGATTACAGTGTGATGCCACGAGCGTTACACTCACCGACAGGTCATATTCTGATACCAGACTCTTCAGGGTGTTTAGCCTCCGTCGGATTAACATCTCACTGGCTGCCTTAGTACGGACTCTTGTTCGTCCTGAGAGAGTGTCGGACACCCAGTGGTAGACGCAGAGAGAATCCGTGTACAAGTGTAACTTCTTCGACTGCCATTGCAGTGCCAGATTTAAACCCTTCGCAACAGCATCCAGTTTCGCCAGGTTGATGTGTTGAGCATCATTCACGGGTCGCAGCCAGCATGCGTCTTCAATTACATTTCAACGTTGCTCCAATAACACTCCCAATGCCAAAGAACTAGCGTCAACCGACACATTCACAGTGTCCCCATCGACACACCATTCTCCACGGGCAGGATCCTCCTTGTTAACTCTCTCTAGGGTTTCTGTCGTCATCAGAGTTAGAAGAGCATCATCAGATACATCATCCCAGCCTGTAGTTACTAAACTTGCCCTGCGTTTGATGACGCCCACAGCTGCTTGGAGCCAGCCACACGCTGGTAAGTGACCAATAAGTTTCCCATACAAGGAAAAAATAGTCCACCGCGTAATAACATCAGGGACCGTTGGAATCTCACTGCCACGTCTCCATCGTAAGGTACCGTCTTTCCCGCAGACGTCCAATCCTAATACCCGTGCTCCATCCCTCAGACGTTCAGGATCCTTGCACTCCAACCCGAATTGAGCTAACTTTTCTCTGACGTGCGACGCAGATTGTACGTCTTCATTGACATACACATCATCAATATAGGCCGATGTTGCGTCCTCAGTAGTCTTTTCCTGGGACAACACTGCATTTACGATGGTCTTCATGATTTGCGGTGCCACATTCAGCCCAAAGCCAAGCCGAGTAAGGCAGTATCTCTGACCCCGGAACCACACTGTCTGGAACGGCCACAATGTCTCATCCACTCGCACCTGCAAATAAGCCTTCCGCAAGTCTACTATAGACACATTGGAGCCCTTCTGGCACCATTCTCTCAGCTTGCTGGCGCACACGTCAGCATCGGCAGTGTACGTCTCAATGTATCTATTGAGTTCACGATAGTCCAGCACCGGACGAACTTTTGATTTGTTATGCTGGACTACAGGAATTAAGGGAATCAGACCCTTGGGTGGTCCCAGCTTGTTGGGGTAGGGGATCAGCCATCCATCCTGGATCCATGCCTCAAGTTCCTTCTCGTAATCATTACGGGCCTCGTCGGGTATCGAGTACTCTGCAATGCTATTCTTGAGTTCGGTTGGCGCCCTTCCTTCTGTCCACTTCCACGATGCAGTCCATGCTTTTTGGTGAGGGTTGTAGTCCACCTTAAAATCAGGCCGATCAATGTGAACTGCAGCACACACTGGGGTTTCCAAAAATCGCACAGTCCCATCTCTTCCAATAACCACTCCCCCCAGTGCCTTAATAGCATCATATCCCAATAGTACATCGAATCTCAGCAAATCCCCTCGCATCACCAGCACATTAATGTTTGCGGCCACACCAGAGTCTGTGTGGACTTTGACAGTTCCGGCTCCACTTGCGTATTTCCACCTATTGTGGTTACTTTGATGTTCTGCTTTGTCCAGTTTCGACACAACTTGGCACTCATGATGGTGTGTGAGCACCCGGAGTCGAGAAGAGCTGAACAAAGCACTTGGTCCACGTACACATTTATTGTCGGTTGCGCCTCAATTAAATCTTGTCCGGGGAACAGGGCGGCGCTGACGTCCTGCCCCCTGATGCATTTCTCGCACAATTTTGGGATAAATGTCCATAGCTACCACATTGGAAACAGCGCGTGTTAGTACAATTTCTTGCGATATGGCCTCGCTGGCCACAGCAGAAACATCTCCCATTGATCGTGGGTCTCAAACTGGGACACTTTTCAGCATTAGTCTTGGCTGCCTCTGCCATCATTACAACCGGTTCCCTCAGGTCCTCCTCATCTCTGATAATGGCTTGAGCGCGTTCTAACAAATGTTCCATGGGCGTTACAGATATGCTGGTGGAAGCCCTCAACAGTTGCTTAACATGGGTGGGAAGGCCGGCCACAAACGCATACGCTAGTGTTTGCTCTGACACTCCATTGCCAAATAGAACTGCAAGTTTCTTCAGCTCCGCGAAGAAGACGTCCACGGTTTCTCCTGGCATGAGCTTCCTAGTGGCAAATGTTTTGTAGGCCATACAGGGATCCATGGCAAATGCCTTGTATAAAGCATTTTTTATACAGGTAATATCAGCCTTCTCCACAGCACTCAGTTGCTGATATACACTTAGGACGCCTCCAGCCAATCTTAGGGGAATCACGGTATGCACCCCCTTTACTTCACAGAGGTTGCAGGTCAGCTCAACTCTTTCGACCCAGTCGACAACAGAAGTGGATCCGTCGAATTCGGGTATCAGTTTTAAATCAAACTTTGCCCCAGCCATAGTTGTCCAGGAAAAGAGACAAAATGAAATAGCCGAAATAGCTTATGACCTTCACCTTCACCGAGGTGAACGATTTATATGACCTTCACCGAGGTGCGCGACTTGACACACAAAAATAAACCGCCTCTTAATCACCTGCTAATGCATGCGTCACTGTAACGTCAAATGACAACAACAACCCCAACCTTCTCACTCGACCTGCCTTTATACCACTATCTCAATCCCTTCTCTTGCACATGCGCCTGTAGATTCCTGACAACCTCGAGACTTCCGCTTATAAAAACCCAAGTTTTGTTGTCGCGCATGCCTATACAAGGCACAAACACGAGGGCGTTTGTTGTGTTGGTAAGTACTACAACCACCGTTAAAATTATTACATTTATTCCAAACAAATTGCTTTTCCCAAATACATAATCCCACACAGTGGGTATCAAACAGTTTCACTCTCTCTATTTACTCATTTCACTCCATTCACATTACTAGGTGTCTTTAATTTGCACGTATAATTATTTTTAAGACGACTTTTATTACTATTTGCTCATTTCACATTCACATGACCGGGTTACTTTATTAATAGGTAATTATTTTTAAAATACCATTTATTATTTCATTTTTTTAAATACTAATTCCAACATACTATACTAAATTTCCCGCATTCACTTATTTCTTAATTTGCGTCTTGAATGTAGTCTAAGCATAAGGGAATATTGGAATGGTTGAATTTCAGGATTTACATCTGACTATTAATGATAATTTTAACCATTTTTCAGAATGCTTGAATACATTACCGAACACTGGTTTCTACACTCATCGTAAATAAATTTTACTTTAATTACTTATATATTTATTGAGTGAATATCGGTTTCGTTTTCATAAATTAAAGAAACAGTATCAGACATACGTTTTCGGTCAAAACTAGGTAATCACTACGAAAATTGAACAACATTTCTGTTGACGTTTATCTACAAACTTAAACTGTATTCATTCGAGCGATTTAAAATATTTTATTTGAAACAAAACATTGTTATTTTCTACTGGTTTTGTTAAAATAATAAAAATATTTATACCAGAAAAAAAAAAATAAATGCAGCTGTTACAAGGAAATTGTAATCGAATACTGTAAATCGAGGTGAAGTGGGCCGAAGTAGTTAAATAGGCCATGAATGAATATCCCTATTTTCTTCAGGCGCATTTTTTTTCTGAGAGAACTACTTCCAATTTGGAAATGATACTGATATTTATTATGACCTCGTTGTACAAAATAAATAAAATAAAAATAAAAACTAAAATATGCAAGAGTAAATTAAATCTATACACTTATAAAACTGAGTTTTTTTTTGTCACAGTGACATATAAGTCTACTTTATCTATTTAAAATTATTAAAACGAACTTCTTAATATACTCAGTCATATATATGCGAGACACTTAATGAAGATTAACTAATTTGCATATTCCTTTGAAAACACGAACATTAATTATTCATTTTTATGGTATCTTATTAGTTATCGGTTTCATTTAACTGTTATGATCACTTCTATTTACGCATATTTTCTACATTCTGGATAATTGTGTAGCATTTATGACGAAAAAGCTTTAGCACATGCGTGTATATTGTTATAAGAAAAGACTATATACTCCCTTCTCTTTATGTCATAATAAATGTATGTATTAGTCAAGCAGAGATCCCCATTCCCCAATCCACACCCGTCGAGCAGCGACGATTGAAAACCAAGTCGAAATAGACAACCCACCCCAACCTCTTTTCATTCCACCCACGCAAAGGAAGTCACCGAGACAAGATCCCCGCCCCATCCCATCACCTTGCGAGGAGATGGCGAATGTGAACAGATATAAGCCAGACAGAAACCCCAACCCACACCTATCTCAGAAGGAAACACGTGGACAAAAGACTTGAGCGGGAAATTTAGTTGGGCTGCTCCAAGCAGCGAGTTGAACCCCGACATAGAAAATCGCAGAGGTGAATAAAATACAGCCCACTCAAACCGGATCGCCAACGGACCGAAAAGGGAAATCAACTCAAAGTTTGGATTTACTATGGCTGAATATTATTCTTGGAGATGAATATCTCTCCAATGGAAGACTATATAAACCATGCGTCGGGAATAATGCTGAAAAAAAAATGGTGATGAAGGAAAGAAAGGACATTCACGTTAACAACGCATGCTCAACAGGAATGGATAATCACTAACAGAGCTAAGTATCCTCCAATTTTCATTCTCCCCAATCATTTTAACCCAATGTCGTTATGCTCAAATGTTATTCTTGCTATACATAAATTGACTCTTTGCCATGCGTAAAGAAAGAAACACTCGTCTAGCTGTAAACACTATCAATAATTTCCCCCACTCTTTATCTGTGCCTAAACCTAAACGTAGATTCCATGAACAAAGCTTCTTTCTTAGAACTGCACGCCTGTGGAATTGTCTTCCGTTTTCCTGCTTTCCGGCTGACTACAATATGGTTGTGTTCAAGTCTAAAGTAAATAAGTTCTTGATGAGCCGTTCCATATAAGTTATTAAATTTACCAAATTTTCATTACTAATGATTACTATATTGACCAATTTCTACTGTACACTCTTTAACCCTTATCCTTGAGTGGCCTCTGGGCCTTGATAATGTGGTGATGCCTTTGTAAAAAAAAAAAAAAAAAAAAAAACATTACTGTCTGATTCTGAGTAATAACTGTGACTCGATTTTCGTTCAAAAAAAGGGGGGGGGAAGAGACAATACATTTCCATGAATAAACCTTCTTATTGCTCGTCCCCCTCCTTATCTCAATACGTAATGTTGTCTGCACCCCTATTTGCATTATTGTTGTTTTATCTTTTTTTGCATTCACCTGTATTACACTCATGTAAATAAATCAATGTATTTCTAGTACATTCATATCTGATTGTGTCATTGTCATTCTTATTGTCTTATTCTAATTATTAACCCTGAATGTCATTAAGGTGTTTTGTGACGATAATGCTAGTTCGAACTTTGGCAAGTGCCATTTGGTTGTGATATCATTACAACCGGCACACTGCATGTCTTCTTTTATCTTACAACGTGCGTTTGGGAGGAGAATTTCCCCTTGAAATTCCTAACCTCGGTCTACCGCCACGTGGGATTTCCATCTGGAATCCCAATATACATTAAACCCCTGGGTTAGTCCCAAAAATCGTTATATATATATATATATATATATATATATATATATATATATATATATATATATATATAATCTTGTCTGTATGTGGGTGGAACGGTCTCTATTAGATTCCTCTCTGATTTTTTGGTCTACTGACTTGAAACTTGATATAAACGGAATTTGGACATGTGGAACAATTTCGATTTTTTTTAGCTGGTGTAACCTAGCGCGTATGGCATACGTCTGAGAAAATCAGCAGCAGTCGTAGAATAGCTGACGAGCAAAATTATAAGCAGCATCAACTGTCTTAGCACATATGCAAATTAAGCATGTGTGCATGCGCTGATGTCACGAAAAGAAGAGAGGAAAAGGAAATAAAAATACAGCACATGGTTGAGCAAAGAAAATGGCTGGAGATGTTTGACTCGTGTGCGGAGATAAAAAAATGCGCTGCGAGGTCAGTGAAATGTGTTGTCGGAAATGACTGGAATCAATGCTTTTTGTATTCACCTAAAAAAAGAAAAAATGCTGAGTCGTATTTTATGTCTTTTCTTGTTTGTTTGTTCCTGCGATTGTACCTGCCAATGTGTGGGTCCGAAAGGTTTGATTTGTGGCAACACGGTTAAAATGTAACTGCCACATTACACCAGTAAAAATAGCTGCTAAAGAGTCAAAAATTAAAAAAAAAAGTTGACCATGGCAGCAGTAAGTCGACTAAACCTGTTACTTTTGCGCATGCGAAAGTATACATTCATAGTTTGAAGTCGCTTAATTGACAACCTTTCTTATCCATTTGCTGATAGATCAAACGGTAAAAACTGAAGGAGGGCGCTAAATATTTTGGTTTCAATTTTAGCTTATGACCCTCAAGTCATATATATTTTTTAACTTTTGAAATCTAATATATAAAAGGCTATATTTCTGGTTGTCTGTGTCTGTCTCCATATTTTCAAACTCTATCTCCCTCGAAACTAAAAGTTGCAGAGCGGCGCTAAGGGCCTCAAATGATTGGATTTTTTACGGACCGTTCTTTTATGGGTCGTTAGTTAAATAGTTTTTAAGGGATCAAAAATGGGTCAAACTTGAAAAAAAAATGCTAAACATTTTGTACATTCATCTTAGTTTATATTTTTTTAAATTTTTAATCTGTTCATATGCGTGCACGTTGGTACAACGGGTAACATCACCAGCTTTGTGTGCTAAAGTTTCGGTTTCGATTCTAGCTCATCGCACCCCAAAACTTTTTTTTTACTTTTGAAATCACGACTCTATAATAATATTTACGAAATTTGGACAAATTCAAATACCATATTTAAGCGTATTTTATTATCGGGCAAATCCACCCTCCCCCACCTTCGCTAATTTTTAATATAGATGGCCCAACTCATCTATTCTTTTTTTCAAGATACATAAAATCAGTCATCAAACTGAGTGCATTTTACTACTAAAAAGTCTTTTAATAATATTTGTAAAAACAAATAAACAAATTTCATTTTATTTTTTGTCAGAAAAAAATAAATAAATAAAAAATACATTTCCAAGAAAAAGAAAAAATGATTTTATCATTTAATAAATATTTTTCTAACATTTCTTGGTTTTCAAAGATTTTCAGTTTTAACATTACGAAATGTTTCCTACGATGTGAAACACACTACTAATTAAAAAAAACATTTGATTCCGTTTTTTTTTTATGTCTGTTCTTTTACTTTTAAAAGGAGAACTAAAGTTTCTCTTATTTAAAACTTCTGCTTTTTTTGTTGTTTGTTTTATTAATTTTCAAAATAGAATTCAAAATATATTTTTGAATTCAAAATTATATTTTTTTAATAAAAAAAAAGCTGGATTTATCGTTTGCCATTTAAGAGAGAAAAGATTATCAAAAGAGATAAATTCTTTAATGACATTAAAGTATTGTTTCGATAATATTTTCTCTATTAAACAAAAGTCGGTGCTTCTACACTTTATTGCCGAAATTGGAGACGCCATTTTATTTCACGCACCTGTGTCCAAATCCAGGGGAGAAATCATTACATTATAAACTATGGCCGAAGCATGAAATAAATAACAAATAAATAAATAAATAAATAAATAAATAAACTGGAGAACGATTGTTCCGGAAAGAGAAAGAATAAATTTATTTTCAATAAATGTTTTTCCAATTTTTGATAAATTTTTATACAATAAATGTTTTGGTTTTGTTTTGGTTTTCAAATGGCGCTCGCCCAGTTTAAACCATTATGAATATGTCATTTCATTTTCTGTTTTTAATAATAAAAAAAAATGTTCCATGAAAAACTTTCCCGTTCTCATTAATTAAATCGAAACATTTCCAATTAAACAATTACGGATATCTTTCCGGAAGTTTAATTTTTTTGTTATTTATTTCATGCTTCAACCATAGTTTAATATAATGATTTCTCCCCTAAATTTGGACAGCAGGTACGTGAAATAAAATGGCGTCTCCAATTTCGGCAATAAAGTGTAGAAGCATCCAAAAGTCATAGTAAAAAATCGGAATATAAATTAAACTAATAAAAAAATTACATTTCTGAATTTTTTAGATGAGGATTAATTATTCGTATTATTTGGAATCTTCGAACTACTGTTCTCATTTTGAGCGTTATTTACACAACATCTTAGTCGATGTAAACTTCAGCCTTCTTTTCTTCAGGTGTATCTTGTCGAACTCGAAAATCTTTCTGTCGAACTCGAGAATCTTTCCGTCAAACTCGAGAATCTTTCCGTCGAACTCGAAAATCTTTCCGTCGAACTCGAGAATCTTTCCGTCGAACTCGAGAATCTTTCCGTCGAACTCGGAATCTTTTTGTCGAACTCGTGAATCTGCACGGAATTTCAAACGGAACCCTTTATTTAATCCATGGTGTGTGCGTGTGTGGGGGGAGTAGCATGCTCTCATTCTGCCAGCCAAGTTTCATCAAGTATTCTACCTAAATTTCCAGAGTCCTTGGCGTAGTGGATAGAGCTCTTGGTGAAATTCAGTTGTAAAATATACATTCCGGAAGGTTAAAGGTTCAATTCTCAGTATGGGTAAAAAATGTATGTGCTAATTACTTAGGACTTCTATCAAATCATGACTGACCAAATGAGAACATGTTATCCCTGTAGATTAAGTAAAGAGATCCGTCCGAAATTCCATGCAGATTCCAGGCTTCAATAAGATACACCTGAAGTCAGTCAACGGTTACATCGACCGAAACGTTGTGAAAATAACATGCAAGAGTAGTCTAAATCAGGATTTCCCAAAGTGGGATCCACGGAGCCCCAGGGCTCCGTAAGTGAGGCCGAGGGGCTCCGGAAGCCATTTATTAAAGAGGACCAAATACTTAATGTGAAAAAACTAAATGTTAAACAACAGTTGCACTTTAATAATTAGATTTTTTTAAATTCCGAATTAGTTATTTCATATTTATTTTAGAAATAATCTTGTTAGTGCTCCGTGAAAAACCTTTGCCCTTCGCAGGGGCTCCATGATGTCCTAAAGTTTAGGGAAACCCTAATCTAAATAATACAAATAAAACAAATGAATAATAATTATTATTTTACTTTTTCATTTGGATGCTCATCGACATTCTTACATAAAAAAAAAAAATAAACTATACCTTTAGATTCCTTTTATATTTGTATTCCTTTTTTCCGGCTCGTAATTCATCGACCTCTAATCTAAAGCATTTCCAACAAATAAAGGTTGGCCGTAAAAGCAAAACTCACTTAGGAATTTCGATTTTGAAACTGCAAATTTGCAATGCAATACTTTTTGCTTAACTGCGTTTCTTTCGTAATTGTGACGTAATGAATAACACGTAATAATGCTCGAAATCACACAACGTTCATTTTACATGGTCACATGATTTTACGCTCCAGACAAGACATGGAATGACTTGATGTAATAATAAATTGACAATAATGAGAAATGCATAATAAAGAAAAAAGTGAGAGGAAGTTAGAATTGTGACGTGGTCCCCAACTTTGGTAGAGGCCATTTGGAGCATCTTTGAATAGAGCCAAGAACCACACCGATATGTAATATGAATTGGGGTAAAAAGTTATTGTTTTAGCGAAAGAAGAAAATAAATCATAATAAGATAGAAATAAAATGAAACAGTAAAATAATGGAGGGAATCACTAGGTAGCGAATGCTACCTAAAACGTAAACAGAGTTTTATAAAAATAAAATCACCAGGTAGCCACGTAAACAGTTTTATGAAGAAGAAATTGAGAAAAACGAAATTTTATAGCAAAACATTTATTACAAGTAAAAGAATATTAAATTTATTTTTCAGTAATAAAAATGTTATAGTTCAAAATGTTTATTGTGTGAATGTGTGCGTATTTGAGTATTTGTCAGCGTAGTGTTGTGTATGTGAGCGCGTTATTTTTGTTCTTGTAGTCTGTATATATGTGTGTACAAGCGATGAAGCTGGTATGTGAGTAACGGAGTCCTTTCGTCTTGTCATCTCCGCGCAAACGCCAGAATGGGGTGTTGAGTTCCTTTCTTTTGGCCGATTGTTCAAATCTGAATCTCATTTAAACGATGTTTTCAACTTCGCACTGACTTATTACTTTCACGAATAGGTGTTTCATTTTTTGGTTTGGAACAATTTCAATTGGTTTAAAATTATTTGATTTAACACGTTCGCGTTAAAACTTGTTATCCTTAAGATTGAGGAGGAAAGCGAATTCAGCGGAGAAGGAAAGGGTGTAAGTAGCTAAAACCGTTTACATTTTAGCGTTCAGATGAATCATTTCGCGATGTCTACTTTGCCACTGTAACAGGGTGCCTATGAAAATATCAACAACAGTCGAAGGGTGAAAGGCAAGCGATTGTATTAGCAGCAGGAACAGTGTTTGAACGCGTATACAAATTGGCAAGTGTGCTCGAGCTTGTGTCTGAAGAAGAAAAAAAAAAGACATTACGTGGTCGGGGATAAGCAAAGTCGGAGAAAATGGATGTGCAATGTTAAAGACGAGAAATAGTTGGCTACAGCCGGTGTATAGTCGAAGAAGAAAAGTGTATAGAAATGAGACAACGAAATGGAGTTTCATTCAATAAACAACTTCATTTGTCATTTTCGTTACTGGCGTTGGTAGATGAGAGAAACGACTTAATAGGTTGAAGCGTTCTTGGTTGAAGATAAAATTAATATATTGCCGGCTTGTTGAGGAGAGAACAGCTCAGTCCACGCGTGTTTATAGCCAGTAGTCGCCAGGATGAAGGAAGCCGGTTAAAGGAGAAAGAAAGTGCAAAGTCTTCAGTGTGTTTGCGTGTTGTCGAGGGAGAGTTTGAGTTGTATTAACGAGAGCAGTTCTTTAGCATGATAAATAAAGTTTGTGTAGGTACCGAACGTGGAAACAAATGGAAGTTTAAAAAGAGCCATTGTTAGCTTGTAATACTCACGATCTGCCCGGGGCCGACACCCCAGGCGAAATCTGCTCCCAGGAGGAGTCGGGATCAAAGAGAAAGAAAAGTTTGTGATTTCGCCTTTTATGTACTCGATCACTTTATTGAGAGCTGGCTTGTGATTAGACAAGCCAGGAGGAAACAGATTTCAAATCTCGAATCGTGAGAATTAGCTTATGTCCATGATGTAGCGAGTGTCGGCTGCTACAAGTGTACTCAGGCAAAATGGACGCTGGTGTCGAGACGGGGAGAAAGAACTGTAATAAACGACGTGTTAAAAAAGAAAGAAAAACAGAGTCGGATTTATTTATTTTTGTTTGTTTGTTCGTTTCCGATTGTGCCGGATGGCGTGGGGGTCCGAGAGAGCTTTGAACTGTAACAAACACAATTCGAGCGTAACAGCTATGTTACATCACGTAATCACTTCAATACAGAATAATTTTCTTGTTACTGATACATCTTTTGAACCAGACAATACCAACTTTTGTCGACACAGAAATACGTAAACAGCCGGAAAAAAGCTGAATTTAAACGAACAGGCATCAAAGTCAAAACTAAGCAACAAAACAACAAAAATAAAAAATAAAAATAATAATGAAAGAAAAACACTCGCCGTATGTTTATTTTTATGATAATCCTTAAAAATTTTGTGACGAAGAAAATGAAATATTTTTTACAGAGAAGTTAAAAAGTAATTTCCTTCGATAAATTTTTATTTATTTCTATAATACATTTCTCTGTTTTGAAGTACTCTTTTTAAAATTATATTTTCTTTTTTGTAATTGTCTGTTTTTCTATGTTGTTTGTAAATTCTTTACGAATAAACTAGAGAATTAAAAACCTAATAATGAAAACAATGAATTTGTTTTCATTTTTTTTGAATCTGGTGAAACTACACTTGGTTAAGATCAATTTAAAGTTACTGAGAATTTTTTTAAAAACAATAAGACGTGTTCATCTGTACGTTCTTTTCCTAAATTAAAAATAAAAATGAATGACAAAATAGCTTGTACATCAAAGAACTAGAAATTTATTGAAAATAAAAATGGATTGACTATCCATATTTCATTTGAATGAAGAAAAAAGAAAGAAAAAGATAACAGAATACACACATTTGACTCTTTACAATTACATAATGCCTTTTCTTGGCCTTCGGGACAAGATCAAAGTGTAGTATCTGTTCTTCAGATGCTGCACTTCTATTTCTTGTTCTCTTTCGGTGAAGGAGAAATCCTTCACGACTGAGACAATTTTTATTTTTGTACCTTTTCTCCACGTTAAAAAACGACCCTGGTGTCTAACTCTGTCCCGTGGGGAGGCATAGTAAATAGGTACAATTACATATGGTTTTTGATGAGAAAATTGTCTTATCAGCGCGTTTTTTTTTTGTATTTTTTAAAAATAGAATTCGTTCAAAGTTCATAGTAGAAGACGATAAGTATTTTCAAAGGAATTCTTTTTTGTTGGAAATTTTACACGACTGGGACAAGAATTCAATGAAAACGGTTCATTCTTTTCTATAGAATTCTTGCACGACTGAGGACAAATTCAAGAAAACAGTTCTTAATTAAAAGTTTTACTTGGAATCTCGGGCAAACATTGGGTTTGTGCGTTTCTCCTCTTTTCTTTCTTCTTTTTTCTCAAGTAATAGATTATAAAATTTTACTTGAAACTCTAAAAATGAAAAATATTTGTATCCTGACCTTATTCTGATAATATACATTTTAAACAAGTGTTCAGTTTCCGTTCTGTCTTCACTTGGATCTTCCGACCACTCTGTTGTATCAGTTAAGATAAAAATGAAATGTAATAAGTCCTCATATGTACCTCTCCATCGTACAGTATATCGATACTCTATGGCTGACTGAGATAGTTTCCATACATTTATATCAGATCTACCTCTGCGTTACATGTTTAAAAAGGATGTGTCCTCTATAGTATCAGACCTGACAGAATGGTTGATTGTAGGTATAGACCGTTTCATACCCTCGAAAAAGTTCCAGCAAAAACCTAATAGCCAGTCGTGGTTTTCTCCAGAATGTGCTGCTGCCATTGTGCACAGAAATCACCTTTTCCACTGCTTCCAACATAATAGATGTACTGAGACTAAAGCCGCTTTCAGGACTGGCAGCAACTACTGTAAAAAAAAGTAATAAAGAACGCAAGAGAGCTGTATGCTCAGTCCGTTAAGTTCAAAGTAGCTGAGCGGCAGCTTGGTTCCCACCAGTTTTGGCAAATAGCAAACAGAATCCTGAACAGAAGCGTGTGCTCTATCCCAACTATCATCAATGGACCTGAGGTCATCTTGTCAGCATCAGACAAAGCTAAACTCTTTGCCAAGAACTTTGCAGCTAATACTACCTTTTGCGACCAAGGCCACCAACCCCTAATATTTCCTCCTGTATCAGAAAACACGCTATGTGATATACAAATATATGTAAGTGATGTTGTCAAGATAATCAAAAACCTTGATTCCAGTAAAGCAACTGGCCCTGACGGTGTTCCAATTATAGTACTCAAAAAACTTCAACGTAACTAGAGCCAATACTTACAAAACTGTTTAAACGTTGTCTTCAGGAGAATTGCTTCCTATCACCTTGAAAAATCTGATCAGTATGGCCTGTATTTAAGAATTCAGGTGATCGCTCATCTCCCTCTCAGTACAGGCCAATAAGTCTCCTGTGCGTCATGAGTAAATTGCTGGAATCTGTGTTAAATACAGAAGTAATGAACCATCTCAGCAAAAAATAACCTTCTTAGTGACACGCACTATGGTTTCCGTTCTGCTAGATCTACAGCAGATGTGCTTACAGTTTTATCTCATAGGATTAGCGAATCTCTCGATGGAGGCTACCTTTCTAGGGCAATTGCTCTTGACATATCAGAGGCCTTTGATAGAGTATTCACAAGATCTCCAGCTACGGTATAGCTGGAAATATCTTTTCACTTATTAAATCATTTCTCTCTGATAGGTTCATAAGAGTAGTGGTTGATGGGCAGAAATCAGCTCACAGTATTAATGCTGGAGTCCCTCAGGGGTCCATCCTGGGCCCAACTCTCTTCTTGATCTACATCAATGATCTTCTAAATCACATCCTTACATCATTCATAGACATTTATGCTGATAACACTACCATCTATGGTAGCACATCTAAGACTGTAAATGACCAAGTTCTCTCCGGTTCTCTCTCCTCTGATTTTGAGCAAGTGGTACAATGGGGAAAGGAGTGGCTTGTTACTTTTAATGCATCTAAAACCAAGCTTCTATCTTTACATCATCAACGCTCTGATCCCCATCTGGCATCAATTGAAATGAATGGCTCTCGCCTTGGGGAGGCCTTATGTTTTGACAAGCTTCTGGGCTTGACCTTTACTGCTGATCTGAAATGGAACACATACATTAAATCTGTTGCCAAAGCTGCTGGAAAAATGGTGGGATCCTTCTATCGATCCAGTAGATATCTCACTGCTGATGCAATTCTCTAATCTATATAAGAGCCAGGTACATCCAAGGATGGAGTACTGTTGCCACATCTGGGCAGGAGCTGCTAGAAAGGATTTATCCTGCCTTGATAGAGTTCAAAATAGACTTCGTAGCTTCATAGGGGATGTCCTTTTCTCTTCCCTGCAACCTTTTTCTCACAGAAGAGACGTTGCGAGTTTGTCTCTGCTTTATCGTTATTTTCATGGCAAGTGCTCGACTAAGCTCCAATCTATGGTCCCCCCCACCAAACTTTCACAAGAAACACTCGTCTAGCTGAAAACACTATCAATAATTTCCCCCACCTTTTATCTGTGCTTAAACCTAAACGTAGATTTCATGAACAAAGCTTCTTTTTTAGAACTGCACGCCTATGGAATTGTCTTCCGTTTTCCTGCTTTCCAGCTGACTACAATATGGTTGTCTTCAAGTCTAATGTAAACAAGTTTTTGATGAGCCATTCCATATAAGTTAACAAATTTCCCAAATTTCCATTACTAACGATTACTATATTGTCCAATTGTCTACTGTACACTCTTTAACCCTTATTCTTGAGTGGCCTATTAGCCTTGATAAGTGGTGATACCTATGTAAAAAAAAAAGTGAAGCATGCATGGTCCCCCGTGAGTGCACAGTGAACGAGGCATAAAAAAATGACCAAGTTCAGCATTTGCCCCCCTCATTTAGTCCCAAAAGCCCCCAGGGGACGTCAAATCCTGGTGAAAATGAACAAAGGGTGCTGTTTTAAGCCTTAACACATGCAAATTTGAGTTGTGCACCATGCAAAAAAAGAAATGGCTAAGTTATTTACCCTCACCTCCATTTAACCCCAAAAGTTTCCAAGTATTTAAATTTAAGTTCAGTATCATGCAAAACTGCTAAATAGATATACACAGAAAATTTTTGACAAATATGGTAAAATAGTCCCAAAAATGGAGTGTTTTTATTAGCCCTAAAAGAACCCCTGGGGCACACCCAAGAGTTATCGCAAAGTATAGACAAACAAAATTATATAGAAATCAGTTAATTACAACTTTTCAGAAAGTTTTATAAAAATCCAAGACATCAATTTTTTTAATAAGCACAAAAGTGTCAATTTTAACCACTTTAATCCGGAAGGCACCCCTAGTGGGTGGGGGCACCGGACTTTTCCCGTGAAATCCATTTTGTTACTCTTTTACTCATATTACGTTTAATGTTTGTGCAAAATTCCAAAAAATTCCAAGGCATAATTATTGAGAAAAGTGCGGCTGTACAAATGGACAAGAGTGAATTTACAGGTCCACCCTCCTTTTGCTTGGGGACCAAAAAATAATTTCTCTTTTTCTTTAGTAAAGAAATAAGAATTTCTGGGCTTAAATATACGAAGATATATTTTTTCCTTTTTATTCATTTCTCGTTCGGATAAACGAATAATCATTCAATGGTACTTTTAAATAATTAGTCCTTCTGACACAAATTCAAAGCATTCGGACTATTCTCTGATATTTTCAATAAATACAGGATACATTTGGATCTTGTTTTCTCCACATATAACCTTCGTTAAATAATATTTGCCATAATCTTTTTTTTTTTTTTTTTTTTGAATAATATAATTATTATTTGGGGTTATTCAAAATATGACTTTAATGATTTTTCGTCACAGTGTTTTTTTTTTTCTAATTCTCAGATCCTTTTCAAAAAAATAATTGACAAAACTAAACATTGACTCTCTATCTACATATCTTTCTTTGATTCGCGGGGTTTTTTTTCCAAGAAAAGTAAATTGAAGTGTCTTTTAACGTCTTCAATTCACAAAAAATGTCTATGGCCCAAAATACAATTTTGAAAGTTAAAATTACATAAACTGAAGATCAATTTGTCTCATTTTTTCTAAAGCTATGCTAAAATAAAATGCATTCAAATGTATAATTAAATAACTTAAGTGTTATTTATTCTGCACTTCACATCACCAATTTCTCGGTTAAATTCGGCACTGTTGTCAAAACTTCTGACTTCCAAATGCAACGATCTTTCCAGCTGACTTCCACACGTCTGCATAAGTAACACGCCTTCTCTCAACTCGCTTCATGTTCACTTCACATCGGCTTTTATAGACCAGTCTCATTTGCATAAACATTCACAGTCACGTGATTATTCACCATTAAACAAACTGTCTCGCCATGTTAGTTTTTCGTTTCTTTCTCTTTCATTTCGTTCCATGACCGACCCTTTGTAATCATGCACACGTGCTAGTCAAGTAAGTCACATGTTTCCCTACCAAATGTCCTCTCGATATTCTTCTATCGAATTTTCAACATTTTCTTTTTCTTTTCAAAAGAGACAAACAACTAACAAATAGCGACAGTATATACACACTGCTAACTGCACTCATGTGTACAAGTTTATATACAAACACACTTACAAAAAAAGATACACGCATATTTACGCACGTCAACAATTCCAATCCCATGTAGACATTGTAACATGCAAAGCTGCATAATGCTCAATTTTTCTTTATAGATATAACAGATCTTTTTTATTTTTATGTTTTTGAACACCGGACTTTTAGTCGTTACCAACCGTTCCTGTTTTGTTGTCTTAACAAGTTATCAATAAAAATGAATTACTTTTGTATTGGCATTTTTTTTTTTTTCAGATTTAGCATTGACTGTTCGAATATAATTTAATTGTGTTTATGGTAAACAAAGTAAATCTTTTTAGAGTTCACTTGCACTTATTTCCTTTATCAAACCTCTTGAAATGTTCAAATTTCTTTTTGCACTTATTTGCTAAGTGCCTATATGATTCTCTCTCAGAGAGAGTTGAGTATTAAAACGCTTGGGACAAATTTATTTATTTATTTATTTTTTCTTGCAATGTCCTGACCCTGATTGTTGACTGGTCACCACACATATGTCCTCTGGGATAATTAAACGTTTTGTTATGTACTTTTCTGTTTGAATTTTTTTTAATCTAATGATTTGAAATGAATATATCATTTTTCAATTGATTAAGAATTTGAAAACGTGTGATTGCTAAACTATTTCATAAAGATAATGTATACTGACATGATGATGATGATAATAATGGCAACCTTCTGCCTCGTGAAACAAAGGCGTTCTGCGCCTAGTCTGCTGCATTACAGCGTATGCTGTGGCTATATAATTCAATTTTGGATTTGCAGCTTCGTTGGCACTTGCTGTAAGTGTAGTCAGCGGTAGGGATGGGGGGGAGCGGCTGGAGTAAATGGTATCCTCTGTCGCCTGTAGGTTCTCTTTTCTTCCCATTGTCCTTCTTTATTCTATTCTGTTAAGTAACCTCTTTCACCAAGCTCTACACCAATTGAGCTTAGACTTTTAACTGGTAACTACTGACTCCTTATGTTGTTTCTACGTTGATACAGTGAAGATAGAGTAACCTACCCAGACCAAGTTTTGCCCAGTTACTAGGGCCCCTTTCTCAACGATGCAGTCAGGGTCTGACAGAAAGGCAAGCCAATACATTCGGCTCCAACGTGGCTGCAAAAGTTGCCGAAAAGATGTTGCAAAACTTTGTCATCTGCCTATCAACACACCAAACTGGATTTTTCTCGGGGTTCATTCCTTGACCATTGTCTTGTTTAGAGCATTCACAAAGCAGTGAAGCTATTTGCCCATAGCTCGGGGTTGGTTCATGGGTATTAGGGTGTATCCATGCACCACTGAGTCCCTTACAGTTCAACCTGTGCCCGTGAAGTGCTTGGCTCCCATGTCTCGGTACGGCAAACTACTATATGCTGATAGTGAACTATATACTGGTAGAGTGAGACTGAATCTTCTGTTTAAATTTTTAAAATAAACTTTAGTTGTCATTTAGGTCGTTTATATATTTTATTTGGGAAACAAAAATTCACAAAACAAAATTAGGCATAAGGCCCATCGCAATTAAGAAAAAAAAAAGAATCCCTATTTTATTGCCTACTTTTATTCTTATTCTAATATGAAAGAAAAGAAGGATTTTAATAATTGACGTTCCAAACGACGGATTTTATTTATTTTTTTTGTTCCTGGTTTAATCTGGTTGGTATACACGTTTGACACTTCAGTGAGAAACTAGTTATGGTCACTTTTCTCATGCAACGATCGTATCAATTATTCTGAAGTGTGTCCTGTTATTATAGCAACATTCAAGATGTGTTTGGCCTTGGCGCATGGCTAGAAATAATGCCGGATATATTCAGATATGAAAAGAAAGACATAATATACAGAAAAGGAAAGAGAGAGAGAGAAATAGACATAGATAAAGATATACAAACATACGCGCATATATAATTACTATTTTAAGTATTTGCACTTATAATATAGCACACACACACACACATATATATATATATATATATATATATATATATATATATATACATATATAATTATTTCCACTGCCAGACCACATTGCAGCCAGCAAGAGCCACAAAAGCCAACAAACCGGAAGTCTAAGACTCGAGTTTCGCCCTCATTTGGGCTCATCAGTTAGACACATCCAAACTCAGGATTCGAAACCCGAGCCTCTTGCATGCGAGGCAAGCACTCTACCAACTGAGCAAACGCGACACACACAAGAAAGTCTTATTAGCTATGATAGATCAAGCAAACTGCAAGGATTTCTGACAGTGGAATGCACCTACCTTCATCTCGAACAAGGGATGTGATCATCGCAAGCAACCTTAACCCAAATCAATGTCTCACTAGTAGGAATTTATACTCGCTAAGGATGTCATCACGACAAGCCTATCCTAATGAGCAATAAGTAATGAGGGCGAAACTCGAATCTCGGACTTCCGGTTTGTTGGGTTTTGTGGCTCTTGCTGGCTGTAATATGGTCTGGCAGTGGAAATAATGTATTCTCTCACACATTCTGAAAATATATATATATATATATATATATATATATATATGCATACACACTGGCAGGGCGCCTGGTACTACCCAGCGATAAAATACACTTAAATATGATATTTTAATTTATGCAGATTATAATTTTGCACAACCTGACAAGCTCATCGGCCGATCAAAAAACGAATTTGTTAAAAGTCTCACATCCCATGAACAGGATTCACTTATTAACATGGCAGATATTTTCACAGTATATATGTAGCTATTGTATTCAATAAAAGACCAACATTGTATGAATGAGTAACTATATGAGTCTCTGTTTATTATAACATTTTTTTTTTTTTGTTGTTATTTGTTTTTTTACTTACCTTCAACCTAAACAAGGCACATTGCTACTTGGACGTAAGGGGCGACTAATTGAGACTAGGCCTATAAAAGATTAAGATGCTGGTTTACATTGCATTTGAACTCCTGCATATTCGTACAGTTTGGGAAACAGGAACCAGGAAGAGAATTCCAACGTCTAGCTGTTCTAGGGAAGAAGCTATTAGAGTAGAATAATTTCTGAAACTTAAGGACCTCAACAGTGAAGGGGTATGATTTTGTTGCTAAGCGGGTTTGTTGGGGATATGTATGTCGGGGAGACACAAGTACAATGAGTTCATCAGAGCACTTTCCATTAAAATACTTGTAAGACCAGCACAGGGATACGGCGATGGGACAGGGTTGAAGTCTAGTTGACAAAGTGGGACCTATTAGATGGCAGACCATTTTTTGGACCCTATCCAAGAGGGAGAGGCTGGTGGTAGATGCACCAGCCCATATATGGCAACAATACTCTATGCATGGGTGAGTGGTGGCTTTCTAGAGGTACAGGATACTCTCAGGTGTGAGCAGATTTTTAGCACGATAGAGAGGGCCCACCTTCTTCACAGTAGCCTTCACAATGTTCTCAATATATTTGTTCCAGTTCATATTTCCTGTGAATGTTAAGCTGAGGAGTTTGAAGGAAGAATTCTCAGGTAGGAAGTTATTTGTCGTGGATATTGGTGGTTGGAGAGCAGCTTAGTCTTACTGGTGTCTTTAAGAAATATTTATACCTCCAGTATTGCATTATTGAGCTATCTTAATGAGAACTTTGCGTAATTTATTATGTTATTACTATCCTAAGTAGTCAAATTGCATATAAAAACACACAGACAATATATATATATATATATATATATATATATATATATATATATATATATATATATATATAGTGGAAATGGTAATTAATAAAAACTGAAGAAAGTGCTTAATACTGTTGTAGAGCAAATATGCGTTTTATTTTTAATACCATATCTTTCTATTAAGTTACATTATTGTTTCAGCTACCCGACCGTTTTTTTGGCCGTCTGTAGCTTCCTCAGACTTTTACAGAAATGTTCGTTATTATGGGATGAAAGAGTGAATGAGGTCAGGGGAGTGCGAGGAGGGTGGAAGAAAGAGAGGAAGGGAACAAGGGGGAAGGTGGGAGGGGGCGCTTGGTATGTCTGTAATGTTTTAGTTTTGGAGTTTAAGGAACTTGTGGGGGAGGGTCTGGGAGGTTCATTTCTGGTGTGGCTGAGGGCATAGGGATACATGGAGGGAAAGGGGAATATGTGGGGGTAGGAGAAGGGGGTTACTTTAATATTTGAGTCTTATGTTAAAGTTTTTTGTGTCTCGTTGGTGAGATGATTTCTTGGTAAGTATGCCTTGACCTGTTGGGTGTTCGCTTATGTTTGGAGGCGGGGGTGGGGGGCTATGATTCGGTTTATTTATTTAGTTTTTATTTTGTTGTTAATTGTTTGGAGAGGGTTAGCTAGCGGCTGCAGGCACGAGTACACACATGTGCACATACACATCTATACTTAAAGAAACGGTCACATGTACACATTCATCCCCGCCCTGGTGTGCAAATATATGCACATATGTGCGCCTGCATGCATAGACACCCGCGTTGCTCCCGCTTACATCAAAATTTCTTTAAGGTGCTAAAATTGGGTACGTGTGCGCAGGCATGAATGCGCTCATACACAGATACATACACACATCGACACCCCTGCCCCCAAGGAGGCATATATACGGGTCCATATGCACATATTGATTCAGGCATACCTGCACCCCACACATACATGCAAGCGCATGCGCACATACAGATACCAATACTCGTGAACACATACATCGACATATATACACAGCTGCACGCTCTCACACATGTATGTGGACAGCAGGCAGCGGGCACATATACTTTCACATCCACACACGTATACATAGGTACATGCACATATACATCGGTACCCCATGTACACACGGACGCCCACGTGGATGTACACGTGCGTGCATACACACCCAGTTATACAGACAGTTATTGATATAGACATATTCGTCTACATAGATTTAAATTTAAGTTCATTTGTGGGTACATAGGCGCAATACTTTCGTTCGATGTAGACATGATTATACATAGACATGATTATACATAGATATGATTATACATAGATATGATTATACATAGACATGATTATACATAGACATGATTATACATAGATATGATTATACATAGATATGATTATACATAGACATGATTATACATAGACATGATTATACATAGACATGATTATACATAGATATGATTATACATAGATATGATTATACATAGACATGATTATACATAGATATGATTATACATAGATATGATTATACATAGATATGATTATACATAGACATGATTATACATAGATATGATTATACATAGATATGATTATACAGAGACATGATTATACATAGACATGATTATACATAGACATGATTATACATAGATATGATTATACATAGACATGATTATACATAGACATGATTATACATAGATATGATTATACATAGATATGATTATACATAGATATGATTATACATAGATATGATTATACATAGACATGATTATACATAGATATGATTATACATAGATATGATTATACATAGATATGATTATACATAGACATGATTATACATAGACATGATTATACATAGACATGATTATACATAGATATGATTATACATAGATATGATTATACATAGACATGATTATACATAGATATGATTATACATAGATATGATTATACATAGACATGATTATACATAGATATGATTATACATAGACATGATTATACATAGATATGATTATACATAGACATGATTATACATAGACATGATTATACATAGATATGATTATACATAGATATGATTATACATAGACATGATTATACATAGATATGATTATACATAGATATGATTATACATAGACATGATTATACATAGACATGATTATACATAGACATGATTATACATAGATATGATTATACATAGATATGATTATACATAGATATGATTATACATAGATATGATTATACAGAGACATGATTATACATAGACATGATTATACATAGACATGATTATACATAGATATGATTATACATAGACATGATTATACATAGACATGATTATACATAGATATGATTATACATAGATATGATTATACATAGATATGATTATACATAGACATGATTATACATAGATATGATTATACATAGATATGATTATACATAGATATGATTATACATAGACATGATTATACATAGACATGATTATACATAGATATGATTATACATAGATATGATTATACATAGATATGATTATACATAGATATGATTATACATAGACATGATTATACATAGATATGATTATACATAGACATGATTATACATAGATATGATTATACATAGATATGATTATACATAGATATGATTATACATAGATATGATTATACATAGATATGATTATACATAGATATGATTATACATAGATATGATTATACATAGACATGATTATACATAGATATGATTATACATAGACATGATTATACATAGATATTATTATACATAGATATGATTATACATAGATATGATTATACATAGACATGATTATACATAGACATGATTATACATAGACATGATTATACATAGACATGATTATACATAGATATGATTATACATAGACATGATTATACATAGACATGATTATACATAGATATGAGCATAAACTCATTCCCAGGGTCCTATACATAATATTTTCATTTTCATTTGGTGGTTTTTTTTTTTGGTTAGATGCGGGTGCACATGGGCGCGCCGGTGTACTCCTCCACACATATATACAACCCACAGATGCACGTCCCCACACGCATGCATGTAAACAGATATACATGCATACACACGTACACATATGCACACACATATGCTCTCGTTATATACATCTGCAAAGATACATACCCACACTCCCTCAAGCACAGATATGTGTGCACGCATATACATACGGGTATATAGCGTGACATGCCGTAAATGTGGGCACGGGTGTCATCCACATATACTTACATACGCATTAATAGGTGACCACGTACCCGGGATAGTGGTCCTAGGTAGCCATGTTTATAGACTTTGGGGAGGAGTTTGAGGTGGTTTATATGGGGGTTGAGTGCTGTAGTTATTGTTCTAAGTTGGGGTATTTGTTTTTTTTTTAGGGTATTATCGATCAGTTTAGGCGGAAGGCTATGTTGGGGTGTCATACTCTAAGGTATGCATCTATGCACATGAGGCATCGGTTGGTTGTACATTTCCATGTGTTGCAGGTGTAAATCCACATAGTTATATGTAAACAATTTCCGCGTTAAGTCGTGGGGGTTGCATGTAGGGTGTGTTGTGGTTGGGCAGGGGGGGGTGGCTAGCGGGAGGGGAATTAATGCCGATTATTAGGTGGTTATGTGGGATGAGGTTATGTGGTGTTTGGAGTTGGTGGTGATTCGGGGCATGTGTTATTTTGTTGGATTTAGAGGGATTCTTAGGGGAAGGGGGTAAGGTGGTGTGAGTGTGGGGGGAGTTGGTTGAGGGGGTTTGGTTGAGTGTATGTCATGGTAACATTTAACATTAAGACTCGAATTTTAAAGTAACCCCCTCCTCCTACCCTTACATATTCCCCTTTCCCTCCATGTATCCCTATGCCCTCAGCCACACCAGAAATGAACCTCCCAGACCCTCCCCCACAAGTTCCTTAAACTCCAAAACTAAAACATTACCGACATACCAAGCACCCCCTCCCACCTTCCCCCTTGTTCCCTCCCTCTCTTTCTCCGCCCTCCTCGCACCCCCTCTGACCTCATTCACTCTTTCACTCTTTCATCCCATAATAACGAACATTTCTGTAAAAGTCTGAGGAAGCTACAAACGGCCAAAAAAAAAAACGGCGGGGTAGCTGAAACAATAATGTAACTTAACAGAAAGATACGGTATTAAAGATAAAACGTATATATATAAATATATATATATATATATATATATATATATATATATATATATATATGATTATTTACTATAATAATTATTAAATACCTACAGACACAAGTGTTTCATCATTTTGGGAATCTTCAGTACAAGGTGTCACGAATAACACCAGCCGACAGAAGCCATTTCTGGCTTCATTAGCAAAGACCTAATCCATTCGGCTACCTTTAACTGCGTGAAATAACGTTGAAATTTAAATATTTTATTTTTAAATGTTTTTGATGTCAGTCAGAGTGATCTAATCATTATACAATGATCTATACATGAGAGCTAAATTGACCGACTTAATTCAACTGAAAGCGCTCAACGATAAGAAAGAGTTTCGTAAAGGGACCGACATAATTATTTACTATAATAATTATTAACTACCTACAGACACTAGTGTTTCATCCCTTCGGGAATCTTCAGTGCAGGGTGTCAAGATTATATATATATATATATATATATATATATATATATATATATATTCACATGAAATGTTATAAGAAGATATAATATTTTACATATCGGTTTTCAGTATTAACTTTAACGTTGCTCAATATGTGAGTAGAGCTAAGCATTTTAGTTTGACGATACCCCAAGAAGATGAAATGCATCGGTGTAGCTTAATTGCTATAAAGATACATTCATGACTTTTGCAGAGCTTAGTAGTAGCATGAAAATATACACCTGTCAATTAAGCTACACCGAAAAGGTTGTGTTTCATTGCAAGAAGATTACCTGATGATTTACCTGGGAATGAAACATAAACGTTTCAATAAGCTCACATAACAGTTTTACAAGGACAAAAGCAGAATGTTTGTCTTTTATATTTTGAAAGAAAAAAAATTCTAAAGAGTATTTTGTACTTTTCTTTTCTTCTTTTTTTTACTTTTCACTTTTTTCATTTCTTTTCTTTTTATTTCTTTTTTCTTTTCATTATATTTCTTTTCACTTTATCATTTCTTTTATTTCGGTAGTCATCGTCGTCGTCATATTTATGAATCAATACGGAATTTTGTTTAGAAACGAGATAAAACCTGATTAACCAGATTGAAACTGCGGTAAAGTGTTAAAGCTAAGTGCAGTTTACTTCGCATTATATCTATTCTGTACTCCTATGAATTAAAAAAAAAATTTATTTTTTATTTTTATTTTTATTTTTTTTTCTATTCATTTAAAAAGAAAATACAACTTGTATTCATCTGCAAAAGATCTAGTTAATTTGCATATTTTTTTAAACATTCATTTTTATTAATTCACTATTAGTTTTTTCGGTTTTCTTTTAGGATGATCATCTTTAGCTAACTATTACGTGTAATTATATTCATGCAGATATTCTACATGATTTATACTTGCGTAATATTTGCGTAAAAAGGTTATAGTAAATACAAACATTTTAAATATATATTTATGTATGCGTATATATATATTTGTTTAAAAAATTTTGCCTATCAAAATCCTTTGTCAGTTTTTGATCTAGAGACATGAAATTTAATATATAGTGTATTCGAACACATGCGAAATTGTATATTTAGGTTTTAACCGGGGAAAATCGGTGCAAAAGAGTGAAAATTAAAAACTGGAATTTGGCAGGGGAAGGTTAAACGACGACATTACGAATATGCATGCGTAATAGCTATTGATTCATGTTTTAATTTTTAGCCTTGCAGCAAACATGTCTTCAAAGCTCAAGCATTAATGTCAAAAGAAAAAGTAAATCGTAAGCTAAACGTTTTGGTTTTGATTCTTGGTGGTGGCGCATGAGTCATTTCTTTTTTTTTTTTTTTTAACTTTTTAAATCATTACTATATATTGGGTCCAATGTAATATAATAATAAATACGAAATCTGCAGTAATCAAAATATCATATTTAAGTGTATTTTACGACCTTGCAATGCCGAGTGGCCTGCTAATATATATATATATGTGTGTGTGTGTGTGTGTGTGTGTGTGCTTATTTGCATTCATAGTTGTATATACACATATATATAACAATAAAAATTGACCATGAAATAAAAATTGAATTTGAATAAATTACAACAAATAAATGTTTTTTTATTTGAATCCCTTGCTTTAATTTTTAATGGATTATTAGATAATATAATTTATTCAATGTTTTTTTTTTTTCATCATCAATTTTTCTCGGGAGTTTGCAATATAAAGATAATATTTGTTAGTAATTTTTCTTATATATAGAGTAGTTTAAAAGCGCCTTATTTTATTTTTTACCACAAATCTGTGTTTTACAATTTTTCCCCTCATATTTTTCAGGTGGTGTAAATTCTTTGGACACCAATATGGATCCAACTGGACGCTATACTACGCAGCAGCGGATAAAAACCTTCAAGCTGTACTTTGCTATAAAATCGTTTTTTTTCTGACTTAACGGCAATGTAGGAAAGATTTCGGCGGGAACAATGTAGAAAAACAATGCAACGTTTGTTGAGTGATGCATTTTAGGTGGAATTGAGATAGGAACTGGGTTAAGATTCAAAGGACGAATATAAACACGTGTGGACAGATAGAGAGAAGAAAATTTTATTATGGGGCAAAAAAGGAATTGTGGGATTTTTACAATAAAGGGGAGACAACCACAGGAAGAGTTTCAACAATGTTCAGTGGCCAAATTTTAGAGACAGGAAGTATGGCAGATGCCCACAAAACCCAACAGTGGTCGAGATCGTCCAGCTATAAATCCAGACAAAATTCTAGAAACTCCAAGAAAATCAACACGCCATTTTGTTTGTGTTTGTTTTTCTTTTTTTTCTTTTCTTTTTTTTACAAAAATCTGGCTTTCCGAGAACATTAATTTTGAGAATGCTCCACGATGACCTTAATCTCTTTCTTTACAAAATTCACATCTCGCAGAGGCAAATCGATCGGAATAAAGCCAAACGAGAATCATTTTGTAAAGATATCAGTCAAAAGATTGAAAATGATCCTTGCTTGTTGGATTTGAGTTTTTAATGACAAGACTCACTGTCACTTGAGTGGGCATATCAACAAGCAGAATATGCGCTTCTGAGCTCAGACTCAGCCTAATAATTATACCTGTCGCCTTCTTAGCCAACAGAAAATGATTGTAGTGTGTGCCATTAGACGAAATACATCATTAGATCATATTTCTTTTAGGAGGAGAACATGAATCAGATGATGGTGGACACATACTGCTACATTGCAGGCATGCGGACAAAATTGATTTCTGTCTTGATAGGATTTCAATTTCAAACAAACTTGAAGGATACAACTTCCCATCATTTATTTATTTATTTGCGGACTATTATCCTCATCTTCTAGTGCTTGTTTCACAACGTTTTGAACAATTATTTAGAACCCGTGTGGATAGAGATATTGAATCTCTACGGTTCCAGGTGAGCATTGAAAGTAGCGGTTTCAATCCTACCCAAAACAGGCCAGAGGCTGAGTTGGCCAAAATGCAGTGAGACGACAACGGTGGAACGCAGTAATTACTGAGAACACAGTTTAGAGACTCATCATTCCTATCCTTTAGCAGTTAACCACCTGACGAAGGCCAGGGGAATAGTTGGCTGAAACATTGGGAAACAACAACTAGAAGATAAGGATAATAGTCTGCACATAAATAAATAAATAAATAAATAAATTACTCATCTCAAAAGGATTCCAACAATAAAAATAATTCCCATAATTCAGTTACTATTTGGTGAAAAATGTTTTAAAAAAATCTCCCCTGGTAAAATGTGATCTTTGATAGTTTATCAAATGCATCCGATAAGAGTTCAGAAAAAAGATTATGTCGATATTTAATGGAAACAAAATATTTTGCAAATAAAGACAAATTCAACAAATAAAGATAGTGATCATACGTCAGTCTGATCACCAAATGTGCATAACGTGCATAAAGCCGAGAGGCTTCCGGTTTTTATAGTTAGAGAAAGAGTTCAGGGTAATATTTAAGATGGGCACCACAATTAACTATGATCAGAAAAGCAAAGGTCTGTAACAGAGACGCTGACGCGTGTGTATCAGCGGCATCTTACATATACAAAAATCCAAGCCATGACGGGAGGTGATGCTGTTAAAGTGGAGGAAGAGAAAGAATAGAAAAGCAGAGAAAAAAAAAAGCACCACGTGGCGAGCGACCGACAAGCACGTGCTGGCGTGAGATGAACGTGTAGCACGTGGCCGACCAGAGGACTTGGAAGCACAAGTGTGGAAGGAACATTTAAAACAAGATGTAATCCGAATTTTGAATAAAAACTGATCGAACGACCATATGCTTGAGGCAAGCTACAGACATAGGAGTGGAAAGAAATGCAGAGACTAAAAAAAAAAAAAAAAAAAAAACTCCGCGTAGTGGCGACTGGAATTGAGCAGAAATGTCGATTTGCGAGGAGAAAAAGCATGTGTTCGACACGGCAACGCTTTGTTAACTACATGCGGAACAATGAGACTTTTAAAACAAAATGAAATTAGTCGTTTGAAAAGTGCCATGAATAAATGCCTTTTATTTCAATTAAAATAGCCGAATTGAATTTTTTAATTTGTTTCTTTGCAAGACTTTTATATGCAACGCGTGGATGATTTACTGAATGCATTCGTCACATCAAGTGAGGTTTCAAGATGAGTTGGAATGTCTATTAACAGTTTTTAATGTCAACAATAGAATGACGATGAGTAAAATTATTACGAGTACATAATTCTGAAAGTTGAGAAACCGACAAAAGATTCGCCCTAATTCTGCGAAGGAAAGATTCCAAAGTAAGTAGCTAAGGCATCGGTGAAAGCGGACGTCTCTGATGAATAGATCTGGACAAATTGAAAGGCTTCGATCACATACCATTCGTCCTTACCAGCGCACCGGGTTTTACATACAAGAGGCGAATCAAAGAGTGAAACTGAGAACCACATCCAACCGAGGAAAGAACAGTCTCTAAGTAACGATGATCGACCCTATCGAGCGCATTGGGATGATCTAAATTTATCAGCGCAGCTTCAGTATCGACTTTTTCTATGATCAAGCCTAATATGCGAAAGTTATCCTGGATCGTTCGACCCTTAACGGAACAAGTCTGTTCATGACTTATAAGTCGATGCAAGAGAAGTTGCAGACGCCAAAAATTTTAACTGTATTTAATATCGTTAAGGGTTAGAAATTACCTATACCATTCCCAACATTTTTATCTTTCTGCAATAATTAAATGATTCCCACTAGTAAAATACTGAGGTATGGACCCATTCCTAAACTAGTTATACAATACGGCTGGCAAAGGATTAAAAATGGGCGACGGCCTTAAATACAATTCGTAGATATACCAACGATTCCAGGAGCTCTGTCCAGCGTGACCTGTTCCAGGGCCTCAAGGACTTCTTCCTTTATGCAACCTTTGCACTGTTCTGTAAAATTTGGATAATTATGAATCACATCACTGGAACTCTGTTTAAAGGGAGCTTTTTTAATTGATCATCGTTTTGTACAATATGCATACACGTCTTTTGTTGACGGAGGTTTACTCATCAAACTTGAGCGAAAAACTGACTCCTTTCCTTTAGAGTTTAACCATTTCATATACAAAGTATGGGTCCGGTTGAAATTATAACGACCACGCCAAAGAATTGTTTACTGAATGCATTCGTCACACCAAAGGATATTTCAAGAATGGTTGGAATGTCCATAAACACTGTTTTTAATGGCAACAATACGAGGTACGGGCAAAATGAATGCCGATGCTCAAAATGTATAAACATTTTGACCCCGCCCCTTTACTTAAGAATTCACCAAATATCAGGAAATTCGCCAATTTTAATGAAATTTTCAGTATTTATCAAATAATGATCGCGGAATATAATGAATTAATTATTTTTATTTAAATCTGAGTGGAAATTTATTATTTTGTTCAAACAAAAATACCTTTACTAAAGTTGTGGTTTTTAGTAGCAAATAAAAAACGCAAGAATTTATTTTTGCTTTTTTTATATAAATAAAGCATCGTAATTTGTAACAATAAAATTTTTTTTTACAGAAACATTACGAAAAAAGCCCCTAAAGTCCATATTAATGAATTCGATATAATCCGAAGAAAATTGAATTTCTCAAATTACCGATATTACCATTGAATTAAGCATTGTTTATTTAATATTTTCACACAAAAAATTATAATAGCAAAAATATTTCTACTTTTTTTTTTAAATTACAGATTTCGCATGATTTTTATATGCAAGATTTTTATATGCAATCATTTCCTTGCTCGCAAGAATGTGAAACTTTCAGCGTAACATAATTTTTATATAATCACATTGCATCTCTGTGACTGTTTTACATGTACTTAAGCACCGTGTGCTCAGGCGAACTTGTTGCACTTATATTAATTCGATATAAATACTCCCGAAAAAATACATTCCTTTACTTTTTTTACACCAGATAGCAGACAATTGTCTACTCGAATAGCCTTCTTTTCTCGAACCGCTTGACTTTTAGCAAATTTCAGTGAGTGAGTTCTTAGACGCCGAAGAAACAAGTTGCGTTAGATAGGCCCCATATAAGCAGGTGACGGTTTCCAAATGGATGCAAAGAAACCACAAGCCAAAGATCGTCATTCACTCCAATTCTGATGTAATGCCTGGGGAGTGAATAAAAAATATATAAAAACATACAGCATCTTGTGTCCGTCTTGCATGTAACGTCTTTGTTGTAATAGAACCAGCTCCACTAAGTCGTTGGCGAATCCTTCCAGAAGAAACACTAGCAACTTTAAACGATGCTAGGTGATTACGATATCTGTCCTTAAAGCAAGTTCCGGTGCTCCCCAGATATGCTTTAGTTTCATTATTTGTTATAACTTCACATTTGTATACTACGTTTGAAGTTAAACAGTTCCCCCATTGGACATCCAGTAGGGTCCCGGAAATTACAATCTTTTACGTTGTTAGATTCATTTTCTGTCTTATCTCTATTTTTCAAACATTTGTTTAATTTTGTGTTATTTGAGCCAATTATGGTATTGTTAAGTTAGCAGACGTTGAGAAGGATAGCTTAACAGTGTTTTTGTTAATTATCTTACTTAGTTTACTACCTTGCGGGAAATTTTTTTCTATAATTTGGTAAAATTCCCTTGGGATGTTATTTTTTTTATGTGGTGGCTGAACGGTGGATTAAACCACGTCTGGCTCTTCCTTCTATTTTTCTTTTTAACTTCTCTTCCGGTTTTAATATGATCTTGTCTTTTTTGTGTTTATTGTATGTTTTATTTTTCATTTTTCTTTTTCGTGTTTATTGTATGTTTTATTTTTCATTTTTCTTTTTTGTGTTTATTGTATGTTTTATTTTTTCATTTATTTTTGCTCTTTTTTCCTCTTTTATATTTCCTCATCGACATGTTGTAAGATATTACATTTGCATTGTTTATTGTTCTTTCTGTACCTATGTTATTGTTTTGAGTTTCCTTAACAAATTTAATTTGTTCTTTATATCCTGATCTAGCTAAGGCTTGGTTATAATATTCCTTGTTTTTATTGAATAATTCTTCATTTTGTGATATTTTGGATATTCTTTTTGAGATGCTAGGTATGAGTGCCTATGTCATACTATTCGGATGGTTGGACTTGTGATCTATGTAGAATAACGTTTGGTTGGGTTTATGGTAGGGTTCATAGGAGTTGTTGTCTAGATTCAGGGTTATGTCTAAGAAGTTTACCCCTTGGCTTTTTGACACTCCACACACGTTTTCGCCCACGCTCTTGTATCAGCTTTTATTCTCGGCCAGACATATCGGTCTGTTAGTAGCCTTACAGAGGCATTGGCCCCTGAATGCGCTAGACCGTGTACTGCCTTAAATATGTCTTTGCGTAGCGATGCTGGAACGTATGGTCGCAACTTTTGTGTGGCTGGTAGGGTTGGTAATTGTCACTAGGTTCAATGAAGTTGGATTATTCTGCAGGAGATTTTGTAAATGTTCATCCTTCTGTTGTTCTTTAGACAAGGTGTCGACGTCAATTGCCGGCTGCAACAGGAAGGAATTAATTCCCCGCGATAAGGTGTCTGCTTGATGTGCCAGATATCCGATGTCAATTGAAGGATATAATCCATCTGGCGAATCTCTCTGGGAGAATATTTGTCCGAGGAAGACTGTAAAGCGCCTAACAGGGGTTTGTAGTCCGTGAGGATATGGAACTGCTGACCTTCCAAGAGCTGCCGGAAATGGCGTATCGCGAAGAATGCAGCTAACAGCTCTCTGGAAAATGTACTATTGCGTTTCTCAGTCTCTGTTAATTTTTTTGAGAAAAAGGAAATGGGTTTCCAGTCCGCATCACATTTTTGTTGTAGGACCGCTCCAATTCCAATTGCGGATGCATCCACTGCTAGGCACAGCTTCTGGTTGGGTTGGATGTGAGACAATTTTGCAGTCTCCTGCAACATAGCCTTGATGTTGTTGAATGCTTCTACCGCGTGCTCTGAAAATACAATGTCACACTTCCTCACATTTGTCAACAAACTTGTCAATGATAAAAGTACTTGTGCACAGTGAGGTAAGAACCTACGATAAAAGTTTATCAGCCCCAAGAATTGACGCAGCTGCCTCATTGTGGCAGGGATAGGGAAATTTTGAATGGACTTGACCATCTCTGGTGATGGGGATATTCCCTCCTCTGAAATATGGTGTCCTAAAAAAATTACTTCGGATTGACCAAAAGCACATTTTAATGGGTTTAGGACTATCCCATATTGCTTCAAACGTTCGAAGACCTGTCGCACATGACCGATGTGTTCCTTTCTAGTTTGGCTAGCAATAAGTACATCGTCACTATATGCACAGACGAATGGCAAATCTGACAACACCTGGTCTATGAACCGTTGGAATGTTTGTGCTGCAGTCCGCAACCCAAAAGGAACTCGCATGAACTCGAACATCCCAAATGGGGTGATGATAGCCGTTTTAGGAATGTGTTCGAGCTCCACCGGTATTTGGTGATATGCTCGAATTAAATCCAATTTTGTAAAAAAACGGTTATTTTGAGCCACTGCTGTCACGTCCTGGACATGTGGTACTGGGTATCTATCTGGTTTAGTGACTGCATTCAATGCTCTGTAGTCCCCACATGCCCGCCATGTGTTAACACCTTTGTTGACAAGATGAAGAGGTGAAGCCCATTCGCTCTTTGAAGGGCGAACTATGCCTAACTTCATCATTTGCTGAAATTCAGCCTTGGCCGCTGTTACCTTTTCTGGTGCTAAGCGCCTAGCTTTGCTATGAACGGGTGGACCATTTGTTTCGATATAGTGTGTGGTGGAGTGTGGCAAAACGTCCCTATGGAAAGAAGGCACTGAAATTGAAGGGTATTCCTTCAAGAGACTCAGAAAATCGTTATCCTGGTTTGCATGTGTCACTGCTGGACACAATGGAGTACCAGTCCTAACTACCCCACACGCTGTGAGATGCGTTTCTGGATCTTTCAGACACTGGCCTGTTATATCCACCACCAAACCGAACGCCTGTAAAAAATCGGTACCTAAAATAGCACTGTCTACATCCGCCACTATAAAAATGTGGGTAAATGTTCTATGCAGGCCTAAATTCAGGTCCATACACTTCTCCCCATATGTGTATATTAACGAGCCATTCACAGCTTGTAGTGTGAATTTACAGGGAGGGGATTTCTTGTCGGCTGCAGTCGCAGGAATGAGAGACACCTGTGCCCTGCTGTCCACCAAAAAGGACGTACCTGAGTTTTTGTCCACCACATACAATAGGCGGCCTGAACAAGATGCACCGACAGTTGATGCCGCATTCTTCTGTCGGTTTAAGCTTTTCCCGAACTCTTGTAACTACAAGGTGGGATACAGGAATTTGCCTTCTCCCCAAATCTCTTGTGCTTCCAGCAAATGGTCCTATCCTGCCTCCGTTCTCTGGAGTGGCTGCGCCCCCCCCCCGCCTTTGCTTATTCTCAAGGGTAAGTCTCGTGATGTCCTCCGCCATTTTGTTCATGCGAGCTTCCAATCTGGTCTGTCCCTCCATTAGTTTGGAGAGTAGCTCGTCTTTCTCCAATGTCTGAACGCCAGCCACCGTTGACGACCGTGTCGACATTATATCGGCAATATGGTCGGCTATCTCAGCCACTCGTTCCACTGGCATAGATTCATCTTGTGCAGCTATTACCACCTTATACTCGGTTGGTATGCGCTGTAGGAAGATGTGTTTGACAATATTATTGTCCATTGTCTCTTCAGCCAACTTCTGCAGGCGCTTTAGAAACTGTGGCGGCATGCTATCCCCCATCGTTTCCTGTTCTAATAATTGTGAGATTCGCCTGTGTGCTGAAACTGACACAGCAGTTGTCACTCTTTCTCGTAGGGTGTCATATGGTTTCTCCGTGGGAGGAGATATAATAAGGTCTCTCACCTCGACGATAACATCCTGAGGTAATATAGTCGCCACATGGCAAAACTTTTCAGTCTGTCCTGATATCGTTTTCTGCCGAAAATATAAATCTAGCTGTGCGAAAAACAAAGCAGGGTCATTCCCTACATCCGTTGGAATCAGACTGAATGTGGGCGACGCCATTTCACATTTATTTATGATTTTTATTATTATTATTATTATTATTATTATTTATTTTTATCTTATTTATTTATTTATAGCGACAGTTAGCTAGATGACACCGTATAGTAGTAATAGTAGGGACAGAGCAAGAGGAAGACGAAGTGTGACGTAGTGTTCACATCAGCCAATCACGAGACTGGCGCCGCGTGCAAATTGAAGAAGATGCGGTCGGCCATATTTGTTGTGCGAGAAAAATGTGAATATCCCGATGAAAGGGCAATGATACTTGTATAAAATAAATCTCGGCACAAAAACGTAACTAGTCATTATTTTTTTATTTTTTTATTTTTAACTTACGTATGTAAATGTTTTGTTTATTTATTTTTAACTACTCTGACGCCGGGATTCATGTTATGGATTATTTTTATTTAAAAATAAACTTTAATTTTACGCATTTTCCTTTTGTTATTAAAACATGAAAATACGTTGCTTTGCGTATTCTATGTTGCTAGTTGGGGTCACCACTGGTGGTACGGGTTTAGGTTCTTCCAAGTCCCAAAACTACCGACCAGCTTTAATAATTACTAAACGTACAACAAGTATAAACGACAAGAATTTATTAACAAACATGAAAACATGACAACACTGCAATTCAGAACATTAAGGTAAAAAGATTACTCACTTCAATAGTGGGGTTTACGGGAGGAGTGAGGACTGTATTCTAGAGTTGTACTCTGCCTGTCCAACATTGTCTTTTAGGAGAAGAACTTTTTGCGTCCGTGCCTCATGTGTACGGACTCTCCTCTTCTTTTCTCAAGGGACCTCACTCCTTACCCTACACCGGTAATTCGGTGCTCTTATTTATTCCCCTACAGCCTTTTATTAGCAAAGGAAGCGAAAAATCGTATGATCTCTATGGCTGACTGGGATAGCTTCCGTACATTCATATCTGATTTACCTCTGCACTCCATGTTTAAAAAGGAAGTGTCCTCTATAGTATCAGATCTGACCGAATGGTTAATTGTAGGCATAGACCAATTCATACCATCTAAAAAATTTCAACAAAAACCTAACAGCCAGCCATGGTTCTCCCCAGAATGTGCTGCTGCTATCGCGCACAGAAATCACTTTTTCCATAGCTACCAACGTAATAGATGTACTGAAACTAAAGCTGCTTTCAGGTCTGCCAGCAACCACTGTAAAAGAGTAATAAAAAATGCAAGAGAGCTATATGCCCAGTCTGTTAAATCCAAGGTAGCTGATCAGCGGCTTGGATCCCACCAGTTTTGGCAAATAACAAATAAGATCTTGAACAGAAGTGTGCGTTCTATACCAACCATTATCAATGGACCAGAGGTCATCTCGTCAGCGTCAGACAAGGCCAAACTATTTGCAAAGACGACGAAGGCCATCAACTCCCCATATTTCCTCCTATAACACAGAACAAGCTAGGTAACATACAAATATCCGTGCATGAGGTCGCCAAGCTAATAAAGAACCTAGATTCCAGTAAAACAACTGGCCCTGATGGCATCCCAATTATAGTGTTAAAAAAGCTTCAACCAGAACTTGCTCCCATACTTACGACACTATTTAAGCGCTGCCTTAAGGAGAAGTGCTTTCCGACTCCCTGGAAGACCTCTTCAGTTTGCCCTATATTTAAGAATTCAGGTGATAAGTCATCTCCCTCTCAATACAGACCTATAAGTCTCCTGTGTGTTATGAGTAAGTTGCTGGAATCCATATTAAATAGAGAAATAGTCAACCACCTCAGCAGGAATAACCTTCTTAGTGACACACAATATGGTTTCCGCTCTGCAAGATCTACCGCAGATGTGCTGACGGTTATATCCCACAGGATAAGTGAATCTCTTGACAAAGGCTTTCTTTCTAGGGCAATTGCTCTTGACATATCAAAGGCCTTTGACAAGGTATGGCATAAGGGTCTACTTCACAAGATTTCCAGCTACGGTATAATGGGAAATGTTTTCTCAATCATTAAATCATTTCTCTCCGATAGGCTCATAAGAGTAGTGGTCGATGGACAAAAATCGGAGGCCTTCAATATAAATGCTGGAGTCCCTCAGGGGTCAATCCTGGGCCCAACTCTCTTCCTGATCTACATCAATGACCTCCCTTAACACATACTTAAATCATTCGTTGACATCTATGCTGATGACACACCATCTACGGCAACACATCAAAGGCTGTAAATGACAAAGTTCTCTCTGATTCTCTCTCCTCTGATCTCGAGCGCGTGGTTCAGTGGGGGAAGATGTGGCTGGTTACCTTTAATGCATCCAAAACCAAACTCCTATCCTTACATCATCAACGCTCTGATCCCCAGCTGGCATCAATTGTGATGGATGGCTCTCGTCTGGGTGAGGCTCCGTGTTTTGACAAACTTCTGGGTTTGACCTTTACTCCTGATCTGAAATGGAACACGTACATCAAGTCTGTTGCCAAGGTCGCTGGAAAGATGGTGGGATCCTTCTACCGCTCCAGAAGATATCTCACTGCTGATGCAATTCTCTATCTATATAAAAGCCAAGTACGTCCAAGGATGGAATACTGTTGCCATATCTGGGCAGGAGCTGCTAAAAACAGCCTATCCTGCCTTGACAGAGTACAAAATAGACTTCATGGCTTAGTGGGGGATGCCCTTTTCTTTACCCTGCAACCTCTCTCCCACAGAAGAGACGTTGCGAGCCTGTCCTTGTTTTATCGTTATTTCCATGGCAGATGCTCGTCTGAACTCCAATCTCTGGTCCCCCTCGCCAATCTTCCACGAAAAACACCCGTCTAGCTGAATCCACTGTGAAAAATTTCCCCCACTCTATATCTGTGCCTAAATCAAAACGTAGATTCCATGAACAAAGCTTCTTTCTTAGAACTGCACGCCTGTGGAACTCTGTTCCGTCTGCCTGCTTCCCTCCGGACTACAACTTGGATGTCTTCAAGTCCAATGTTAACAAATTCCTAATGAACCGCCCCCTTAAGTAAACACTTCAGCAAATCTCCTCACTAACTTAATGTACTTGCAATAACCCTTATCCCTGAGTGGTTTCCGGGCCTTGATAAGTGGTGATCACTGTGTAAAAAAAAAAAAAAAAAAAAAAAAATCTGGATGCTGGTTTTCCGGAAGGTCACACGTCACTGGAGGCTAAGGTCTGGAGGTCTGGAACAAGTACTCTTTTTTTTTTTTTTTTTTTACACAGTGATCACCACTAGACGTAGCGTGGGTTAAGGTCACTCGCTGGGTCTGGATGATCCGGAACGTGGGGTCAGTGTTAAGGAACGGATGGTAGACACTGAGAACGTGAGGTCAGTGTTAAGGAATGGACGACACTGAGAACTTGGGGGTAAGTGTTAAGGAATGGATCAATGGCAGGCACTGAGAACATAGGAATGTTAAGGAACAGACGGTTGGTAGGGATCCAAGTGCAGGCGAGGTTGCAGACCGACGGAGCAAGGTTCAGGCGAGGTTGCCGGAAAGTTGCAGGAGGAGCTCGAGGCACCAAGGACTGGAAGCTTGCATGAGTGAACAGGAAGCACCAAGGGCTGGAGAGCTGCAAGAGTGAGCAGGAAGCTGCTGGAGACTGGAAGTGAAGTTCGCTGCTGTTGGGTCTCAGAAAGAAAGCAGTAGTGAATCGCATTAGTAGAAAATCTTATTAGCCCTGATAAAGGCTGTTTGAACTGCTGCTGAGCCGCCTGCTGCTAGGAATCCTTCGCATGGTGTGTTCGGTCAACGTGACTGGTAGCGTCAGTCGCATTTCGGGAGCCTCTTCCTACTCCCAGGCCGAGTTTGTATTTATTTGCTTCCCCACTAAGCAAATTAGGCACAAGGCCGTTTTTAATGGAGGGGGAGGGACAGGGGAGACCAGCTCCCCCAAAGAAGGGGAGCTTTCCTGGTATATAGGGTTGCCCCATACATTGACCAGAAACTGATTGCCACAAGGGTAATGGTTTTTTCTTGTATCATCTGACGGAACAGATACTACACTTTGAGGTATTAAATTCTTTATTCAAGCTAAAATTACAATGTAAGTTTCAACTTGTGAACTTCAGCACAAGGCCAATTCAAAAGGGGGAAAACGGGGGCCGTTGGTCATTCTTGTCACTTCAGAACTGAACAAAAGTTTCTCTTAGTATCTTCTTTCACCATAATACCGCATTCACCCTTTCATACTGAGGGACGTCCTACTTAGAATCCAATTGTTTAAAACAGTTTTTATTTACGTGTAAAAACCAAAAAGATAAAAATAATAATGATACAATAATTCATTTGTGTTGAGGGCGGGGGAAGAAAAATACAAAAGTGGTTAGTAGGACCCTCCCAACCACGTTTAGTTGATAGACCGCCTGTTCCACTTTGGTTTGAAAAGGAACCTGAGCTTCTGAAGGACAGTCTCTAAGTTTGAATGCTCTCGAGATGAGACAAAATGGAGAAAAGAAAATTTTATGAGTGATAGATGAAGGGTTAATGATTGATGCCCGGACCAAGAAGGCCCAGGCCGGGGACAACCAGGCTGAGTTGATTGTATTTATTTGCTTCCCCACGAGAACAAATTAGGCATGAGGCCTTTTTTAAATGTGGAGAGGAGGAAGGGGAATGAGGACCAGCTCCCGAGAGGTGGAAAATGGGAGCTGGTAGTGAGAGTCTTTTGGTACATGGGGGTTGCTCCTACATGTACCAGAAGCCCATTGCCACAAGGTCAATGGTCTTTGCTTTGTATTTATTTGCTTCCCCACTGAGCAAATTAGGCACAAGGCCGTTTTTTAATGTGGAGATGGAGGAAGGGGGGACCAGCTCCCGAGAGGTGGGAAATGGGAGCTGGATTAGAAACTGTTGGTATGAAGGGTTGCCCCTTCAGTGACCAAGTTCAGATATGTGGGGTTACCCCCACATATGGTCTTTGCTGGTCTTTGCTTGCAGCATCTACCGGAACAGATACTACACTTTGATCTTTGTTGCCCAAGCCTTGCAGGGCGAGAGGGCGAGTTGACTGTATTTATTTGCTTCCCCACAAAAGCAAATTAGGCATGTGGCCGTTTTTTATTGTGGAGAGAGAGAGAGAGAGAGAGAGAGAGAGAGAGAGAGAGAGAGAGAGAGAGAGAGACAGGAGTAGGGGAATAGGGATGGGAGCTGGGTAGTGAGAATTTCTTTGTATATAAGGTTGCCTCTACAGGGACCAGAAACTCATTGCCACAAGGGCAATGGTCTTTGCTTGCAGCATCTGCCGGAACAGATACTACACTTTGATCTTTGTTGCCCAAGCCTTGCAGGGCGAGAGGGCGAGTTGACTGTATTTATTTGCTTCCCCACTGAGCAAATTAGGCACAAAGCCGTTTTTTTAATATGGAGAGTGAAGGGAAAATGGGGACCAACTCCCCGGGGAGTAGGGGAGCTGGATAGTGACAATTGATATGAAGGCTTTCCTCTACATTGAGCAATAACTCATTGCTACAAGAGCAATAGTCTTATATGTGGGGTTTCCCCCACATATGGTCTTTGCTTGACCTTTGGAGCCTATATATTTACTTGCTTCCCCACTGAGCAAATTAGGCACAAGGCTGTTTTTTAATGTGGAGATGGAGGGAGGGGGGAGGGAAAGGGGGATCCTGCTCCCGAGAGGTGGGAAATGGGAGCTGGATAGTAACTGTGGTCGTAGGGTGATCCCTACCTTGACCAAGTTCAGACATGTGGGGTTACCCCCACATATGATCTTTGCTAGTCATAGCTGGTCTTTGCTAGTCTTAGCTTTGCAGTATCTGCCGGAACAGATGGTATTTATTTGCTCCCCCACCGAGCAAATTAGGCACAAGGCCGATTTTTAATGTGAGGAGTGAAGGGAGGGGGAAGGGAAAAAGGGGACCAGCTCCCGAGAGGTGGGAAATGGGAGCTGGTTAAAGGTCAGGCATGTGGGGTTGCCCCCACATCTGGTCTTTGCTAGTCATAGCTAGTCATAGCTTGCAGTATCTGCCGGAACAGATGGTATTTATTTGCTCCCCCACCGAGCAAATTAGGCACAAGGCCGATTTTTAATGTGAGGAGTGAAGGTAGGGGGAAGGGAAAAAGGGGACCAGCTCCCGAGAGGTGGGAAATGGGAGCTGGTTAATGGTCAGGCATGTAGGGTTGCCCCCACATCTGGTCTTTGCTAGTCATAGCTTGCAGTATCTGCCGGAACAGATGGTATTTATTTGCTCCCCCACCGAGCAAATTAGGCACAAGGCCGATTTTTAATGTGAGGAGTGAAGGGAGGGGGAAGGGAAAAAGGGGACCATCTCCCGAGAGGTGGGAAATGGGAGCTGGTTAATGGTCAGGCATGTGGGGTTGCCCCCACATCTGGTCTTTGCTAGTCATAGCTAGTCATAGCTTGCAGTATCTGTCGGAACAGATACTACACGTTGATCTTGTCCCCCCGTGCCGCCGAAGCGGGGGCGGGGGGGGGCCTGTGCTTGAACTTTGGAGCCTAGGGCCCGCAGGGCACCGGGCGACTTGACTTGCCCGAAGCGGGTTGTATTCATTAGAGAAAAGTGATATTAGTGGTGTCGCTCCCACAAGACCAACAAACGATTCTAATTAATTCCAGAGCGAAATTTTTGCAATCAAAAGTAGCTTGTTGATTCCATTTCAATTAATTTCGTCTAAAAGTAAAAAGTCAATTGTTTAAATTATTGACGTTCAGCTTGATATATTTGAACTCCGACGATTCAAACATTATCAATATTTTATCATAAAGTACACTTACCTTCAATATTCCCTCAACGTTTGTACTTGTGGGTAGTCGGTATTCTTAATATATATATATATATATATATATATATATATATATATATATATATATATATATATATATATGCGTAGATCATCGTATAACGATTTGATCACTGTCTGTCCGACGTAATGAACATTTAAATTAAAATGTTTAAAATTCAACGCTATTTCACACGGTTAAAAGTAGCCGAATGGATACGGTCTCCGCTAATTGAGCCAGAGATGTCTCGTGTCGCGGGGTTTGAATCGTTCGACTGGTAGTAATCGTGACACCCTGCACTGAAGAATCCCGAAAGGATGAAACACGAGTGTCTGTAGGTATTTAATTATTATAGTAAAAAAAATAATTATATATATATATATATATATATATATATATATATATATATATATATATATATATGTATCACAATAAAATTTTAAGAAAATGAATTTTAAATAAATTACAAAACTTAGTAAAAATATATCACTCGTTAGCATTAATTTGAAAATATATATTAAGTATTTTCATGCACTAACGGTATTACTAATTTTTATCCTCCGATAAAAAGAGCGTATCATTCAACATCCACGGCATAAGGAGTTTTCTTTATTATAATTTCTTGTCTGTATTTTTTGATGGATGAATAAATATTTTTATTTTCATCATTTTTTTCTTGTTTTTAATTGTTCGACTGTGAACCAATTGTAAAATGATTTTACCATGAATTCTTTGTTTAAATGAACAAAAAACTGTGTGTGTGTGTGTGTGTGTGTGTGTGTGTGTGTGTGTGTGTGTGTGTGTGTGTGTGTGTGTGTGAAGAAAAGACCCATTTTCTCGTACGTAGCTTTCTAGGCGAGAATTGAGTCACCTGTTGTATTTGTGAGATGTTTACAAGTTATATTAACAACTTCCGTTGACGATGTTTATTGCTTTTCCTGTGTCTTTTCCAAATAAAAAAGAAAGGACATTTCAATAATTTGCAAATATTTTTTTGTTGCGTCATATTTGTTGTTTTAAATTTCTCATAACTCTTGGGTCTGTTTTCATGCATTTTTATTATTCGTAATTTGATTCGTGGTTTTATTTTAATTTCCTCTTCCACGTTACATTCATATTCATATTTAACCTAATGCCTTTACTTTTATTATTTATTGGTTTACTGCATTCACGGATGTGTGTATAATTTCGCAATTAGGGTTTAGTTAGTATCTCTAATATATATATATATATATATATATATATATATATATATATATATATATATATATATATATATATATATATATATACATGTTTTATTAACTGTTTGCTCTTATATATATATATATATATATATATATATATATATATATATATATATATATATATAAGAGCAAACAGTTAATAAAACATGTTTAAAAACACTTCGAAAAAGAGTTAAAACATATTTAATCTGAAAAGGAAACACTTAATAAGTGGATAGTCCTTAATTCGCGGAGTTTTGAAGAAATACTTTCCTTCTCATCGGAAGGTAGGAATTAGCAAAATGCGGAATCGGATTTTGCATACAAAAGTATTTGATGAAACTGCAAGTAAGTCAAAGGTCTTACTCGATAACAAAATGTGAAGCAGAGGACATATGGTGAAGAAAAAGGTGATTACACGTGAATGGATAGTCTGGTGAACTATAAATAAACCAATGACGGTAAAATCCAAAAATATAACTCCAAGAAAGTTAATTGAATTTCCATCTGCACAAGTAAAATCCATATTTTATTATTTATATATATATATATATATATATATATATATATATATATATATATATATATATATATATATATATATATAAAGTTATAAAATATATATAGCGATTAAGCTACACTGAATATTCCGCGTTTCATCGACTCTAGGACTCTTCAGACTTATGCGCGAATTTTGTGGTTGTCTGTAGTTTTTATATACGCACCTTCTATTGAGATTTTAGTTAGCCAATCAGCTTTCAAGTATCCACCGCGCCCTTTCTTTCAGCAAATAGAAGATGCGTATATAAAAACGACAGACAACCACAAAATTCGCGCATAAGCCTGAAGAGTCCTAGAGTGGATGCAACGCGGAATATTCAGTGTAGCTTAATCACCATATATATTTTATAACTTACTAACTAGCTCTACCTACGTATTGAACACTTTTGAAGTAAATACTTAAAGTTTACGCATAAATTTATACTTTCGTATATTAATTTTATGTGAGTAAATGAAGTAGTTATATATATATATATATATATATATATATATATACACTTGTGCCCGATATTATTCATAGCCCCCCCCCCTTGAAAATTGAGTTTATTAGGTGTAACTTTGTAAGAATTTATTGTTTACGTCCATATTGATACATATTCTTAATAAACCTCTTCTGATCATTTTCGTCATTTTAAAATCTCGGGATACTTGCAATAAAAGAAATATACAGCTATTTATAAAATCTGCAATGTTCAAAAATAATCACACCCCCTTATTTTTTCAGTATTAATCGAGTTTCTGACTGTTTGTTTCCTGTTTGATTCTTAATTTGAATGCTTTTATACAACCTTTGATTAATTTCCTTTCGTTTTTTGCATTTTTCAGAAATTATAATGATATCAACTGAAAACCAATAAAAGAATAAAAATTAGAATGGGGAAGAAAAAAGAGCTTAGTAATGATCTTAGGACTAAAATTGTGAATTCACATAACGATGGTTTAGGTTACAAGTCAATTTCCAAGAAATTTGAGGTCCCTACAGCAACAGTACAGAACATCATCAAAAAATTCCAGAACCACCACACAACAAACAACTTGATTGGTAGAGGAAGGAAAAGGAAACTGTCTGCTAGAGCCACCAGGAATATTGTAAGAAGTGTTAATGCAAATCCAACCACCACTACTAAGGACATTTTAGAAAATCTGGAGTCTTCTGGCATAAAAATATCAAGGCAAACATTGCAAAGGACTCTGCATGAAAATGGTCTGAAAGGAAGAAGACCAAGAAGGACTCCATTGCACACCGGAAAACACCTTGCAGCACGTCTAAAGTTTGCTAGGACCCATGTAAATTCTCCAGAGTCCGTTTTCTCAAGTATTTTGTGGACTGACGAAACAAAAATTGAATTGTTTGGCCATATGGATGCTTCTTACGTTTGGAGGAAGAAAGGAGAAGCTTACAACCCAAAGAACACCATACCCACGGTGAAACATGGTGGTGGTAGCCTAATGTTTTGGGGCTCCTTTTCGGCTGGTGGTCCAGGTAGTTTGGTCAAGATAGATGGAACCATGAAGAAGGAGCAATATTTGGAGATACTCCAGAAAAACATTAGACAGGATGCGGAGAAGCTCCATTTAGGACCAAACTGGGTCCTTCAACAGGATAATGATCCAAAACATACTGCCAAAATAGTCAAGGAATGGTTTGAGGATAATCAAATTAATGTTTTGGAATGGCCTAGCCAGAGTCCCGACCTGAACCCTATCGAAAACCTCTGGCACATATTGAAAACTGAGGTTAAAAAGCGGAAACCAAGAAATTTGAGGGATTTGGAGAACTACTGCATTGAAGAATGGTCAAAAATCAGTGTTGATGCTTGTAAAAACTTTGTTGATAAATATCCAAAACGGTTACAGGCAGTTATTAAGAATAAAGGGCATGCTATTGACTATTAGTAAGAGAGGTATGAATAATTTTCAACTAGTGCCATTATTGTTTTTCTTTGTATAATGTTTCAAACTAGCATAATTTATTTATTTCTTGAGTTTAAATTAAATGCTTATGCTTGATTTATTGTTTGAAATCCCTTTAATATTGTCTACCTTCTGGTTTGAGCAATATTCTTATAGAAATCTCAAAGATCCGAGGGGTATGAATAATATTGGGCACAAGTGTGTGTGTGTATATATATATATATATATATATATATATATATATATATATATATATATATATATATGATTAGTTTTTTGGAAAAAGGAATCCAGCAGAGTGCTCAATTAAAAGGAAAATTGGCTGAAGAGAGCTTGATAAGGATATCTTAAACGGTCCTAATTATCGGGCATAAAGCATCTAACAACTTTCTGTACACAATATATATATATATATATATATATATATATATATATATATATATATATATATATATATATATATATAAACTTTAAAGTATAGAAATGAATTATATTACAGATTGGTGAATCTAATGGTTGCTAGTCTTATAGAAGACTAGAAGGAAATATTCATATCAGACAATCCCAGTCATATAAAATTGCTCAATATACTAGATAGGGCAAATAAAGATTCTAGTTTATGTTTTTAAATTTCATTCAAAAGGATCAATTTTCAAATAAAATTCAAAATGTATTGCTCGAATCAAAGAATACAAAGTTTTAATTAATGTACTTAACCCACGAGTTTTCAATGTAAGCACATCTCCTCAGAGGAAAATTTCTAGCGAAATACTACTATTGATTAACAATAATTTTGCTACGTAGCACATTCAAAGAAAAAATATTAAAAGTGAAATGCCTTTAAATGACATAGATGAAAGGGAATGAATATAGAATGTAAAGAAAGCATATGATGAATGGTATCCAAAAGCAGAATTAATCATTGAAAATAGTTTAAGATCTATAATGCGTGAAGGTTGGTGTTGTAATATGAAACATTATAAGTACGGAACTACCGGAAGTTCCGGTTTCTGCACCTTAGAAAATAAACACCCTGCTCCGCCCCTTCCTCAATCAGGCTTCGTCTTATTATTATTATTCGCCTTATTACAAATATTACTTCATGGTGGCAAGCGGTAAAACAGAAACACAAACAAAGAGGGACACCTTACACGTTCAAAAGCCCGGACAATCCTTCATACGGAAAAGAAACAAGAACAAACCGACACAGAAAAACTACGACAAAGTCAGCCATATTGTCCCTCTCGACTGAACGCTTCTCGTGAGTAAAAAAAAAAAGCAAAAAAACTCTTTGTGTATCAAACCAAGTGTAACTTTTCATTTCGTCTAATACACGGTGTATTACTAGAAAGCTACGTCCGTGAAAAGGCCAAACGACCTTGACAACCTGCTGAAATAAGAGCTTTAATAAAATGGGAGCCCGTCTACCAGAGATGCAATGGTCTGACCCTGACCTTAGCGAAGCGATATCACTGTTTAATCAAAAAATGACACTGTATTTAGAAGATGAAGACATAACGGACACAGTGAAACAAGTCAGAAGAATCTGCCATGGCATAGATTGTAGTACTTACCAACACAACAAACGCCCTCGTGTCTGTGCCTTGTATAGGCATGCGCGACAACAAAACTTGGGTTTTTATAAGCGGAAGTCTCGAGGTTGTCAGGAATCTACAGGCGCATGCGCAAGAGAAGGGATTGAGATAGTGGTATAAAGGCAGGTCGAGTGAGAAGGTTGTTGTTGTTGTTGTCATTGGACGTTACAGTGACGCGTGCGTTAGCAGGTGATTAAGAGGCGGTTTATTTTTGTGTGTCAAGTCGCGCACCTCGGTGAAGGTCATAAGCTATTTCGGCTATTTCATCTTGTCTCTTTTCCTGGACAACTATGGCTGGGGCAAAGTTTGATTTAAAACTGATACCCGAATTCGACGGATCCACTTCTGTTGTCAACTGGGTCGAAAGGGTTGAGCTGACCTGCAACCTCTGTGAAGTAAAGGGGGTGCATACCGTGATTCCCCTGAGATTGGCTGGAGGCGCCCTAAGTGTATATCAGCAACTTAGTGCTGTGGAGAAGGCTGATATTACCTGTATAAAAAATACTTTATACAAGGCATTTACCATGGATCCCTGTACGGCCTACGAAACATTTGCCACTAGGAAGCTCATGCCAGAAGAAACCGTGGACGTCTTCTTCGCGGAGCTGAAGAAACTTGCAGTTCTATTTGGCAATGGAGTGTCAGAGCAAACACTGGCGTATGCGTTTGTGTCCGGCCTTCCCACCCATGTTAAGCAACTGTTGAGGGCTTCCACCAGCGTATCTGTAACGCCCATGGAACATTTGTTAGAACGTGCTCGAGCCATTATCAGAGATGAGGAGGACCTGAGGGAACCGGTTGTAATGATGGCGCAGGCAGCCAAGACAAATGCTGAAAAGAGTCCCCGTTTGAGACCCACGACCAATGGGAGATGTTTCCAATGTGGTAGTTATGGACATTTATCCCAAAATTGTGCGGGAAATGCATCAGGGGGCAGGACGTCAGCGCCGCCCTGTTCCCCGGACAATATTTAATTGAGGCGCAACCGACAATAAATTATTTACTGTTGAAAGAATTAATGTGTAAGATATAACACGTGTTCATGTCCACGTGGGTGTAACCATCGTTTGTTGCGGGATTTGTAGTATATAAGGAAAAAGGAAATGTGTGTTCATCTCACGTTTGAGTCACTGTCGTTTGTTCGCGCGTGGGAAGAGAAGTGAGTAATGTAACGGAACGAGAAATGGCAGTCCATTGTGTAGACAAAGAAAAGGATAGAGGGTTAACATCAGTTAAACTGGGCGCCATGTTAGCCATCAGCTACACGGTGGTGTTCTCTGGCACAAGTAGTAGATAGAGAAAGAAAGAGTGAGAATGAGAAAAAGTCAATCCAGGCCATGGAGAGAGAAAGCGTATAAAGTGTACGTACGGTCTGATAGCTTTTTGTCCCACATAGTAGCAAGTGGTGTGAGGTACGCACGTGCACGCGCATGCCAAAAAGGCACGCTGTTGGTGTGTAGACCGCCCAGCTAGGAAGCTGGTCTGAAAAGAAAGGGCTGGAAACAGCTTGTCTCTTACTTTTATAGGTGTTTCCGGTGTGTCTTTTGCGCATGTGTGGATTTCCTTTGAAAGGGGAAGTGACGTTGTCCATGTGTGCGTGTATGTGAGTGTAACACCAAAGAGAGGCAGCGTGAAATCGTCAGTGAACATTAACTTTTAGTTAAGATGCAGCAGTATTATTAGTTGGGAGAACCTCTTTGGTTGTTGAGGACATGGGGGCGTCCTCATCTTGAGAATCACCACCCCATGGGGGGCGAATGTAACACCAAAGAGAGGCAGCGTCAGACCATTAGGGTCGATGTGACGCTTTTATTTTACATTAATATTTTATCCCAGGCAATATCGGGTAATTGAAAGATAGATGTTAAGATCTTATTCCGGGCAACACCGGTTAACTAAAAGATATATGTTAATATTTTTGTCCCGGGCCGACATCGAAAAAAAGAAAGATCTTGCTGAATTTCAATTCTGCCAAAGTATTTTTTTTCTCTTTCTTTCTTCAAAGCATAATTCGATTGTTGATATTTTTTCTCTGATTTGAAGTCGCACGGGCGCATTGGTCAGGTTCAAAGAGTGTGCCGACCATTTGTGGTTGACAAATTCAGGGACACAATTCATGTGTCAGCTGAAACAACAACAGATAGATTATGTTTTTGCTTTGAACTGGAAGCTGCACACACACACACACGTATTTGTTGGCGCCCCAAAATATATTTACGACAGATCAAAACAAAGATAAATAATTTCTTTGGAATTAAAATTTCACACACGCATTTGTCGGCTTCAAAAAATGTTTGTCGAATCAAATATTAAATGATTTGGTATGACTCTGATAAAACCATTTGAACCCAAAATAACATTCCTAATGTTTTCATTCTCAAACCGAATCGCAGTTTTGAAATATAGATCAAGAGATTTTTGCCACCCGACAATTTTCAATAACATATTTTGTCGAGATGTTAACAGAATAATAAATTGTTCATTTCCTTTGATAATGACAAGTGTCACATCTAAGGGCAGAATTCACGAAGCATTTTTTTTTTGGCGCAGTTTTCTTGCTTACGCGGTTATCGCGTATTATGCAGTTTGGAAATTATCCAATGAGAGAAAACTGTTTATTTTCCATCGGGCGTTTTTGATTGATCGGGGAGGAGTTAGAATTATTCTTGGGTTGTGGGAGGTGGCCAATTTTTGTCATCAGTCGGCTTATTCAATGAGAGAGAATCAGACGATTTGGTTATCGAGCACTCTGATTGGTCGGGAAGGAGGAATTGCCGCCCCGCCCAGTGCTCTACTATATAAAGACCAAGAGAGGAGAAAAACAGAAGAGGAGACCAAGAGAGAGTTTGAGAAGAGGAGAAAACAGAGCGAGTCCGAGAGTCAAGCCACCAAACTTCTTCTCTCTCTCTCTCTCTCTCTCTCTCTCTCTCTCTCTCTCTCTCTCCATCCTCGCCTATTGCCCGATAACTAAAAAGGGTTAAATTAATGGACCTGTGAAGCCCCACTTAGAAGTTTAAATGCTTGCTTACAAATTCATACTCCAAACTGTACATATGTTTGTATATATTTCTTTTATGGTTTTCTTTTAATACATTCCATATACCCCAATCTCCGGAGTTTTTGTTTATTCAAAATTCTTGATTTGCTGATGTGCTGATGTTTTCATTATTATTTTTTTTTTTTACTTGTGAAACTGCTTCCGTCAACGAGCACCCGGTATCTCCGAAGACGAAATCTCTAGACGATCACAGAAGATCCGGCCCTGTGGACATTGCAGCAAAGACGATTCCACCAACGCACTGAAGAAGGGCTTACTGGGTGACGCGACGTACCGGCAGGGTTTCATATGAGTACATGTGTGTACGTTAGCGTGTGCGTATATACACGTGAATGTGAGTGTATGTACGCGAACATGAATATATGTACGTGTGTGAACGTGGGCGCGTATGTTTGTGTGCGCGTATGTATATGACAAGTAATATAGCTTGAAATGTGAACGCGTGTTTTTGTGTGAGACTAGAAAAGGCTCGCGTAAGTAATCCATTTCGATAATGGTAGTATCCGAGGGTAGAGGTGTTCCTTTGTTGAAAGTTTTAAAATTCAGATGATCAAGTTGAAATTTAAAAAAGCCAAAGGCAATGATAAAATATAAAATAAATTTTAGTGTTATATATTTATAATTTGTATTTAATATTTATTTAAAAAGAAAACGGAAAATAATGAAAAAACCCTTTGAATCCAAGCGGATGGCTATTTAAAACCGCTATTATTACAAACGCTTGTTTCTAAATGAAGTGTGACTTAAAAATTTTAAAGTTTGTAGCCATACTGAGCACTTAATTATTAATTATATTAATGATGGAAGGAAAAGAGGAAGTTAGGCTGGATAGGGGAAGAGGAGGGAAAAATAGTGTGGGACGGGTGCTCCCGCTAATCAGACAGACAGTATATAAATGGGTCAAGGATGACTATATTCGAGAGAAGGAAGGAGGAAAAAGATGGAAAGGAAAACGCTTTCAAATCAAGGGAGAAAAGCAGTTAATTGGCGAAAGAAGACCAGTTAATTAATGGAAAAATGTTTTATTGTGAAGCTAGATTTATGTATATTTAAAAGAAAAAAAAAAAACAACCAGTAAAAAAATAAATAATTATTTAAATACTTGACTAATTATCCTTTTATTGATAGAGAATGGTAAATATTTATAATATATATATATATACATGCAAACACACACACACAAACATATATATATACACACATACACACACACATATATATACACACATACGTATATATATATATATATATATATATATATATATATATATATATATATAAAGTCCGCACTTGTAATTTTTTCAAAAACTACAAATTTAAGGTAAATTTAATGTAACTGTTTAAACAACCTACACCGCATTTGATTTTCCTTTTATTCCTCTATAATTTTACCTGTTCATATTTGACTTTTAATTGAAATATTCTAGTGTTCACGTCAATTAAGAAAAATAACTTTAAATTGAGGAGGCAAAAAGAAAGTCCGCAGCAACAAATTCGCTTAAAATCATCTTAAATTATCGCCCCTAAATCAGTTTAAAATATCCATATATATATATATTTAAAAGAGTGTAGCCATCAACCGTTGTGGGGTTTTTTACATCTGCTGATACTAAATGTGTTTTTCAGAGTGATGTATTCTCAGACATTCTGTCCCCAACAGTAAGTGTTGGTAGTGTCCAGTCAGAGTTAAGTTCAAAGAGGGGCCTTTTGGTTCATTTGGTGAAGGTCTTTATGGTTTTTTTATGACTTTCTTTCCCCATGTATAGCACACACTCATACACAATCACACACATACATATACATACATGTACATATACATATACACACTCATACGCATGCAGGTATATACACATATACACACGCATATACACAAATATATGAATTAACCCCTCACCCACAAGAAAAATATTAATAAATGCCTCACAGAATATTGGCTGACCAAAACCTATAGCAAATTATTTCTTACTGTATACAAGCCAGGCCAAAAAGCTGCTGAAACTGCTCGCGATATCAACAAGGCGTTTTACCCAGGAATCACTACTGAAAGTACAGAAAATGATGGTTTAAGAAATTTCGTGCTGGTGACGAGAGTCTTGCAGATGATGAGCATAATGGTCGGCCATCAGATGTTGACAACGATCAGTTAAAAACCCTTAGTCAAAACCAATCCATGCATAACTGTTCGAGAACTTTCTTCTGAATTAGGCGCAACATATATAATGAGTCCCAACCACTCAAGAGAGATTGGAATGAGAACAAAAAACTTGATAAATGGGTGCCTCACAAATTGAACGACAACCAAAAGAAACACCATTATGAATGTTATCTATCCTTCTTTTATGCAACAAAAATGACCAGTTTCTCATTCTTTACTCGGCTCAATGCTCGGCTCAGTGGTTAGACACCAACGAAACTCCATGATACTTACCGAAGCGAGAATTGCACCAAAAGAAGGTCATGCTGATGGCTTGGTAATCTGCGACCAATTTCATCCATTTTGGTTTTTTGAATGCAGACTAAACCATTAGTGAAGTACTGTCAACAAATGGATGAAATGCATCAGAAACTTCGACAACAACACCCAGCATTAGATAATAGAAAAGGCTTAAATCTTCTCTACCACAATGTCCGAATACACGTTGCTAAAGAAACCTGCAGAAGTTGAACGAATTGGGCTACAAAACTCTGCCTCATCTGCCATACTCTCCAGACCTCTCCCCTATGGACTAAAATTCTTTCAAGCATTGCGACAACTTTTTGCATGAGAAATACTTAAAAAACTTAAGTGATATCAAAACCGCCTTCAGTGACTTCATCATAACCAGAACACAAAATTTTTATGTTACTGGCATAAAAACACTTGTTTTGCGTTGGGAAAAGTGTGTTGATTTTTATGTTTCTTATTCCAATCAATAAATTTTTGTTTGAGCCGAGATATGTTCATCTGAATTCAAAAGTAAAAAACCGCAGGAACTTTCTTGTCAACCTGATAGTAATCATTGTAATGCCCACCATGATGGATAATATTATGACTACTTTTACAATTATCATAATTGTTATCATTTTTATTATTCACATTTCTACTATTATGATTACATTGGTGTTTGTTGGAATTCATGTAGGTATAGTATATATATATATATATATATATACATATATATATATATATATATATATATATATATATATGCGGTGTGGTGTGGTGGTGTGTGCGTGTGTGTATACGTGTGTGCGTATGTCTTTGTGTGTGTGGTGTAGTGTATGTGTGTGTTTTTGTGTGTCTGTGTGTGTGTGTGTGTGTGGTGTTGTGTGTGCGTGGTCTGGTGTGTGTGTGTGGTTTGGTTTGTGTGTGTGGTATGGTGTGGTGTGTGTGTCTGTGTGTGCGTGTGTGTGATGTGGTGTTGTGTGGTGTGTGTGTGTGTGCGGTGATATGTGTGTGTGTGTGTGTGTGTGTGTGTGTGGTAAATTAAAGGATTGGTATAAGTAATGGATTAAATATAATTGAATAAGCATAGTTTCCAATAAACACATACAAGAGGAAAAATATCAACAATACAAAATTTTATACTGGTGCATATAGATTTAATTATCAATTCGGTAAGGAGGATACATCAAAAGGGACAGAAGTTATAAAAGCTTTTTATGCCTAGGAATTTCAAAGCCTAATGATTTTTGTGAGAAGAGTCGAGAGAGCGCTAGGTAACAAATAAGGAATGCAACATCTAGTGATAGGTGCATTAGGAGTGAAATATTAAGATATCTGCCTCAAAGGTATAACGTAGAGGGGGAGTGGATGTATATCTGGAGAAATATTTAGATAATGGTGGGATTATAATTAAGCCAGAATGGGTTTATTACAATTCACAAGATTCCCAGCTACGGCATAGGTGGAAATGTCTTCTTAATTATTAAATCATTTCTCTCTGATAGGCTCATAAGAGTAGTGGTTGATGGGCAGAAATCAGAAGCTCTCAGTATTAATGCTGGCGTCCATCAGGGGTTCATCCTTGGCCCAACTCTCTTCCTGATCTACATCAATGATTTTCCAAAACACATACTTAGATCATTTGTTGACATTTATGCTGATGACACTACCATCTATGGCAACACATCAAAGGCCATAAATGACCAAGTTCTCTCTAATTCTCTCTCCTTTGATCTTGAGCGCATGGTAAAATGGCTGGGTACTTTTAATGCATCTAAAACCAAGCACCTATCTTTACATCATCAATGCTCTGATCCCCATCTGGCATCAATTGAAATGGAGAGCTCTCGTCTTGGAGAAGCCTCATGTTTTGACAAGCTTCTGGGCTTGACCTTTACTCCTGATCTGAAATGGAACACGTACATTGAATCTGTTGCCAAGGTCTCTGAAAAAATGGTGGGATCGTTCTACCGCTTCAGTAGATATCTCACTGCTGATGCAATTCTCAATCCATATAAAAGCCAAGTCCGTCCAAGGATGAAGTATTGTTGCCACATCTGGGCAGGAACTGCTAGAAGCACTTATCCTGCCTTAACAGAGCACAAAATAGATTTTGTAGCTTAGTGGGGATGCACTTTTCTCTTCCCTGCAACCTCCTTCCCACAGAAGGGATGTTGCAAGCCTTACTTTGTTTTATCGTTATCTCTATGGCAAGTGCTCGTCTGAGCTTCAATCTGTAGTCCCTCCTTGCCAATCTCTTACAAGAAACCCCCATCTAGCTGAAACCACTGTCAATAATTTTCCACATTTTTTTGACTGTGCCTAAGTCAAAACGTAGATTCCATGAACAAAGTTTCTTTCTCAGAACTGCACACTTGTGGAACTCCCTTCCGTTTGCCTGTTTCCCAGCTGACTACAACTTGGTTGTCTTCAAGTCCAACATAAACAAATTCTTGATGAACCGCTCCCTTAAGTAATCCAATCTACCAAATTTCCATAACTAACGATTACTACGATATTATCCCATTGATTACCGTACACTCAATAACCCTTATCCTCGTGTGGCCTCCAGGTCTTGATAAGTGATGATTCCTATGTAAAAAAAAAATTCTTTCACAGGAGTTTACGTGGTGTGACCTGCTAATAATTCTGTGTTGAAAACTTCTGAAACTTTTTATTATAGATTTCACTTTTGTATAAATAATATCGCCTGAAGAGGTCTCTAGTTACTTGTAATTAGCTGACCAAAACATACACAAGAATGCATAGCGACATATAAATACTTATATAAAAAATAATATATATATATAAAAGTGACAGTGTCTTTCTGTCTGTTTGTCTGTCTGTCTGTCTGTGTACATTTCCCTACACAGTAACTCTGTCAATTTTCAGTCTACAGACTCGACATTTGATATACAGGGTACTGAGATTTGGGAAAATTTTTGTAATCAGTTTTCGGCCAGAAATTTGGCTGTTAAATGGGTCAAAGTTCAACAATTTCACCTTTGAGAACTCTACCAAACTCCTCTGCCAATTTTGGGTATAAACACTTGAAATTTTAGATATAGGCTCCTTGGACATGGCTGTAACTTAATAACTTGATTTGAGCCCCAAACAATAAATCTTAAGGAGTCATAATAGGGGTCATAATAGGGGTCATAATAGGGGTCAAAGTTAAAAAAAATTTGACCTCTGCGGTCTCTATCAAATTACTCAGATATTTTCTGGTCTAAACATTTGAAATTTTACATAAATGGTATTCAGAGATAGGGCAAGCTTTTTAATTGGTTTGTGTCGAAAATTTTTAGTTATCAATATATAAATGTATGTATGTATGTATGTATGTAGGTTTGCATATCTGCCTAAAAATTTCGACAGAGGCGATGGATTTTATCAAGATTAGTATTGTTTTGAATTTCGGCCTTTCAGACGACAAATATCGAACAATTGGCTAAAAATATTAATGTCTTCACCTTCAACTGAGCACTTTTCTACAGGGGGGTCGCTTTTTTCGCCGATGTTTTTTAAAGTCATCCTCTCCTTTCGATTGTCTAGCTTTAATTTAAACATAAATCACTTCTGGTTTGGCGGTGGTCGTAACAGCCTGGACGTCAGGGTTTTTTCCCATTCTTTTCCTCCTTTGCGGCACGAGTTCAAGCCTGCCTTCCTACTACCACTTTGTTTTTTTTTTTTGCTCAACATACACATCCAAACACCCAGGCAACCCCAGGCTGAAATGCTAGTGTTAAATATAATCATGTTTATAAATATTGCCTTGAGAGTAAATTTTGAAATAGCATTTGCAATATATATATATATATACATATATATATATATATATATATATATATATATATATATATATATATATATATAGCCAGTAGAGTTTTGTTTCCTAGAAGTACATCCAATGAAACAAAATGTGTCTACCAAAATAGTGCTCAATGAGTGAACAGAGCAGGTATATTAATTTTATCTATACAAACATTAATGGCTACATATGTGCATACATGTTTCTGTAATCCCCCAACGTGGGTGATTACAGAAACATGTATGCACATATGTAGCCATTAATGTTTGTATAAATAAAATTAATATATATATATATATATATATATATATATATATATATGTGTGTGTGTGTGTGTGTGTGTGTGTGTGTGTGTGTGTGTGTGTGTGTGTGTTTATTGTGTATGTGAGTGTTTCGCATATAATTTCGTGTTCATTTTCAATGAAACAAAAGCTGAATTCAGGTCAAACAGTTAAACTTTGGTTGAGTTACCATAAGAATTTCCTTTGATTAGTAATGACAGAACCAATGGAAAATGAAAAACATCACATTTTTAATTACGCAATTCTTTCACAGTTGATGCCCAGATAAGCCAAATAGCTATCTGATTGCCGAATAATTGTGTGGGTGTTTCAAGAACGTTAACACCACTGAACAAATATAACACACCTTCTTCATTTATTTTGAGAGATTAGTAAATATACGCTTCCTCTGGTCGCATAGTTTTTGGTAGGATGAGATTTTGAATGGACATATACTACACTGATCTCTAAAAGAGGAGGTTATGACTTAGAGGTTTGTATCATGACTAACACCCTAAAGGCGTCAATTCATAGGCGCATAATATGGTAACAGAACAGATAATTAATTCACTAACTGCCTTTAAATGGAGAAGATAATGGATAATGCGCCCTCACAAAAAAAAAAAAATGCAGAGATAATTACTCCATAAAATAAAATAATGCATATGAGTATAGTATCATGACAATGGAACAGATACTCACTTCCCCAAAATAGAGAAGGTAATGCCTGGGAGGATTAATCCAACGCTAACGAAAAGGCGAACGTAATTTCTGGGAGGAGTGTCTGATGACAACTTTTCATTCCTTCATATCCATCCATTCCTATGAAATAATGTAATAATAAATCAAATCATTTTTTTCGCGCATTTAAAAACGTTTACTTATAATAACACACTGTTTTTCTTGGCCTTTGGAACAAGATCAAAGTGTAGTATCTGTTCTTCAGATGCTGCACTTCTATTTCTTGTTCTCTTTCGGTGGAGGAGAAATCCTTCACGACTGAGACAATTTTTATTTTTGTACCTTCTCTCCACGTTAAAAAAAGACCCTGGTGTCTAACTCTGTCTCGTGGGGAAGCACAGTAAATAGGTATAATAACACTATTTTTTCGATTTCTTGGCTATGATCGAAATGTAATATCTGTTCTTAGCATCACAGCGACATCAGACGTTCTCCCATCAATGAAAATATTGTGTATATTATAAGAAAATATGTAATGCTCTACAAAGCTGTTTATAAAATAAATATGCAAATTATGAAGACTAAATGTATTTGTCGTTGTTTGTAGTCTACTATATACAGTGTTAAGCAATGATATGTTTTATCATTAAATACAATGAGCAAAACTTAAGCCCATAGCATAGACAGAGTATAAAGGCTGGCAGCTTGAACAGACTAAATAACAGAATTGTTCTTGTGGCTGATATTTGGCTGTAAAATGCATATGAAAAAGCAGCAGTGGCACGGCCAACAGCGAACTCAGCAATAAGTCATGAACGACAGTATTTTAAACTATTGACAATAATCGAAGTCAAAAATTTTGCCATCAGGTTTTGACTAACATGTCCTATGCAAGAGAAAAAAAACTGTTACCCCCCCCTTTTCATATACAATAGCAACTTTCTAAAATGAATCCTATTATAAGGTCAAATTGTGAAAATTTCGAACTTTATCTTGTATTAAAACACCTTTGTATATGCAAACAAGAAGAAGATAACAACCGATTTTTTACTTTTTGCTAACCCAAATTTTTAACCCAAATTTTTAATCTAAATTTTTTAACCAAAATATTAGACCCAAATTTTTAAAACAATTTTTTAACCAAAATTTTTATTAGAAATATGCCGTGTCAAAGGTCAATAAAATATTTAGAAAACTTGTTCTCAACAAATCATCCTTATATATAACCTAATTTTGTTTATTCCATTCATCATTTTCAATACTCTCATAATATTCATCATCATTCAACTGTCAATCTGTTTATCTCGTTAACCCTTGTCCTCGGGTTGCTTTTTAGCTTTAATAAGTGGTGACTCATTAGTAAATCAACGAGCATAGATAACAAACCTGATTTACTGTTTAGATAGTCACGATTGATAACCTCACGATGTTGACTTGAATTTTCTCCAAGTAACATTTTTAGTTTAGTTTTTCCTCCTCTTATCATGTCATAAATGTTTTAGCCAATCTTAAACATTCATTTTTTTAAACAATGAATTGTAATCCGGGAGTCAATGAGCTTAAAAGTAGATCAGATTCGTATCGTTTTCTTCTTCGCCATTTACTTCCGGGTTATTTCAATCCCTTTTGAAATATTTCTTGCTGTACACACTCGATGTTGGCCGGCATTTTCCTTCGCAGTTTTTAGACTATGAAGTTTATTTACCAATACTTCTATAACATAGTACAAAACTGAATTCACAATCTAGTGAAGAGAACAATCTTCCTTCTTTCCCACAGCCTCTTTCTCACAAAAGGCACGTTGCTAGTCTGCTCTACTCTATCGTTGTTTTTATGTAAAATGCTCGACTGAGCTCTAATATATGATTCAACATGTAAAATATACAAACTAAAATAAAATAACCGAAAGAACTTGCAAAAACATCTTCTTCTTCTCCATGTGCCTAACATGAAACGATATATTTACAAATAAAGTTTCTTTCCGAAAACTTTTCATCTGTGGCTCAGATTACCGCAGGACTACTTCTCTGCAAACTTACAACGTGGTTGCCTTCTAGTTGAATGCCAGCAAATACTAGTCGATAAGTTCTCTTAAGTGATCATATTTCCATATATTACATAAAATTATTCATCATCATCATCATCATCATCATCATCATCATCATCATCATCATCATCGAACTGACACAATCATTAATTTTATCCTCAGGTTGCTTTTCGCCTTCATAAGTGGTAAGATACGAAAGTAGTGTTCTCTCATCGCATAGTTACTTATGGGTTATGTCAATTCTTCGTTAAATATTTTCAACTGTTTCAACTCGGTGTTGCTCGGCAGTTTTTAAATTTTATTTTTGCCTCACATTTCTTTATAATCTACGCAGTTTATTTACGAATACTAGCATGGCCATGTAGTTGTGTTAAAATGTTATGGAGTTGATTCGATGAGTTGATGGACCGTTAATTTGCATGTTACAGGTCACGCCATTAACAAATAGAGCTTGACGGATGATAGCGAATCTCGTGTCGATAAAGGCGAATAAAAAACGAGAGTTGTGGGACGAGTTATGATGAAAATAAGTAGGGCAAATATGAAGGTGGACGCAGTCTTCGTTGACATATGACAATACAAATGCTATTGATCGATTATTAAATGGCTTGCTTTCAAAGTAGATTTTTCCTCGGATTCAAATGTTACTCGTTTGTAAAGTGAACGTGGATGAAATGTTTTACGGTCACATGACCCGAATTAGACGGGACGTTCTTAAGTAATTGGGAAATTTTTAATCAGGACATAAATATTTGAACTGGTATAATATCTATCTATCTATCTATCTATCTATCTATCTATCTATCTATATCGAAGGGCGATCAAAGTTGGATTTTTGATCTTATAAATCCACGTTTATTTATTATCTGATCTTCCATAGTCAGGTCCGTACCGATTGGTATATATATATATATTATTCCTTCGGGGCCGATGGCGCAGTTGATAGAGACGGTGAATCTCTACGGTTCCAGATGGACATTGTCTGAAGGTAACGGTTTCAATCCTACCCAAAGCCGGCCAGAGGTTTACTTGGCCAAAACGTGGTGAGACAACAACTACGGATGGCAGTGATTGCTGAGAATGCAATTAGGACATTCGAAGTTCCTATCCGTTGCGGTTACCACCTGACGAAGGCCAGAGGAATAGTTGGCCGAAACGTCGTGAAAAACAACAACCAATAAAAGATGAAAACAACAACTAATAAAAATGAGAATAATAGTCCAAAATAAAAATAAATTAATATATATAATGCTCATCTCAAAAATGAATTCCAATTTAGGAATAATATATATATCTTTAAAATTGTTTTCATTTTCAATCTGTTAACAATTTTGTTTTGTGGGTGTATATCAAACAAAATGTTTTACATCAACAAACCTGAAACTTTGCAAGAAGAACATCAGAAATGAAGTCAGGGAATTACATCGTAATTGAGTGATCCTACAATACATTATGAATGATAATTTTAGAAAGGACACGAATTTGTGGAGCTCCTCGAAGCCAACCTTACACATGCAAGAATCCGACATCATGATGACCAGGAAGATTCAATAGTACTGAGACATTTGGTAAATTTTCCACGCTCGAATCCCCCTTAAGATTCTGCTGAAAACGTTTTAACCGACATAAGCTTTGCGAATCCGACCCCGTTCATCTGGTGCAAGTTCTATAAAAGATGAAGTGGCTAATTAGAATCCCGAAATTCATCCTTCCCAAAAATCTTAGACGTATCCTTGCTATTTCGGTGGTGTGAGCCACTTCTCCGCCGGTCTAGTAGAACTCGCAAACCCGCCCAACGGCTGGATGTATAAAACATTTCTGACAAAAAGCTCTGTTTCAAGTAGAGGGGCTAGTTTTATAATTTCATTAATAGAATTGTGCTATAATTCTTATTCACGTGACTTTCTGTTTTTGCATATTTCATCTCAGGTAATCTTGCATTTCCCCCCTTTTCTCTTTCTTTCATATTTAAATACGTTTTCTTTTTTTTTTCTCTGTATTTACATGAGTTTGGCCTCTTGCCTTGTTGTTACTGCTGTAAATTTAGTTAGATAAAGCCTTGGAATAGACCTTTTTACTTACGTCTACCTTACATATTATTATTATTATTATTATTATTGTTATTGTTGTTGTTGTCGTCGTCGTCGTCGTCGTCGTCATCTCAAACAAAATGTTTTACATCAACAAACCTTATATTATTATTATTATTATTATTATTATTATTATTATTATTATTATTATTATTATTATTATTATTATTCATGTAAGTGCCGTGTAGGAAATTACAAGTACATTTGTAAATTATCATTCTCTTTCACATTAAAGGGGTCTCAAGTTAAAATTAATGTTAGATTTAGCGTTAGTTTCCCATTATTTTGTATTCTACCTTTCCCCCGCACGCAGTATAATAAAAATATCCGCTAATTTCCCTGACCACCAATATGGATTTAGGCAAGCCCGTTCTACTGCAGATATTTTAACTGTAATCTCTGAACGTTTATACCAAGCACTGGATAAAGCAGGGGAGAGAAGGGTAGTAGCCCTTGATATATCTAAGGCTACCTATATATATCTATAGGATATCTATATATTTACAGGGTATGGCACGATGGTCTTCTAATGAAAATAAAATCCTATGGTATTACTGGACGAATGCTTAGCATAATTAGATCTATACCCATACTAGTCGGAGCACTAAGAACAATCCCGAAAAACTTTGAAAAAAGAATGCGAGAAATTGGAATCAGAGGAATGACTGGAAAAATACAACGAACAACAATAATGAAAACCGCTAAAATATTAATATAACCCTTGAATGTGGAGACTCACACGAACCACAGGCGTAGATCAGACAAACTACTGCAGCGACAAAACCTGAAGCGCTACATGGAACCAAGAACATTGACACTGAATATCTATAAGTTCTCTAACCCCACCACCATTACCCCATTACCTAAAAAAAGAGTGAGACCGAATAGCCAAGTAGCCAAGAAGGAAGGAAAGATCGAGGAGTGAGTACTGACCATACCTCCACTGTATAAGTGTGAAGAGAACTGGGGCCTTGGGGAGGCTTATAGCCACTCAAATTCCAGTAAAGATCAATGGCCGCTGTGAACGAGAAATCAATGGCAAGCAGCTGTTGCGATAATGCAAATTTATTTGCAAATGTTATCGAAATAGGTGGAGAGTACCGGAAAATCTGGGGAGACTTGTTGTCACTCAGCTTCCAGGGAACACGACAGACTATATTCAATGAGATCTTTGATGACTCGTGTGAAAGCTCCTTGTGAGCGAATGGGAAGAGCAACGAGATCACAATAGAAATGCCGAATGGCTGAAAGACATGAAAGAAGAGTTACAACAAATAGAAGAAGGAACAGTGAATGAAATCAACAAGGAAACCCTAAAGAAAACCATAGGAAAATGGCAAACTGGAGAGCACCAGGGCACGACGGGATACATGCATACTGGTTCAAAACATTCACAATCTTACACGAAAGGCTAGCCCAACACCTGAAAAGATGTATACAGGAAGCAAGCGTACCAGACTGGATGGCAAAAGGTAAAACCACACTGCTACAGAAGGGCACGGAGAAAGGAACCGTCCCTAGCAACTATAGGCCAATCACATGCTTACCAACTATGTGGAAGATACTGACAGCGCAACTGAGAGAACAAATCTACCACTCCCTGAATAACCGTGGACTCATCCCCGAGGAGCAGAAAGGATGCCAAAAAGTAAAAAGAGGAACACATGGCCTGTTATATATAGATCAAAAAATCCTAAAGGAGGTAAAAAGGAGGAGAAAGAATTTAGCCATGGCATGGATCGACTACAAAAAAGCATACGACAGGATCCCCCAAGCATGGATAATAGAATGCCTAAAAATGTATAAAATGCCAAGCGGGATCACCAACGTAATAGAAAATGCGATGAAAACATGGAGACTGGAATTGACAGCTGATGGACAACACATAACGGAAATTAACATGCAAAGAGACATCTTTCAATGAGACTCACTATCACCACTACTGTTCATCATAGCCATGATGCCCTTGAACAGTATTCTGAGAAAGTGCAATGAACCACCTGATGTACATGAACGATCTGAAATTTTTTGCAAGGACCGAAAAGGAGTTAGAGACACTAATCAACACTACCAGAATCTTCAGCCATGATATCCAAATGGAATTTGGAATGGAAAAGTGCACACAACTAATTATAAGAAAGGGAAAACTGGAAACGACAGGAGGCATGGAACTACCCAACCAAACAGAAGTGAGGGCACTAGAGGAACAAGACGACTATAAATACTTGGGAATTCTGGAAGCGGACACCACCAGAGCAACAGAAATGAAAGAGAAAATTGGAAAGGAATACGTCAGGAAAAGAAAACTCATGGAAACGAAAAACCTAATAAAAGGTATAAATACATGGGAAGTATCACTAGTAAGATACTTTGGACCGTTTTTAGGGTGGACAAAAGAAGAACTGAGACAACTCGACCAGAAAACCAGGAAACTCATGACCATGCATAATGCACTACACCCAAAGGACAATATTGACAGACTCTACGTGAAAAGGAAAGACGGCGGGAGAGGAATGATCTGCATAGAAGACTGTGTGAAGGACACGAAAAAAGCTAGAAAAATACATAATGTAAAACACTGAAAGAATATTTATGGCAGCGAGAGACACTGAAAAAAAAAAACAACAAAACAGAAAACAGAGAGACAAACGACAAAACGAGAAAAGAGAAATGGGGAGAGAAACAACTCCACGGAAGATTCATAAGAATGACAAAAGATGAGAATAACGAAAACACCTGGATGCGAAAAGGACATATAAGCCGAGAAACTGAATATCTAATAACTGCAACACAAGATAATTCGATAAGAACCAACTATATCAAAGCAAGGATCGATAAAACACAAGAAAACAGTAAATGCAGACTATGTGGACAGAGAGACGAAACGATAAATCATATAGTAAGTGAATGCAGCAAACTGGCCCAAAAAGGAATACAAAAATAGGCATGACCAACTGAGGAGGGCGGTGCACTCGGAATTATGCAAACGATCGCATTTTGAGTGTACAAACAAATGGTACAAGCATAAACCCGCAACAGCACTCGAAAACGAGAACCACAAAATCGTATGGGACATGGACATACAGACGGACAAACCAATCTAATCAAGAATGCCAGATGTCGTAATAATTAACAAGAAAGAAAAACCCTGTCAAATCGTAGACTTTGCTGTCTCAGCTGATCACAGAGTGAGTATGAAAGAAAAGGAGAAACAAAGCAACTACACAGAGTTAGTCAGAGAGTTAAAAGAGATTTGGATAATCAAGAAAATTAAAATATTACCGATAATAGTAGGAGCACTAGGAACAATTCCGAAAAACTTCGAAAAAAGAATGACAGAAATTGGAATCAGAGGAATAACTGCAAAAGTACAACGCCTAACGATAATGAAAACGACTGAAATATTAAGGAAAACCTTAGAAGGTGGGGAATAACACAAGACAATATAACAAAGAAGCGTTACAGGGAATGAAGAACGCCGAAGCTGCATATCTACAAGTTCTATATCACCATCATGTATCCCCCATTGTCTCATCCCCGCCCCTCAATAGAAAAGTGATGCCAAAGAGCCGAGAAAGGTCAAGGAGGATGGAAAGACTGAGGAGAGAGCGCTGGCCAGACCTTCGCTGGACAAGCACGAAGAGAACTGGGATCGTGGGTAGGGTTAGTGCCACTCAAATTCTAGTATAAACCAATGGCCACTACCAGCGAGAAATCAATGGTATGAGGCTGTTGCGATGACACAAATTTATTTGCAAATGCTATCGAAGGAGGTGGGGAGAGCTGGACGTCTGGGGAGACTTGTTGTCACTCAGCTTCCAGAGAACACCACAGATCTCCAAACCGATCGTTTGTTGACTTGTGTGAAAGCTCCATGTGAGCCAATAATAATAATAATAATAATAATAATAATAATAATAATAATAATAATAATAATAATAATAATAATCCCCATATATAATATTTTGATTGCCGAAATTCATCTCTGGACCACAGTATCCTAGATTTGCAACAACAGATGCCACATACAAATTTATTATGTCGCTTCTGTAACTTTAGAACAACATTTTAGAAACATTTGGTCGTTATAATAAAATCCTACATTTCACCCTAGGAGCAACTGTGTTTAGAGGAAATAGTTCCTATTTTTCCCTCTTAATATCAAGTCCATCCAACCGCCTCCAGTCAACACCAGGCGGAAATATACACATTATACATATATTGTGCTTGCACCCTTCGTAACTGGATCATAAACTTATAGACATAACATAATCTTTCCCTTTCCGATTAAAAAATAATAAAGTGTCTCCAGACTAATTCCACTCGTTCTGACTGACTGGCTCTGATCATTCCTATATTTCGGATTAACGGTATTCACATGCTAAACAAACGTTAATGTGCCATTCAAGTATGGCGTTAAAATGATACCTACTTTTATCCTTCGGGTAAATTGCTGCGTTCATTTTCTTACATTTTACGGCGTCAACAATATCTATACCAGTTTATACTTCCTGCCTCTCTCTCCCTCACTCTCTCTGTATATATTCTTCCCAGCTCTTGTTCTCTCTATCTATCTCTCTCTCTCTCTCTTGCTCGCTCTTTATCTCTCTCACTCGCTCGCTTTTTACATTTTTATGATAAAGAAAAACATTTCATGGAGATGCCGAAGAAAAAACAACAAACACCTAATTTCTCTCTTTCTCACTCGCTTTTTATACAAAAAGACCCCAAATATTTTACAGCGTCAATATTATCTACAACAGTTTCTATTTCCTTATTAGCTCACTCATTCGCGCACTTTGTACATTTCTTTTTATGCAAAAGAATAAAAAAACATTTCACGGCGATGCTGAAGAAAAAATAAACATTTATTTCCTCTCTCCTGCTCCAGCTCGCTCGCTCACTTTGTACATTTTTTGCCGAAAACTTTTTTACAGCATCAGCGTTATCTACAATAGTTTTTATTCCCTCACTTGCTCGCCCCCCCCTCCCTCTCTCTCTCTCCCTCTCTCTTGCTCGCTTTGTACGTTTCTTTTTATCCCGAAAGGAAAACAGATTTTATGGCGTCAACACTACCTACAACAGTTTTTATTCTCTTTCTTTCTTTCTTTCTTTCTTTCTCTCTCTCTCTCTCTCTCTCTCTCTCTGTGTCTCTATCAATCTATCTATCTATCTATCTATCTATCTATCTCTATCTATCTATCTCCCATTCTTGCTTGCTCGCTTTTTTACATTTCTTTTCATTGGATAGTTGGGGAATTGTTGATTGCCCATTATTTACTACGCTGTTGTAGATTTTCCAGAAATCACGAGTTCCTAATTTCTGTGCTTCAATGCGTTTTTTTGTGGTTTTGGTGCATTATGTCGCTATTTCTTTCTTGCAGTTACTTCTAGCTTCTATTTGTACTGGATTCATGTCGGATAAATTTGCGGTATGCATTCTGCCTTTGAGCAATGGCAGCTACATAAGTAGAAGAAAACCATTGGGGAAAGTGGGTTTGCTATAGAACTTAGATGTGGAAACATGTGCTTCAATTGCCACTTTGAACCGTTTGGTGGTCTCATTTACACACTGTTCTGCAGGAAGAGAACAAACATTTCCCCATTGGGTATTTCTGATGAGATGGCTTCTCAGTCAGCTTTCTTATAGTAGCTTGTCGTTTTGAGCAATGGCTCTCAGCTTTGGGTTGAGAGTTAGGGGTGATTTCTACTATTATCACAGCATGATCAGCATTCCCGAGTGAACTATGCACCATTCGTTACACAATTATCGGGAACTGTAGTCAGAAATAGATCTAGAAGTGAGGCTCGTTGATCTTGCCGATCTGGGATACTGGTTGGAAACGTAACTGTCTGTGATAAGGAATGAGTTATAGAGAAGCTATGTGTTATGCTACCAGCTGTGCTTGCGTAAGTAGAGAAACCAAGCCAATTACTGTGGTGGACATTGAAGTCACCGAAAACATGTACTTGCACGCTAGTATTAAGGGAGCGTACTATGTCTATGCTGTCAGAGACTTCATTGATTAGGGTGCAGTTCTGGGTCGAGGGGGACCTGTTGAGAAAATATAAGTAGCTAACGCTATGCTGCAGGTTAAGTTTAAAGCATATGAAGATCTGGTTGTCTGATTCTAGTTTTGATTCTCTAGTCAAGGGGAGGGTGTTTCGAATATAGACTCCCAGTCCGTGCATATGTCTGTCTGAGGCGTTACGGCAAAGTGGGAGATAGCCAGGCATGTTAAAGTGGTTAGAGGGGATGTATGAGCGTAGGTTAGTTTCACTTAGCGCCAAGATATCCGAGGAGTTTGTTCGGAGAAATGATTCAACATCAACAATACTTCATACATTGTCTGATAGTATATGTGTGATCCGAAAGTAACTCCCTCTTCTAAAATAACCATAATATATTCAAATGCTATAATGTTTCTCATTTTTTGTGTGTATGTTACTTAATGTGTGGTAATTAAATCTATGCTTTTGTTTTCTTTTCAGATCTGTTATCTGAATTTGGTGTTTAATCTTGAAGGGAGAATACGTGACGTTATTAATTCTATCCCGCAAGAGTTCCTTGTGAAAGTAGTTGATGCGGTTCATGGTCGACTTGAAAAGCTGATGGCGAATGGTTGTGCCTATATTGAATTTTGAATAAAAGTCCATGTAATATACTTTCTTCTCATATTCATTAATTGGAGAAAGTATACTTCAGAAATATATTATAGTTATTTTAGAATAGAGAGTTACTATCCGATCACCCTGTAGATTTGTAGAGATAGAGAAGTATACTGTTCCGTTTATTTTAAACGCTTACTAATGTATTGTGGTTGATAAAAACTTGCCAATTTTGAACACCTAAAATCTTGCTAGAAAATTCAGCTATTTTTCAGACATGCTGGTATTTAAACATTTATAATTTAATTTAAAAAAATAATAAGATCACTAGGTCTCAGCATTTTAGCAAGAACTAGAAATCCCGTCCACTTTGTTTCTTCTGTCAATATTAGTGTGCACACGAACGTGCTGAAAATTTCAGTCTTCTACACATACTGATTTTGATATTAAAAAAATATTACACTCATTTCTCACTTTACCCCAAATATAATAGTTTTATAGAATTTTATTTTTTCTAATTATAGCTAGCATTACCCTTACGTAGTCATACTATAGACAACCGCACCCAAAAGTTAACATTTACAGCGCACTGAATCACCGAACTTCCCCACACAATATTTTTTATTCATGTTTTCAATTTTATACGTGAATTTTATGTTTGAATTTATATAAAACCTATTGTGTTGCTTATATTTGTTTCCTTATTTTCTGTTTTTTTTTTTTTATCTGTGATTAAATAGCATTAATCGTGCGTTATCTCTCAAACGCCCCCTTCATTTGGACACCACACCCTTGATCAATCCACCTCTTCAAGTCTAGGATAAATTATAGATCAGTCTAAGTTAGATTATAGAAGAGACATCTCAGCCTAAAGTAGATTATAGGAGTATTATTTAATCTAAGTTAGATTATAACTGAGTCATTTTCGTCTTAAGTAAATAATAGAAGAATAAGTTTAGTCTAAGGTAGATTATATAAATGTCATTTTAGTTTAAGCTAATTACATATAGATCATTTCAAGCTAAGGTATATTATAGAAGTGCTATTTCAATCTGAGGCAAATTATAGCAGAGTGATTTCAGTCTAAGTAAGATTATAAATGGGTGATTTCAGTGTAAGGTACATAAAAGAAGAGTCATTTTAGTCTATGGTAGATTATAGAAAGGTTCTTTTAGTTAAAGGTAAATTAGAAAATGGTCATTTAAGTCTAAGGTAAATTATAGAAAAGTAATTTGGCCTAAGATAGATTATAGAAGGGTCATATCAGTCTAAGCTCAATTCTAGAAGGTCATTTCAGTCTAAGGTAGATTATGTATCACAAATGTATTTGATTTGAATTTCACAAAGCAAAACGATTGCATATTTTAAATATGGCCAAAGTATTTGTTATATGGAAGAACATAGAGCAAAGGGGACAAGAAAAACGAGAGCTTTGGGTACTTTTTTTTTGTTTAATTAGGATTTATTCTACAAGGTTTACATAAGCATGCGTGTTTGTAAATCAAAGGCAAGGATATCATGTTAAATATAAAATGATATAGTACAAAATGATGATGATGATGATGATGATGATCTTTACTGGGAATGTCATTATACGTTTCATATATTTGAATGTCATTATATGTTTTTTGTTCCAGCTTCTGTCGTAGTATTGTAGCATAATTTCGAAGGATACACAGTACAAAATTACACAGTACAAAATATAACCTACAAGCCCTTCTCACAAAAGACACGTTACTAGTCTCTCTCTACTCAATCCTTATTTCTATTGAATCTACTTCAGTGTGCTCTAGTCTTTGATTCATCCTTGTAAAATGTTCACGCCGTCCCTTTTAAATGTACAGAATGTCTTTCTAGATGGAATTCTAACTAGAAATATATCGGGGAAACCAATGGCACGAATAGAATCAACTGATTCATAGGAAATGAATTGTAAACATTGCGATATTTTTATAGGTTGCCATGTTGTACGTATTGTACGGATCACATATCACATACTTTTGGGCTAAGTGGTAAATGGCACTGATTGAGAATCCCCACCCCAATTGTCATTTGTTTCATATCAAATACAGACAACAACATCAATGCCGGTTATTGGAACAGCTGGTTATTAAGACGAAGAAATAAATACACCAAGGACTTAATTTTAAAGATGTTTCTTATTTGTTCTGTTTTATGGTTTCATCAATTTTTACTTATTACTTTGTTATCGAAAGAAACATAAATATATTTGTTTAGTTGTGGCCCTTTAGTTATAATCACAACTTAGTATCTATGTTATGTTGTGGCGGGAACTGCCAATGGTCAGAACGATTGTTATGATTAATTCTTAAATTATTTAGGTTAAAAAGATATTCAGAAAAAATTTTTAAAAGAAAAGAATCTTAGTTAAAATATTTATGTTAAATATTTAACTGGGGAATTTTGGCTCAATGAAAAATGTTATGAATAGAGGAAAAAGCATAAACAAAGCTAGTTTGGAATTTGAGTTAGTAAAGAACGATGTAGCTTACGTGACAAACAAGATTGTCCACTCTCCTGACGTAAGAGACACGTAAGCCAGGAGAAATAAGAATTAAGAATTACTCTGTAACAGCAAGTCGTAGAGACGAGTTGTGTAGTAAGCTAGTCACTGGGTTAGCGGGCAGAGGTTTCTCTGTGGTCCAATAGAAGCATCTACGGACCAACTAAGGAAGATGTAAGGGAGAAGATTAAGAGCCGCAAATTCCAAGATGTGGAACATTTGGAAATAAAGATCTGGAAATGATAATTCGGCGTTTTGGGTGTTCCATTCGGAAAAAAATGTCTTCATTTCAGATGCCTACCGACAGAGGAGAGGGAGACAATGAATAAGGTATGACCTGTCGGGTGTCAAGCAGACGTGGGTGTTATTCGTCATTGTTCAAGACTGTCCGTTTATTATCCCGTTCGTTATTGTCATGAATATGTGAAAACATAGACATAGAAGATTATGAAATATACACGTAACAGATCGACACGTACAGACAGCACATATACAAAGAAAAATAACTGCCCACTAGACGATACAATAGCATCGATTACAGAAACAGGTCATACATAGACGCAGTTATATAAACCAAACAGTACAACACATTCATGGTTTTTCATAACAAAACCAAACGACAATTTTATGATAAAATATAATAATATTAATAAAACTTGTTGGAACTATGTAAGCAGGTAACTTAAGTTTCGTTTTGGCATTTGATTTGTTCGTTTAAAATTTTCATGAACAAGTTTGAGTTATTTGTATTTATATGATTCATGTAATAAATTCAAAGATATATATATATATATATATATATATATATATATATATATATGCATGCCTTGACAGAGTACAAATTTATAACAATAAATCAAAAATACATACGCATATTATTTTTGTCTGATTAGTATTTGTTCTAAAAGAAATATATTTATGTTTATATCGATTGTATAACTTATGTAGATGTCTCTTCGCCCGCAAATCGTTTTTGTGAACACAAACTTAGAAGCACATGCAGAGTTTGTGGACGCATGTGCAGTGTCTCTTCATTATATTGTCTATCGAGAAAAAAAGAACCAAAACGAAAGCTATATGTTTGAAATAACATTTATTTAACGCTAGTTCGAAAAGGTTCGCTCTCAGTTGGATGCTGTGCGTAAAAATGCGTAAATAACATATGGATATTCAGCGCGCGTGTTTCGGGCAGGAAAAGGAAAAAATAAAGAATCTCTTTAAGTTATATATATATATATATATATATATATATATATATATATATATATATATATATATATATATATATATATATATATATATAGTTCTGATTTCTAGTATGGCGAATCAGGAGATGATTGGGTTTGATAAAGTCTTTAGTCAGGTTGTCCCTATAAATGTGACCCCTATAAAAGTAGCTCTTTACGCTTCAGTGACAACATACCTTGTTTGGGTCGAAAAATATCATTAAACAACAACAACAAAAAAAAAACCTGAATGCATCAGTGAGCACTAATATGTGCTGTCGGGTGTGTCTTTATTAAATACGGTAAACGTACTTTCCATCCACCACCAAATCCTAGTATTTTGCCACCCAAATGCCCACATTTTTTCTATTTTGTGAAAAAAAAAAAAAAAAGAAGAAAAATGGATGCCATAAGTATGTGGTTTCGGAAAGTTCTCAGCCTCCCAAAAGCATATCTTTATTTACTTAGATACCGCTCCGAACACTATGGCTTTTACAGAATGCAAAACCGATTTCGAAATCTTGTCTAACAAATTTTCTCACAAAAGAGACGTTGCCAGGGGGCTACTATCAGGGACATAATTTGCAGGGACACTATGAAGGGGGATGAGTAGAAAGATGTTTGTTCACATTACACTTGAACTTCTGCATATCAGTACAGTTGGGAGAGCAGAATCCCGGAAGGGAGTTCAAAGACCTGCAGTTCTGGGGAAGAAACTATTGGGGTAAAAGGCTTTCTTGCACCTAGGGATTTCTACTGTAAATGGAGAGACTTAGTGGCTTGTCGGATTTGTCAGGAGTAGTTACGTCGAGGAGGTACAAGTGTTATCAGTTCGTCAGAGCATTTATTATTAAAGTATTTGTAGAACAGACAGAGGGATGCAATATCTCGTCGATGCGACAGAGGCTGAAGCCTAGATGACAGTTCAGGATCAATCAGGTTGGCGACTATCTTTTGAACCCTGACCAGGAGCGAGAGACACGCAGCAGATGCACCAGCCCAGATGTGACAATAGTACTCTATACATGGGCGAATGGTGGCCTTATAGAGGTACAGGATACTTTCAAGCGTAAGTAGCTTTCTAGCACGGGAGAGGGAGCTAACCTTCTTTGTAGCAGCCTTGGCAATGCTCTCAATGTATCTATTCCAGTTAATATTCCCTGTAAACGTTAGGCTGAGGAGTTTAAAAGAAGTACTTTCAGGCAATGTGTTCTTGGCCATTGCTATTGGTGGTAGAGAAGGTTTCTTGTAGTTATTGAAGGAAACAAGCTTAGTCTTAGCAGCATTGAATGTGACCATCCATTTTTGTCCCCATTCCACTACAGATTTGAGGTCATCCTCTAGTGTTTCTGTCATTTCCTTGGATATGTGTTCATTTGCTTCCCCTCATATCTGTTATAGAGAGTGGTGTCATCGGCAAATATACCCATCTCCGAAACAATTTTATCAGGGAGGTCATTTATGAATATCAGGAATAATAGAGGTCCAAGGATAGACCCCTGAGGTACTCCCGCATTTATGTCATATTGTTTAGATGTACGACCGTCGAGGACAACTTGAATTTTTCTCTTACTTAAGAAGGATTTAATTACATTATGTATTCTTCCAGTGATTCCATATGATCTAATTTTCCTTAGAAGACCATCGTGCCATACCCTGTCAAAAGCCTTAGATATATCAAGGGCTACCGCTCTACCCTCCCCCGTTTTGTCCAGTGAACGGTATATACGTTCAGATACTACATTTAAGATATCTGCTGTTGAACGAGCTTGCCTGGATCAATATTGTTTGTCAGTCAGGAGTTTAGCAGCTGTTAGGTGCTGGACTAGGGCTTGGTTAACTAAGGACTCAAATATTTTGGCGAAAAGCGTGAGGAGGCTAATGGGGCGATAATTTAGTGGGTCAGTTCTTTCACCAGAATTCTTGAAGACTGGTACCACAACTGTTGTTAATTTAATTTTACCTGAGCTCTAGTCTTTGATTCTTCGTTTTTCTATTTATGACCAATGTGAATTTGCATGAACAAAGCTTATTTACAAGAGCTTCCTGTAGAACACATTAGCGCGGAACTGCCTCCCTACTGATTACGAACGGGTCGTTTTGAAATCCAATATCAGCAAACTCTTATAGTGGCCTTCTTCGGGTGATTAATCGTGAATGGATAGATGCTGAGACTTCTAACTTATCTCCAGTAATTACTACCTTCCATGGTTGTTTTCTCGCCAAGTTTTGTCCAACTAATCCTTTGGCCAATATCCACTGCGCCACGAGCTCCAAACGTGCAGTGGATAGAGGTGTTGTGACTCTACGGTTCCAGGTGAGTATTGTATGAAGATAGCGGTTTCAAGATGACCAGAGGATGAGTTGACCGAGACGTGGTGCAACAACAACCACTATGAAGATGAGGATAACAGTCCGCAAAAAGAATGAATGCACAAATTATGAATCTGTATCTCAAAGGATTACAAAAACAAAAAACATATTCATTGGATTCAAATATTTAATAAGAAACATATTTTTTGCTGCACCGTTTACGCAGCGGTTAAATAATAACATAAAAATACGTTTTCTTTTTGTTTGGTGACAAATATTAATATTATATTTTTAATTTTAATAATCTCATATATTAATAGTTTATAATGATATGTTTTTTTTTTATTTAACTGCACGTCATCAAATCCACCCCGAAAATATCTTTATTGGCATGCACAAACACACGTTCATTGCTGTTTGTTAAAAAAAGAAGCAAGGACAACAAACTGCAGAATCACTATATATTCTTTCTTGAGCTTTTATAATTATGTTACTACATTATAAAAGAATATTAATTTTGTTGTAGCTTTCAAAATTCTGATTTTAAAATATCTTTAAGATAGCACACTATTTACTAGAATACAGCAGGTGGCCACAGAATATTATTCTGAATTTATAAAATTTATTTTTTATATAAAACATATTTAAAACAAAACGCACGTTCGATCGTTATAAGTAAGAATCAGTTACTATTGTTTTGTTACGTTACTAAGAACAATACCTTTACATGTGTCCATGTCGTACTAAAGAAGACCAAACTTTTTTTTTTTTTTTTTATTACATTTTCACCCCAAACAAGGCAAATTGCCACTTTGGTGTAGGGGGCTACTATCAGGGGCAACAACTACTGGGGTACTATGTAGGGATTTGGGCAGCAAGGTGTCGGTTCACGTTACACTTGAACTTCTGCACGTCAGTACTGTTGGGGAAGCAGGGACCTGGAATGGAATTCCAGAGTCTTGCGGTTCTGGGGAAGAAACTATTGGAGTAAAAAGATCTTTTACATCTAGGGACCTCTACAGTGTAGGGGTGGGATCTAGTAGCCTGTCGGGTTTGTCGAGGGTGCTCGCGTCGTGGGGGCACAAGTGATTGCAGTTCGTCAGAGCATTCACCACTAAAATACTTGTAGAAAAGGCAGAGGGATGCAACATTTCGTCGATGGGACAGAGGCTGAAGCTTAGATGCCAGTTCAGGGCCTATCAGGTTTGCGACTCTCTTTTGAACCTTGTCAAGGAGCGAGAGACTAGTAGCAGATGCACCAGCCCAGATGTGGCAGCAATACTCCATACATGGGCGAATGGTGGCCTTATAGAGGTACAGGATACTTTCGGGTGTTAGTAGTTTTCTAGCACGGTAGAGAGAGCCTACCTTTCTTGCAGCGGCCCTGGCAATGCCTTCAATGTAATTGTTCCAACTCATGTTTCCTGTGAACGTTAGGCCAAGGAGTTTGAAAGATGGACTCTCAGATAAAGAGTCGTTGGCCATTGCTATGGGTGGTAGAGAGGGTTTCTTGTAATTATTGAATGAAACTAGTTTAGTCTTGGCAGCATTGAATGCGACCAACCACTTTTGTCCCCATTCCACTACAGATTGGAGGTCTTCCTCTAGTGTTTCTGCCATTTCTTTAGAAATGTGTTCATTCGTCTTCCTGTCGTGTCTGCCATAGAGTGTAGTGTCATCAGCATATATACCCATCTCAGAGGCAATGTTGTCGGGGAGGTCATTTATGAATATCAGGAACAATAGAGGTCCAAGGATAGAACCCTGGGGTACTCCCGCATTTATATCATATTGTTTAGATGTGCGACCGTCGAGGACTACCTGGATTTTTCTCTTATCTAAGAAGGATTTAATTATGTTAAGTATTCTACCAGTGATACCGTATGATCTGATTTTACTGAGGAGACCCTCATGCCATACCCTGTCAAAGGCCTTAGATATATCTAGAGCTACCGCTCTGCCTTCCCCCGCTTTGTCCAGTGAATGGTATATACGTTCAGAGATCACAGTGAGGATGTCTGCTGTGGAACGGGCTCGTCTAAATCCATATTGTTTGTCAGTCAGTAGTTTAGCATCTGTAAGATGATGGACTAGAGCATGGTTAATTATGGTCTCAAATATTTTGGCAAAAAGTGGGAGGAGGCTAATGGGGCGATAATTTGATGGGTCTGTCCTTTCGCCAGAATTCTTGAATACTGGTACAACAGAAGCAGTTTTCCAACAGCCCGGAAAGCAAGCTTCATTAAGACATTTGTTGTAGAGTTTGGAGAGAACTGGAGCTACTTCTACTGTAATTGAACCAAGAAAAATGTTTATGCATTATTGTGTGTGTGTGTGTGTGTTTGTGTGTGTGTGTGTGTGTGTGTTTGTGTGTGTGTGTGTGTGTGTTTGAGTACCAGAGAAGGTGAATAGGAGAGAATGACAACTCAAGTATGGATTTTTTTCATTGATATTTGGTTTGGTTTGCAGCAGACTAATCCCTTTTCAGTTTATTTAATAACCAATTCTGTAATTTTGCAAGAAATTATGCTTTAAGTTCTCTATATCTTCAAATATTTATTCACAAAGTTCGGTCTAGTTTTTTTAGTTTTACGGCATATCAACCCTTTTTTTTACATAGGCATCACCACATTATCAAGGCCAAGAGGCCACTCAAGGATAAGGGTTAAAGAGTGTACAGTAGAAATTGGACAATATAGTAATCATTAGTAATGAAAATTTGGTAAATTTGATAACTTATATGGAACGGCTCAACAAGAACTTATTTACGTTAGACTTGAAGACAACCATATTGTAGTCAGCCGGAAAGCAGGAAAACGGAAGACAATTCCACAGGCGTGCAGTTCTAAGAAAGAAGCTTTGTTCATGGAATCTACGTTTAGGTTTAGGCACAGATAAAGAGTGGGGGGAATTATTGATAGTGTTTACAGCTAGACGAGTGTTTCTTGTGAAAGTTTGGCGAGGGGGGGACCATAGATTGAAGCTCAGTCGAACACTTTCCATGAAAATAACGATACATCAGAGACAAACTCGCAACATCTCTTCTGTGAGATAGAGGTTGCAAGGAAGAGAAAAGGACATCTCCTACGAGGCTACGAAGTCTATTTTGAACTCTATCAAGGCAGGCCAAGTCCTTTCTAGCAGCTCCTGCCCAGATGTGGCAACAGTATTCCATCCTTGGACGTACCTGGCTCTTATATAGATAGAGAATTGCATCAGCAGTGAGATATCTACCGGATCGATAGAAAGATCCCACCATTTTTCCAGCGGCCTTGGCAACAGATTTGATGTACGTGTTCCATTTGAGATCAGGAGTAATGGTCAAGCCAAGAAAATTTTCAGGTTATTTAGGTCCTGTAATGCTGAAAGATCTAAAGATTTATTTTAAACTTTACTGATTATTAATATTTTGAATTTTGTGGCCGAGCAGAAGCTATGACGAATACCCGAGAGTGAATAAAATATATAAAACATAACGTAATTAAATCCTTCTTAAGTAATAGAAAAATCAAAGTTGTCCTCGACGGACGTACATCCAAACAATATGACATAAATGCGGGAGTGCCTCAGGGGTCTATCCTTGGACCTCTATTGTTCCTGATATTCATAAACGACCTCCCTGATAATATTGTTTCGGAGATGGGTATATTTGCCGATGACACCACTCTCTATAACAGATATGAGGGGAAAACAAATGAACACATATCCAAGAAAATGGCAGAAACACTAGAGGATGACCTCCAATCCGTAGTGGAATGGGGACAAAAATGGTTGGTCTCATTCAATGCTGCTAAGACTAAGCTTGTTTCCTTCAATAACTACAAGAAACCTTCTCTACCACCAATAGCAATGGCCAAGAACACATTGCCTGAAAGTACTTCTTTTAAACTCCTCGGCCTAACGTTTACAGGGAATATGAACTGGAATAGATACATTGAGAGCATTGCCAAGGCTGCTGCAAGGAAGGTTGGCTCCCTCTACCGTGCTAGAAAACTACTTACGCCTGCCAGTATCCTATACCTCTATAAGGCCACCATTCGCCCATGTATGGAGTACTGTTGTCACATCTGGGCTCGTGCATCTGCTGCTTGTCTCTCGCTCCTGGACAGGGTTCAAAAAAGAGTCGCAAACCTGATAGGTCCTGAACTGTCATCTGGGCTTCAACCTCTGTCCCATCGACGAGATGTTGCATCCCTCTGCCTGTTCTACAAATACTTTAATGGTGAATGCTCTGACGAACTGCAAACACTTGTACCTCCCCGACGTAACTACCCCCGACAAACCCGACAAGCTACTAAGTCTCATCCCTTTACAGTGGAGATCCCTAGGTGCAAGAAAGCCTTTTACTCCAATAGTTTCTTCCCCAGAACTGCGGGTCTTTGGAACTCCCTTCCGGGATTCTGCTTTCCCAACTGCAATGATATGCAGAAGTTCAAGTGTAATGTTAACAAACATCTTTCTACTCTTCTCCCTTCATAATGACCCCGCTAATTAATTCCCTAATAGTAGCCCCCTGCTTCAAAGTGGCACTGTGCCTTGTTTGGGGTGAAAATTGAATAAAAAAAAAAAAAAAAAAAAAAACACACATCGTTTTCATCTATCTTGTGAAGTGTCTCTCTTAAAGGTGTCGAGGCAACCAAAAATCAGTGTACTCTCCTTTCATACAACTTTAAAAGCTTTAACCAGGTTTCCATGATGATTGAAGAAACTCCCAGAAAAAAATAATAGCAGAACAGGTATGTCATTATGTACATGTGTTATCTTAATTATGTCGACACACACGTATCAACACCACTAGATGAGACGAATCACGGGTCGTAAAATAGACAGTAAGGATCTAAGAACAGCAGTCTGTTATACTACATGCATTTATACATATGGTCCATTTATGATAAGAAACAATAGAATTAGAAATTATTATACGTATATACATTCAACACACTACGATTCAAATATATACATATAATAGACGCAAAAACATCACAAACGCAAACACGTACGAGTCATATATACAAGTACATTTATTAAGTACCAGATTATATACTCGGGCATATAAACCACCCCTACATCTAACAAACGTTTAATTGATGCCGTTCGAATTTAAGGCAACAGAACATATGCATTTTTGGTGCCGGTGACCATTCTGTGACCTTATGTCACAGATTAAAAGAAAAAAAGACAGAACGGGTCATCAAGAAAAAAGAAAAAGAAAAAAGACACAACATTCAGAAGGGTCATAGAAAGAAAAAAATATATATAAATAAATCTACACTAAACGAAAGAACAAAAATAAAAAATCAATAGAAAAAACTTCAAAAAGAAAGCCAAAGAAGAAAAAATAGACAAAGAATAGATAAGAAAAGAATCTAAAATAAAAAGAAAGCACACACACACACACACACACACACACACACACACACACACACACACACACACACACACACGAAAAAATATTTTTAAACGCAATTAAGAAAAGAGCGATATGCTGCAAAAAAGCAGTCGTAGAAAAAAGAAGAAAGAAACTCATAAAAGAAAACAGTACTGTAGAAGAAAAACAAAGAAATAGAAGAAACACACACATGGGTAGTAAAAGAAAAAAGAAAAAAAAACTAGAAACATACATATAGACACAAAATAAGAAGAGAGAAAAAGAAAACATATCACTATCAATTCCGACAGCATCATTGTTTAGAAAATCTGAAAGTTTATTTTGATTAGATATGACATAATTAAAACAATAGCTGCAGTTCAAAACGTTGTTCTATTTTTGTAGTTTTGTTTAATCAAAAATATTTTTCGAGGTTGTTGCAAATTGAATTTCTTGACTCTATTGAGAACAAAAACAAACAAAAAGAGAAAAAAAGACGTGCGTTTCTAATAGAACAAAGATTGGTCTCGGTTTTAGGATTGAGTTTTGTGAAATGTTGTTTGCGTTTGACTTTCCATTAATGGCCTGTGAACTATTTTATTCCTTGGGTAATGTCTGTAAATGTATTTGAAAATCGTAAATGTAATTTTGTGATGTATTAATATGTTGTATTTGTCTTTGGAAAGCTAAATGTTTCTATTGTGTTTTGATGTTTTTTAGGCACCGCCAAAAATGGCCGCAAAATCAAGTTGTTGTTGTTTTTTTAAAACGAAATTACATTTATTAAAATCCATTATTTCTGAGTAACTTTTTTTTTCCAGAAAGATAAAACCCTGAATTTTATCATATAGAAAACAGAATAATGTAAAACTTTTTCTACTATTTTTAATTCAATTTTAAATGTTAAATTTTCCCAAAAAGTTAACGATTGACATTTTTTGTCTTGCACAAAAAACGTACTTAAATATTAAAAAAAAGGGGGGTTTTGAAATAATTAATTTATTTATTTATTGTCTAAGATTTAGGATGATTTTCTAAGAGAATATGCAAAAATATTATAAGTACCTGAATTTCAAATAATTCCACTTATTCATATAGGTAACCAGATATTTCGCGTCGACGTAGAGTTCGGATCGACTCTGTTTACGTTTTCGTTTGATAAGGAGAAAACTATGGAAGACCAAACAGGCCAAAAAACTTATTTTTCAGTGACGAAAATTTCAATGTATTATTAAGCTGAGGCTGGCGAGTACCAGATGGGTGACCATTTGTATGAGTTTGGTTTTTAATGTGTATGTGTGTGGGGTCCAGGCTCCCCAAAATGGGGGGGGCAATTTAAAGCAGAATAAAAAAAAATTATTTCAGCGCGTTTGGTACACCGTAGTCGAAAGGCGGCAAACGTTTTCAAACGGGATCGAAAATAATTATGCTATTTTTAACACAAAGGGCACAATATTTATCGAATTTTTTTTTGTATCGATTATTCAAAGCATGCCCTGTTTAATAATGGTCATGCATTATTCGGCTCGCTAAAAAAAAATTGTTAATTTATTTATAAAAAATTTTAAAATGGCTTTTTTCGTATAAATATTAAAAAAAAATTCTTTTAGTTTTGCTTAACTTAAATTAATTATTTTACTTAACATATTCACCGAATTTCACACTTCAAAACTCAAAAGCGGGATAATTAAACACAATCGAAGTTCTGATATTCAGACGTCAAAATAAGGTATGCAAACAATTTTTTTTTTTTGAATCTATAATTCTGTCCCTTACAACAACACAATATGTTTTGTTCAGTTTCAGATGATTATTTTAAGCATATTTGTTCCCACTTCAAAACAAGGGGGGTTTGTAAGCAAAAAAAAAATATATATATAAATATCGTTTATGAAAAATAAGTACACTGTTATAAAGTTCATTCTTCTCCTAATAATCGCTGAAAATTTCGTATTGATCGGATAATTACCTGATTTTTGGTAGATTTTTAAAAAGACGGTCCGTCAAAAAGTACTGACCTGCCCCCCCCCCCAGTTTTGGCGGTGCCTAATGTTTTTTAAGAAATTGTGGATTCCCGTTCAAACAGGTGTCTTTAATATGACGGTGGCGCCAATGACGTGGCGCCCAACAAAGTTTTTGTTTCTAATTGGAACTTTTTATGTGTTAGATAATATAAGTGAGTTCGAAATTTTATTAGTTGAAATGTTTTATGATTTTCTTTAGGAGAAGTAAAAATATTTTTTCAGCCGACCCCCAAAAATTGCTGACATGGATGGACGTTTTGTGATCCACAGATCTCTGGGTTTTTTTTATTGTTTTGAACTGTATATTCCTTGTGAAATGGGACTTTGGTGAAATGTTGTGTCTTAAATGTTTATTGAAGGAATCATTTTTATATGTAAACGACTGTATGTATTTTTACATCATTTGTGTACAATTTTGTTTTGTTGTCTTGTATTGTATTGTGCAAATGGGGCAAGTTCAGGATCTTTGGCTTGTGGGTATATTTAAGAAATAATGTTCAATAAGGTAAATTATAAAAAAAAGAAAAGAAATAAGAAAATATTTAAGTGGTATACCAAGAAAGGAAATAGAAAAAAAACACAGACAGATTAAAGGTTTATTGGGTGCAGAGGTCAACAATAGGTTAAGATTGAATGGAAGGGTTTTGTAGCGATCGGCAATTTTTATGTTCTTGGAGTGATTGGTGAGGATGCATTTTTTTTTTTTAGACTTCATCGATAACTAGAAGTGCCGACGGGAAACGAGGTAGCTTCTTGCATTAGAGATCTGTGTTTTTTCATGCTGTGAGCCCAAAAGGGCTAGCTGCGGTTACTGGCCATAGTATTGATTGCTCCACACAGCGAACAGGGCAGACGTATTCCTGTCAACGTGCGCTTCATGGCGAATTGGCTGAAGGATCAATTTTTGGAGGCTGAAGCATCCCCAAACAGTTGGCGGAAGGGTGTGATGGCGGTTGAAGTCCATTACAATACAACCACTCGAGTGGGGTGAGGAGGTGTGTATAGAAAAAAGGAAGGGTTGAAGTTTTAACCAATTGTTCTTTCGTAAGGGAAGTTATAGAATAAGATACCTGGTTAGGGCTTTTAAAGTTGTATGAAAGGAGAGTACACTGATTTTTGGTTGCCTCGACACCTCGACAGAGGATAGAATTTACACATGATACCTGGCCACTAGTTAAGAGCTAGGCGCTGTAGAAATTGTTAGGTTAGTTAGGGTGAGTATTGTTTCCTTTTCAGAACATAGTCGTGGCCCACTAAATCTGGTGAAATCCGAGTGAATCTGTATGTTAAAGGATATCTTGGAAATTAGAGTGCTGACTACCAGATAGACTGTAGAAGGGGTTTTATCGACCGAAGATCGATAATGACAGAGGGTGTAGGGCCTGGGGTATTGAAGTTTTTTTTGTGTTTTTTTTGTATCACCCGTGGAAAGAAGGGTCGGTCTATAAAGCCAGGGATGATAGTTCGACCGTGTTGATAAGGCAAAGGGTTTCAATTTTTGTTATTTCGGACGATTGTCAAGGATTTTATCGACCACTAGTAGTGTTGACGGGAGTAAAGGGATGCTCCTGGAATTGAACTTTCGTCTTATTAAGTGGCCATGAGGGCACAAAACCTTAGTCGCACATTCGACACAACGCAAGGATTAGTGCCACATGGCATTAATTGTGGATTTTATTTTTACAGTGGATTATGCTATTTCAATTTTCTTTGCCAGCGAGGTGGGTACACGTAGTTCCTTTTTATTTAAATGAGAGACGTAAGAAAATGTATGCCTACACTATGCATTTTGATAAAAAAAGGGGAATGAGTGTTATAGAGTGGCCGAGCAGAAACAGTAAGTTGTCTGTTTATCTATTTGTTTATCTAATTACCTATGTATCTATCTATTTATCTGTTTATCTATTTATATATTTATCTATCTATCTATCGATCTATATATATACTTATCTATCTATCTATCTATCTATCTATCTATCTGTGTATATAATATTTATCTAGCTAGAGTTGTGTGGACAAGAGATGTGAAGCCATGTTTTGACAGTTTATCAAAATATGTCAAACTTGGTAACCGGTCAAGTTTGCACCGGAAGGTATCCGAATAGGTGACCGGAAGTTTACGTGTCGCATGTCACATGTTTCGGTCTGTACAAGCATCGATGGCAGTCGGATTCGAGACATCAAGAAAGACAAATGGGTTGGAAATGGATTTCTCCGTGAGGGGAAAGAAGTCTCAGAATGTCGGCATAAAAGTACTTCTACCAAGTCAAAGATAATCGGTCACTCTATTTATCATATATACAAATACGTTTATTTAGTACCAGAGTTAGCGCTGTTCGAATTTAAGGCAACATAACAATTTTTCCGGAATTCATGAAAGCTTTTCTTTCCGATTTACATTTAAATAACTAAACTTTTATGAAGATGATTTATATCAGTACGCACACACACACACACACACACACACACACACACACACACACACACACACACACACACACAGTGTGAGCAATCTGACATTCGGTTATAAGGTTTTGCTGGTGGGTGACTACTATATAATGCGACACAATGGAGCGTGAAAATATCTCCATTAGACTATCTGTAAAAAGTTGAATATCGAATGTTACAGCAAATCCTGTGACCATATGCCAGAAAGAACAGTTGAAAGCAAGTCATACACCATCCACTATAACTATGCAATTCCTATAGCTACATACCTAGAAAACGGAGTAGTTTAACCTGACATAGTAATATGGGATAAGAAGGAGAAAACAGCAACATTAGTAAAAATTAGTGTCCCTAAAGATGCTAAGTTAAACTGAGATGAGAAGGAGAAAGTAGTAAAATCTTAAAGTATTATGCATTCCATGAAAAAAAAATGGAATCTTCGGAAGATCTCCATCATTCCAATAATTATAGGAGCACCTACACTCATGAAAAAGAACTTCAAAAAACTACTTGGCAAATATATCCGGTGAACCAAGTGTAAGTCTGATGCAAAAAAAAATGCGCTTGAACGAGTTAAGAATCGTAAAAAGATTTCTCGCTTAGAATGTCTGGGTCCTGGATATGACCTTAAACTATATCCAGTGGTGAGGCCCCAGCTTGCGGGCTTTGGGGAGTGTGGAGTCACCCTTTAATTGCAATTGCTCCCAGGTCAACTCTGACCCGGAGTGGTAGTACCTGATAGGGTCCCAACTATGCGGTAATAATAGAAACCGACTTGAAAACAACAAATATTCTATTAAAAATTTTTTTTCAAAATCTTTGGATTCGGCATTAAATACCTTGAAAAGGGTTGAGATGCCGTAAAACAAAAACAACCAACCAACTAGAATGTCTGAGTTAGCGATTGAATGTCTGACATCCAGTATGATGACTCGTCCTCAGCTAAAACAAAATGATAAAAAGTGAAACAAAATCACACACACATACGCTCACACACCCATGCGCGCGCACGCACACACACACACACACACACACACACACACACACACACACACACACACACACACACACACACACACACACACACACACACACACACACACACACACACACGCACACACACGCACACACAACATTGTTTAGGCAAAACTAAATAAAAGAAAACCAAGATATGTAGAGCACAGTATGAATGTGCACTTTTAATAATCTAAACCTGTTCTTGAAAAAGGATTTGTGCAGGTTTTTGTCTATATTAAATAAACTTGTTTTACTTTTTATCTGCACGTCTAAAATTAGTGACGATATGTTTTCATAAAAACTTGGCGAAACAATCTTATTTCATAAGAATTCCCGCCGTTTATTTATTCATTTATTTTATAATCAAAGTATAGATGCTTGATTTGTTTTGATTTGAGGTTAACCATTTTTGTCGAAAATGTGTCTTATTGTACAAGGAAATTACAACGAAAAAAACTTTTGCCATTTTTTTCAGAAAGCCAAAAGAAAATATTGCCTCGTTAAATATAAGTTTGAAAATGTCATTAAACAATATAATTTCGAGGAAAAATAGAGATAATCTCGAAAAAAACACAAAATAATCCCAAATGAAGTCACAAAATAACCTTGAAGATGGATACAAAATAATTTTTATGAAGGACACAAAATAATCTCGAAGAAATAAAATAATGTATCTACTAACGAACAAATAAAACACTAATAATCTACCCTTTTGTGGCAAGTATTCAATATGAACGTGATAAGTCATGGTTGGTAAATTTAACATTATAATTGGCGAAAAAGATTATGCTTCGCCAATGTTCGTATTAATATGTATGCAAAATCATAGAGTTAATAAGTTCATAGTTAATAAGTTCATTTTTCGGATATAAATTGTTATTAGAATTCCTGATGAACGAAAACAAGATTGTCGACTTTTATCCTTTTTATCCATATAAATACCGCCTGACGCTAGGAACATAGATGGAGAAAGGAAAGAACTTTTTTCGCTGTAGTAGCTAAACGAGTCTTTGCTGTGAATGTCTTATAACGAAGAATGAAAGACTAGAGCTCAGCCGAGCACGTTTCATGAAAATAACGATAGGGCGGGGAAGGGTTCGTGACGTCTCTTCTGTGAAAAAGAGATTGCAGGGAAAAGAAGAAATCATTAGATTTCGAAGTCAATTTTGTCTTCTGTTAAGGCAGAAAAGAGTACTCAGAGGTGGCAGTAATTTTCCATCTTTGGACATGTTTAAGTATTTAAAAAGGGGATATAACTAAAATCGGGTATTTTCTGGAGCAGTAGAATGATCCAACCATTTTCCTAGCGACTTTAACAACATACTAGATATATTGTATTATTGAGATTGTTCGGACTACTGTTCTTATCTTCGTTGTTATTTTCATAACGTTTCGGTCGATGTAACCTCCGACCCTCTTCAGATGTATCTTCACAATGGTACTTATTGATGAATGGTGGGAATAATGTTTTGTTCTTTTTTTCCAACGAACCATAGTGGTTACAAATCAAAACGTGCGATGTTTTTATGAAACGAAAAGAGCGTCGTTTCCATTTTGTATACATTCGAGTCTGAATTTTTGAGATGAGGATTGATAATTTGTATTATTTGGATTGTTTAGACTAATGTTCTCATCGTGGTTTTTATTCTCATAGCATATCGGCCGATGTAATCTCCAACCTTCTTAAAAAATTCAACAACCTTAATTGATAATTTTAGATGCATTTCTTTGCCATGTGTATGCAAGGTTCGCTTGGCGTCGTGGTCCAAAACATGAGTAAGGAATGAATGTAACGAAGACAAAGATCCCGATTAACTATGTGGACTTTTTAATTGGTCAACATTTATGAAGGCTAATATCCATTCGAGGACAAGAATTAACAAAACTGGATGATAGTCAGCCGAGACATGAGGAACACTATGAGAGTACTAACACTGATCAAAGTTATCTGCACGACATGAATCGAGATATGATAATACGATTCAATGTTAGGATGTATCTGACTCTTATACCTTAAAGAAAAGTATGAACCCCTGATTCCCTCCAAAGGTATCAGTTAAATTACATTACGTTTCTGAATTTTTAAGATGAGAATTGATAATTCGCGTCATTTGGATTTTTTAGATTACTATTCTCATTTTCAGTGTTATTTTCACAATATTTCAGCCGATGTAATTTCCGACCTTCTTCAGCTGTATCTTATTGATCTCGGAAATCGGACTCGAGAATCTACACGGAGTCTGCACGGAATTTCAAACAGAACCCTTTATTTAATTACCGGGGACAGCATGCTATAACTGGATTGAAAACACTTCAAACACAATCATGACTTACTTAGGATTTTACCCAGTCATAGCTGACGGAATGAAAGTAAACTATCCCTATGGATTAAATAAAGGATTCCGTTCGAAATTCCATGCATATTAGAGTTCAACTAAAAACTTTCCCAGTTTTTTTTAAAGTTTTTTTTTTACAAGGTGGTCACCACTTATCAAGGCCCGGAAGCCACTTAGGGATAAGGGTTATTGTAAGTACAGTACGTTAGTGTGGAGATTTAATAAAGTGTCTACTTAAGGGGACGGTTCATCAGGAATTTGTTTATGTTAGACGAAGACATCCATGGTTGTAGTCAGATGGGAAGCAGGCAGACGGAACAGAGTTCCACAGGCGTGCACTTCTAAGAAAGAAGCTTTGTTCATGGAATCTACGTTTTGGTTTAGGCATAGATAAAGAGTGGGGAAAGTTTTTTACTGGATTCAGCTAGACGAGTGTTTTCGTAAAAGATTGGCGAGGGGGGGGCAGAGATTGGAGTTCAGACGAGAACCTGCCATGGAAATAACGATAAAACAAAGATAGGCTTGCAACGTCTCTTCTGAGGGAGAGAGGTTGCAGGGAAGAGAAAAGGGCATCCCCCACTAAGCCACGGTCTATTTTGTACTCTGTCAAGGCAGGATAGGCTGTTTTTAGCAGCTCCTGCCCAGATATGGCAGCAGTATTCCATCCTTGGACGTACTTGGCTTTTATATAGATAGAGAATTGCATCAGTAGTGAGATATCTCCTGGAGCGGTAGAAGGATCCCACCATCTTTCCAGCGACCTTGCCAACAGACTTGATGAACGTGTTCCATTTCAGATCAGGAGTAAAGGTCAAACCCAGAAGCTTGCCAAAACATGAAGCCTCCCCAAGACGAGAGCCATCCATTTCAATTGATGCGAGACTCCAGCATTAATACTGCAAGCCTCTGATTTTTGTCCATCAACCACTACTCTTATGAGCCTATCAGAGAGAAATGATTTAATGATAGAGAGAACATTTCCAGTTATACCGTAGCTGGAAATCTTGTGAAGTAGGCCTTTATGCTATACCTTTTCGAAGGCCTTTGATTTGTCAAGAGCAATTGCCCTAGAAAGGAAGCCTTTGTCAAGAGATTCACTAATCCTATGAGATATAACCGTTAGGACATCTGCAGTAGATCTTGCAGAACGGAAACCATATTGCGTATCACTAAGAAGGATATTTCTGCTGAGGCGGTTGACTATTTCTCTATTTAATATGGATTCCAGCAACTTACTCATAACACACAGGAGACTTATTGGTCTGTACTGAGAGGGAGATGACCTATCATCTGAATTCTTAAATACAGGGCATACTGATGACGTTTTCTGGGGTGTTGGGAAGCATTTCTCCTTAAGGCAATGCTTAAACAGTTTTGTAAGTATGGGGATAAGTTCTTGTTGAAGCTTTTTCAACACTATAATTGGAATGCTGTCAGGGCCAGTTGCTTTACTGGAATCAAGGTTCTTGATTAGCTTGGCGACCTCATGTACAGATATTTGTATGTTACCTAGCATGTTCTGTGTTATAGGAGGAAATATGGGGAGTTGATAGCCTTCGTCGCATAGGGTAGAATTAGCTGTAAAGTTCTTGGCAAAGAATTTGGCCTTGTCTGAAGCTTAGGAGATGATCTCTGGTCCGTTAATAATGGTTGGGATAGAACGCACACTTCTGTTCAGGATCCTATTTTTTATTTACCAAAACTGGTGGGAACCAAGCCGCTGCTCAGCTACTTTGGATTTAATGGACTGAGCATATAGTTCTCTTGCCTTTTTTATTACTCTTTTACAGTGGTTGCTGGCAGTCCTGAAAGCAGCTTTAGTCTCATAGCATCTATTACGTTGGTAGCTATGGAAAAAGTGATTTCTGTGCGCGATGGCAGGAACACATTCTGGGGATAACCATGGCTGGCTGGTTTCGACAAGATACGTCTGAAGAAGGCTGAAGGTTACATCGACCGAAACGTTTTGTGAATAAAACTTAAGATGAGAACAGTAGTTCGAATAATCCAAATAATACAAATTAAATAACATTATTGTTATTCTACTGTTACTAAGATGGCAGGCTGGTCGATGGGTAAAGAATAAAAGATTTGTCTTTTCTCGTCAATGATGAGAATTGTCAAAAGAAATGTTAGAGAAATTCATGAATAATTTCGAGCTGAATCAATTTTTGTTAATGTTTATTTATAGAAATGAATAATTACGAATCTCACGATTTATCAGTGATTTATTGTGATATTTCGTTTACCTTTCAGCCAAGATAAATTTCACTCGACTTATTTTTAGTAAAAGTGACTCAGAGATTATTCACTTGCTAATCGAGGTTTGTTGAGAAAATGAAAGCAAAACAACCCACGTTTTCGGATTTCGAACCTGCCAAGCTTTCAATCAAACTGAGAATATATATTTTTTAGATGTAACAAAAAATGAACCTTTGTTTACCTCACACCCAAGCATTGCTATTAATAAAAACATTAAAAATCCACTTAAAGAATAGGATTTTTATTTTATGAATGCATTATTTTAAGAATGCATTATTTTAAGAATGCATTATTTTTGCGTTATTTTTGACTAGCGGGGGTACCCGGCGTTGCCCGAGTGTTTGTTTCCGGGACGGGGGGGGGTTTAAAAAATGTTATGGTAGGTAAGTAGGAAGGATCAAACGCGGAGTCATGAGTAAAAGTAGGAAAATAAAGTGTGAAAAAAAACAAAACATCTGCAATGTTAACAGTTCGGCCACCAAGAAAAGTCCATTCCAGTTGTTTAGGAAAAAAAAAAAAAAAAAAAAAAACGACTACGGTAGGTCGGCGCGAACGTGAAAATATAATGTGAATTGTCCAGCACGGTAACCACTACGCCACAGAGCACTGCAGCTTAGTTTAGTGATTTTAAATAACTTCACATGAAAGAACTACGAAGCCAAACCGGTGTTCTCTTCTCAACTGTTCCTTGTGAACGATCCCCAAACGGTGTTAAGTGGTGGCAGGGGGAGGAGGAATTTATAAGAGAGAAAATATTTTACCACTTCCATTGATCTTAACCGATTTTGGCCGTGACTTCTCAGCAGAAAAAGTATAGAAATCTAAGATTATCGAGGAATTTGAGAAATAATAAGCCTATAACAAACCTCAGATATTGTTCTGCCGTTTGTGCATATTATATTTGCATGAAATATCTTGATTTTTAATCCTATTAAGGTCAAAATCAGACGGGAAAAAATGAGTTCATTTTATTTATATAGAGATTACGCACTGTTCGCTGAATGCTTAGAATGACTATCAACTAGACGGTTATATGTTTGATCAATGCTGTGATACAATGAAACACTGCCTTAGAATGCTTCTATATACATTTAGCCTGAGGAGTCCCTAGGCGATGAAACATGGACAGCTCTACGTAGCTCAATTGTAATAAATATATTTTCATACTAGTGGAGGGTGCCGGCCTTTCCGGGACGTAATATTTTACGCTTAAATATATTTTAATTCATGCAGAGTTCGTATTTATTATTACAGAGCCAATTCTTGATTGAATATTGTATTGTACTTAATATATAGTAATTTCCAAAGTAAAAAAAAAAAATGACTTGGGTGCTATCAGGTAGAATCGAAAACAAAACATTTACTACTCCAGCCGCGTCTCCTACCGATGTAGTTATCGAGAGATAGGTACCAAAGACTTAATATTAAACAGATTGAAGAAATGAACTGAATTTGGGCATACGCAAAAAGAAGTAAAAATATGTCGCTAAGTTGAAATGTACATTTTGCATTTCAATTTGTCGATATATGTCTGTACGCGTTATTCATCCATCCAAACAAAAATTTTACTTATTATAAACTATCCTTGGTGTATCATTAATATTCCCTGTTAATTTAGTGTTATTTTAGCAGTAGTTTAAGAGTTTATCGGTTAAATATTTACAGACACACACGCATATATCTACTGTTTTATTTATATAGACTGTACCGTTATTTCCATGAATGGTACCTGACTGAACTCCAATCCTTGGTTTCTCCTCGTAAAACATTCATAGTAAAAATTCGTATAGTATTACTACGAAAAAAATCCCCCCTATGCCTAGCATCTCTACTGATTACAACATGGTTGCCTTCAAATACATTGTCAACAAATTGTCCTTGACCAACCCATAAGTTCTTGGTCTTGATATGTTGTCATGAAATAGTAAAAACAACGATTATTTACTATTATTTGCTTTCGACAATTAAAGACGAACATTTTTCCAAAACAAATATTTGACTAATTTTATTTTCATCCATTTCGCCAGTGTAAAACAAACACATTTTGATTAACATTAATTTATTCCATAGTGAGCCATTTCTCTTGGAAGATAGAGTTAATAAATTTGGGTTGTACATCGGACGGCTATGAAGTTGTTTAAGGGCAGTCGACAAAAGTGGCTGTATGTGGAGGTCAAGAGGTCATATTTGCCATGTGTGTAAACAGAAAAAGCAGAAGTAGAAATCAGGTGAGTAGTTACATGGTTGAAGAAGTTAGGCCATATTTTGTTGGTGAAAATCCAGAGGAGAAATATATGTTTTTAACTTAAAATTAATAAAGATCCACTGTTTAGCGCTCGATCATGCGCACATATGTTAGAATTAATAGAAATTCACTGTTTAGAAAAGATCAGACACATGTAGTATTTTTTGGGGGAGGGGGGGGCTAAATACATATTTATTTAGTTAAAATTTCTTATTTTCGGCTTATACAAAAGTCTGTATCATCATTTTTTCTTACTTGCCATGATGGTGTCTCTAGAACATATAGGTTGTATCGATCAGTTCAGTGTGTTAGCGCTCGATCATGCACGTGTCTGCTCTTTTAACCGACATGTTTTTAATATTTTGTGACGTTGGAATTGAATAAAACTTTTCAAGAGTTGAAAGGTTGTTTCTGTCATCGGCAATGATGACTTTCAAGTGCTCTCCAAATTTGCTACTTTTTAACAAATATAATGGCCATACAGATCAAACGTGAAGGTTCAACTTCTTGTTCGTCAAATAAACAATAGATGAAACGACGTAGTTGTGTGGGAATCTAACAGCGGGACCGGTGGATCATTCAACAACCAAAAAAACAAACAAAAAAAAACAACATTATATTCTTTCATAGTACTCATTCTTGCCTTGACAGAGTACAAAATCAACTTTAGAATTGAATGTGCTGATATTTTCTCTTAAAACCCTTTCCCCACAGAAGAGATATTCATATCCTTTTTAGACTTTCTCGTTCTTTCCATGGAACTGTGCCTCAATCTCTGGTCCCCCTTTGTAAAAAAAAAAAAACATTCATAGAAAGAACATTCATAGCTGCCACGATGTAAAATGTTTTCTTTCTCTTCTACCTTTGTGCCTAATCAGTCAAATGGTATTTCCATGGAAACAGTTTCTTCACAAGAGATTCATATCTGTGTAACACGTTAGCACGGGATTGCTTTCCTGGAATCTTTAAATCCAATATTAATAAATATTTCAATAAACCGTTCCCATTTCATTTCATTAATCATTTTCAATCCTCTGACTATATTCTTCATCTTTCATCTTCGAGTTAATAAGTAGTGACTCGTTGGCAAAACAAACTTTTATCAACGCCAAAAGACATGTAAGGATAAGAATTAATGAGATGGATAGACTATCGGTTGAATGATGAAGAATATTATGAGACGATTGAAAATGATGAATGAAAAGAACAAAATTTGATTTCTTATGAGGACAGCTTATGTCATTGTATTTAAAAACGATCATATTGTACTGTGCAAGGAAGCACTGCCGTTGTAATGTGTTCCACAGGCGGAGAATCATTAGAAAGGAACTGTTCATAGAGTTTTGGCTGAACGCAATGCACATGGAGGAAAAGGGAAAGTTTTCCAAAATTGAAACATTTTTATCAGAAAGTGGATATCACTTTTTTGGATACATTTCACGTAAAATGGGCATTTACTTTTTTGGCTATTTCTTAAATTTGTTTCTTTTAAAACAATAAATACATAATCAATAAATCTTTTTTAAAAATTATTTTTTATATTTCATTAAGGCAACGCAAGGACAAGGGTCCTGCTTGTTTTGTAAAAAAAAAATGAAAAATATTTTCTCTTCAAAGGTAGTAAAATGGAATCGTAAAAAATGTCGGATCAAAAATGCTGATTCCAAATTTGTAGTCAGTTTTGATTTTGGTAATACTTTCTTTCTGTTACGTTAAGGGTACTTGCGCAAAACTTATGACATCCATGCTTTCTAACTGAACCGAATGAATACTCAGTGTGTATTAACAAAAATACATCTTAAAATAAGTTAAGCTTATCCAGGAACGTAGAAGAGTAACTTATCTTGCCTTTGGTAATCAGTTTCAAATGCTTTGAGGATTTATTATAGTTTTGTCCTATTGCCACAATTTACTCCCAATTTATTATTATTTTTAAACACTATTTCACAGAAATGTTTATTCTTTTGTGGGAAGGGGACGATATTATTATTTGCGCTTATCCATACCCTCCCCTCCCCATAAAAAAGAAAAAAATTATGGTGTACGTACCTGTAACGGAAAGAAAATAGCATACACCAAAAATCATGTAAACTGATCGTCGCTTTATTTTTATGAGGAAAATCATTTTTAAACGAATTTGAGTATTCTAATGTCCCCTACTTATGTCAAGAATGGCTTTCTAAAGACTCAATTTGGAGTTATCTCCCTGGTTCCTTCAGACGCTTTTTAAGATGGCATTGTGAGATCGTCGCTCATAGTTTAGTTATAACATTTGATTTTATTATTTTCATTTTTGTTTTTTCAAGAGGGATAATTCTGAACAAGCACCTATTATTTTTTTAAGCACAAATAACTTAAATTTTTCCTAAAAAAAAAAAAATGATTATTGAAAGTTAATTTTATAAAGCCAAAAAAAAATCTAAAAATAACACTCATTATTTGACCGACTTAACTGGCGGATCTTGCTTGTCATGATTGTTTTGGCGACGCGATTGTAAAAATCCCCACCATCTGGGCGACACGAAGTCGTGCGTGAACGATTTTAATTTAGGTTTTACTACTTGAATTTTTTTTCCTATCATCCCTGTTTTTCAAATAAATTAATCTGTTCATGAATCAGTCCTTTTGTTGTGCATAAGATTTTGTTCTTTGTTGAAGTTTGTTGCTTTATTTCTTACTAGTGCTGCATAATAGTCTACTTGTGTGTACGTATTTGGCATCAAACTGACTCACTTCGCCAAACCCACTTTACTCTTAAGCTGAAACAATCAAATGAAATGACATCCAAAGCAAAAAATATTTAAAAAAAAAAAACATGTTCAAATCAGACACCCACCCAAATAATACCAATTTTCCTCCTCCCTTCAGGCTTGCATTCACAAATATCCATGGGCTTAGAAGTAATCTAGATAATTAGAATTTTTTCTCCTAGTAAACTCCTCGGATATCCTCGCATTAAGTGAAACTAACCTAAACACCTAAATCCACTTTAACTGCTTTAACATGACTGGATATCTCCCTCTGCTGTATGGACTCAGACAGATATATGCATAAACTTGGAGTCTATACTGGTAAGATCCTCCTCTTACCTAGAGAGCATAGTCTTCTTCATGTGCTTTAGACTAGCCTTTAAACTGCGTTAATTACTTATATTTTCTCTACCATTGCTCCTCAAATCAGGACTATATCCTAATCAATCATGTCTCTAGTAATATAGATGCTAACGCTTAGGTACATGTATTTGGGGATTTTAATGTCCACCACAGTACTAGGCTTTGTTTCTTGAGCTACATAAATTCTGGAAACAACACAATAGTTTCTCTATAGCTCATTCTCTTACACAGACAGTCACGTTCCCGACCCACCTCCCAGAAAATGAAGATGAACAAGTTTCACTTCTAGATCTATTCCTAACCACAGTACCTGAGGATTGCGTGACAAATGCTCATAGTCTACTCGAGAATGTCGGTCACCTTGTGATATTGGTAGACATTACCCTAACATTTGACCTTAAGTTGAGGAGTCGTTGCTAAAAATGACAAGATTCTTCAAAAAGGTTAATTGGGAAGCCATTAGAGAACACTTCAGAGATACGACATGGAGCAATATTTTTTCTCTTCCTGCTGAACAGTATATCAATAAGATAACTACACGCTGCCAATCAGGCATTGAAGCACACGTTTCCACATGGAACTAATATAGCAAACCTCACTTTCTCCAATGGTTCATTTCAATTTGTGCAAAAGCAGTATGAATTCTGCTGATTTGTCCGCCATAAATAAAGTTCAAATAGACAAAAATTTATGGAGCTAGAATAATTGTAACTGTAACCAAGCTAAGAAACGACATATCGAAATGACCATGAAACGTATTGAGTCGCAGAAATTAGGATTTCACGATTTCTAGAAAATTGATCCTCCATTATCCGAAAACCATGGGGGTCACCGAAACTAAGAAGGTTGTCCTGCTTACTCAGTATTTCGCCTTAGACCATACTAACTATTTCATCTCAAAATTTCCCTTGTGGGCTACTTTACTAATTAAGAAATATTCCACTTAGCTAGTTCCTATCTTGTCCAAACACTTGAACAGATGCCTAGGCAAGTCTTGCTTTTTTGATAGCTGAAAAATTGCCTCTGTCATAGCAGTATTCAAACTTTTGCCGAAATTAATGCTTAATTATCGCTCCATCATTTTCCTCTTTCTCTTAGTTAAAATCTATGTATCATCACTAAATCAAGCGCTAGTTCATCAGCTTGTAAATGTTAAGCTTCTTTCTGACTAACAGTGTGACAAGCCCATTCTACTGTGATATTTTTACCGACATCTATGAATAAGAAAGGAAAAGCTAAACTGTAGCCCTCGATATATCCAAAGGCTTTGACAAAGTTTGCCATAAAGAGTTTCTCATGAAAATTAAATCATATAGTTTTTCTGGACGAATCAGCTTCTTTCCTAACAAGAGAAAAATCCAGATTGTTCTCGATGACTGCACGTCTAAGTAACATGATATTAATGCAGATTTTTGTCTATTAATGCAGTGTCCCGGGGGAGATCCTTGAACCTTTATTATTCATAATATTCATAAACGACTTCCCGGATAATATTTTATCTGAGATGTGTATATTTACTGATAACACCATGCCTTTTAATAGATATGAGGGGAGAAAATGTACACATATTTAAGGTAATGACAGAAACCCTAGAAAACAACCTTCAGCAGTCTGTAGTAGAATGGGGCCGTAAATGGTTGGTAACATTGAATACTGCCAAGATTAAGTTTATTTCCTTTAACAACCACAATAAACCCTTCTCAACCATCGACTGCCATGAATAATAACACCATATCTGAATGCTCCTCGTTCAAATTCCTCAGCCTAACATTCACAGACGACATGAATTAAAACAAATACATTGAGGATATTGCGAAGTCTGCTACAAAGAAGATGGGTTCTTCTGCTGTGCTAAAAAAGTATTCAACCCAGAGAGTATCCTATATCTTTGCAAAACCACAATTCATGGAGTATTGTTGTCACATCTAGGCTAGTGCATCTACCACTAGTATCTCATTCTTAGACACGATCCTAAAAAGAGTCTCAAATCTAATAGGTTCACATTATCGGATAAGATCCAACCTTTGTCCCGTTGCCACAATGTATCATCTCTGTGCCTGTTTTACAAGTACTTTAATGGAATGTGTTCAGATGAACTCATAGCACTTGTACCCCCTCAGTGTACATACTCCCAACTAATCAAACAAGCAACACTCTTCCACTATTGAGGTCTCTAGATTCCAGAAAGCCTTCTCCCTTGGATTGCTAGACTTTGGAAATACCTCCCTCTTTCCTGCTTCCCTGAGTGTACTAAAGTTTAAAATGTAATGTGAACAGACATGCCACTGCTCAACTCCCCAGAGTCCCTTGTTAGACTAAATAGTAAGCCGTTATGTTCAAGTCGTAAATCTCTTGTTTGGGGTGAAAAGGAACTAAAAAATAACTGGATTATTTTTCTGTTATTTTTGTTATTTCTTTTTTCCGTTTCTTTTTCTTATTAAATTATTATTTTAAAAGTTAAATTATGTCATTTGGCTATAACAAAAATTGAATAAGATTATTATAAAATTAGAGCTCATAGCAATCACACATTCTTTTCTTAAATGTATATTAGGCACCTCCAATGTTCGCCATAGAATGAGGTCATAATCTTTGTGTGTACTTTATGAAGCTGTTTATAGTCATTGTTTATTTATGGATAGAGCAAAATCTTAAAATATTAATAATAGAAATAATCTCTTTTTGTTATTAGTTTGTTTTATTATATTTTGATATTTACGCAAATAATATATTCATTAAAATATGAATTTATTATTTTATGCACGAGGAAATGGAGTAGAAATTGACTTTAAAAAGAAAGCTGTTTTAAAAAAAAGTTATTAGAGTAGAATACTTTCCAGCAACTGTTAACCTCTTAAGTGAAGGGGGTGGAATTTTGCTAATTGTAGTATTGGTTGACAGTATTTACATTGAGAAGCAAATTTGTCTGAGCAGGTTCGTTTGAACCCATTTTGTTAAATTACTTGCAAAACAAGCACAAGGATGTAACATTGCGGTGATGAGACAAGAGCTGAGGCTTGGTAGACAATGCAAGCTTTATTGGATTAGACATTCTTTTGTAAGACTAAGAGGAAAAGACTAGTGTCTGGTGCACGAGCTAAGATGTCACAACAATACTATGTGCACAAGCGAATTATGGCTTTAAGGAGATAGAGGAAATTGGCAGGCATGAGAAGTTTTCTGGCACAGAAGACTTGGCAGTATCCTCTATATGTATATATATATATATATTCCAATTCATGTTACCTGTAAATGTTAGGCCGAGGAGTTTGAATGTTGGACTCGTGAACAGGGTGCTATTAGCCATATCAATCGTTGCTTGGAAAGATGTTAAAAGAAAGGAGCTTATTCTTAGTAGCATTAAATGTAATCATCGATTTTTGATTCCATTCCACTATAGACAAGTAATTTTGTAAGGATTCAGTCATTGCCTTTGATATGTGCGTTATGTTACAGGGCATTCTGTACACACAGGGGTTGCCTCCCTTAGAATGCAACATCTCGTAGGGTATGTGAATAAACAAAACCAAGGGAGTCAGCCATTATTGTCGAAACTTATACACATCGTCTTTTTTTATTATTAACAGAAACCTAACAAAACAATGTGTGCATTCGTTTTGCCCACATGTCGAGAATACAAGAATATTGTCCGGTACCGTCAGCGAATATACCCATCTCAAATGCAATTGTAGCATGAGGAAGTCGTTTATGAAGATCAGAGATGATAAAGGTCAAAGAATGGATTTCTGCTTAGTGTGATGTTGTTTAGGTGAACGGCCATTGAAAACGATCTGTATTTTTTTTTTGTATTCGCACAATGATGCTGTTGGAATTTATTATCATGCCTAGACCTTCACTGAATACCTTGTCAAGAGTTTTAGATATATCAAGCACTATCGTCGTAGATTCTTATCCAATGTATAGTACATGCGCCCAGGGATATCCACTGTAGAACGACCTTACCTGAATTAAAACTGTTTCTCAAAAAGAAATATAGCATTTACGAGGTTATTGCTAGATTGCTAAATGATTTAAAGATTTTAGCGAAAAGCAGTAGAAGACTTATGCGAGTCAGTTCTTCCATCAGAATTATTAACCAGTGGTACAGTCGAAGCGATTTTGCAGCTACCAAGGAAGCAAGATTCGACAAGGCATCTATTATAGAGTTTGGAGAGGATAGATAGAGGACTGTTCAGCCGAGTATTTCTTTTATTACTCTAGTAGGGCCACATGCTTTGGGGTATCAAGATTATATATATATATATATATATATATATATATATATATATATATATATATATATATATATATATATATACACGTTAAAGACACTTTAAAAAGAGTTAAAAACATATTTAATTTTACTTTTGGATACCAAACTTTAACCAACTTTTCTTGGATTTTACCGTTATTGGATATTCTACTGTTCACCCGACCATCCATTCATGTGAAATCATTTTTATTTTTTCCCCATTCCCACTTTTTTTTTTTAACGTCTACCAAGTAATCTCTATGGCTTACTTGTAGTTTCATTAGATACTTTGCAAGCAAAATCCGATTCTGCATTTTGCTAATTCTTACTCTCTGATGAGAAGGAAAGTATTCATTTCGAAACTCTGTGGATTAAGGACAATCCACTTAATTTTTTTTCCTTTTTAAAAAATGTTTTTAACTCTTCTTAAAGTGTTTCTAACGTGTTTTATTAATTCTTTATTCTTATTATAAGCTCTATTTCTTTTTTGGTTCTATTGAGCTTTTACATCTGGTTAGGATTATTTTATAAATATTAAGTCTTTAATATTTATAATATATTTAAAGTTTGCTATTTTGGATTATCTTGGTAAATTTATAATTCTTATATATATATATATATATATATATATATATATATATATATATATATATATATATATATATATATATATAGTAAGTTATGGAAATATATATGGCAATTAAGCTAAACAGAATATTCTGTGTTTCATCCCCGTGAGAATTCATCAGACTTATGCAAAGAGTTGTGGTTATAGCGCATTTTTATATAAACACAAAACACATGGTATTGCCTTCGGTAGTTAGCTAATTTGCTTGTTGTAACTACGCCCATCCTAATCAGCAAATGGTCGGGTAGAGGACAAGAGTATAGTTGACCTTAGGTTGACCATTTCCTTTTCTGTTTTTATTGGAAAAAGTTAGTTATATCTTTTTGAGTATAGAAAGCTGACATATATTCAATCTAGGTGTTAGATACGTTGTTTTGTGTTTTGGTTTATATTTCGGATATTACGTTAGTTTTATTTATAAAATTATTTATTATATAAATATATATGTTCATTTTATTTTATTTTATTATATTTTTTATTTATTTATTTATTTATTATTATTATTATTATAATTATTATAATTATTATTATTATTATTATTATTATTATTATTATTATTATTATTATTAATTTAAAATTATTCATATATTGCTATCCTAGAATAAAGTTTATCCTGAGCACATGGTTGTTCGCTATTTCTCCCCTACAATAGGTGTTGGGGTTTTTTAAAGTTTAAGGTAGTGAATTTTTTTATTCAGACATAATCTACATTGATCGTCTAGGTTTCTACACACACTTGTTTACCTTCCTATTTTTCATTCGACTATCGGCAAACGTCCACTTTCTTTGAGTTTCCAATATTTGTTTGCTAGTGCTGTTTTCATTCGGTGTTTTTTGTAATTGAATATGCTTTTATGGTCATAATATCTGGCTTGAAATTTAAGAAGGTCAACTTCTCGTGTGAGCCTGAAGAATTCTCATGAAGATGAAATGCGGAATATTCTGTGTAGTTTAATCGCCATATATATTTTCATAACTTACTATCTAGCTCTACTTATGTATTGAGCACTGTTGAAGTAAATACTAAAAATCTATTTGTAAAGTTATATCTTCTTAGATTAAATGAAATAATAATGATTAAATGAAATTAAAATATATATGTATATATATACACACACACACACACACACACATATATATATAATGATATATATATATATATATATATATATATATATATATATATATATATATATATATATATATATATATATAAAGTTATAAAATATATATGGCGATTAAGCTACACTGGATATTCCGCGTTTCATCCACTCTAGGACTCTTCAGGTGCATAAGCCTGAAGAGTCCTAGAGTAGATGAAACGTGGAATATTCAGTGTAGCTTAATCGCCATATATATTTTATAATTACTAACTAGCTCTACATACGTATTGAGCACTTTTAAAGTAAATACTTAAAGTTCACGCATAAATTTATACTTTCGTATATTAATTTTATCTGAGTAAATGAAGTAGTTATATATATATATATATCTATATATATATATATATATATATATATATATATATATATCACGTGAAATCAGCTTTTTCTTCACCATATTCCCTCTGCTTCACTTTTTGTTATCAAGTAAGATCTTTGACTTACTTGCAGTTTCATCAAATACTTTTGTATGCAAAATCCGATCGCGCATTTTGCTAATTCCTACCCTCTAATGAGAAGGAAAGTATTTCTGCGAAACTCTGCGGATTAAGGACTATCCATTCATGCAGGAAGTTGTCGAGATGCTTGAAAAAGTGATAATCGATGGGCGAAAGGTCTGGTGAATATGGCGGATGAGGCAGAGTCTCGTAGCCCAATTCTTTCAGCTTCTGCAGGATCAGTTGAGCAACAAATACAAATGTGATTTCACGTGAATGGATAGTCTGGTGAAAGGTAAAGTATTCAAAAAAGTAAATCCAAGAAAGTTAATTAAATTTCCATTCGCACAAGTAAAATCCAAAGAAGTTGCACAATTGGAAGATGGTCCAAAATAACCCAAAAGGCCAAAATCCGTGGAATAATTCGCAAATATGTACAAGGAAAAGGGGAAAAAATTCCAATAATATTAATAAAAGAAAAATAAGATATGCGTTTAACATGGCTGCCGAGACAAAGTATAATTAAGAAAAATCAATGGAGAAGAGAAAAAAGATTAAATGGTGATAGAATTTAATATAAAATAGAAAAGCAAATGTCAAAATGACATAGACAAGATGACGTTAAAAAGCGCGAAAAATATAGGGCAAAAAGAGGTCAACTGAAATGTACATGTTATTACTTAAGAAAATGTCAGTAAGAGTTATTAAAAGACACTAAATGGAAAAATAAATAAATTAATAAATAAATAAAAAATAAGAAATAAAATATAAAATTACAAAATTTAAAAAAAATTTAAGAGGAGAAGATGGCCGGTATCTGCAAATTCCGGATAAAGCAAGTAATTATGTAAGTAAATGCATATAGTAAAATATAAGTAAACATACATACATGATATGAATGTGTAGGTAGATTGATATATTTGATAGATATGAATATTTAAAAACAAAAACGGAAATTGCAGATAAAAAACCGGCCAAGCAACGAAGAAATAAAGAATTAAAATAAAGGATTATTAAGTTATAAAATATTAAGAACGTATGTAGAAAAAAAAACGATAATGTTAAAGAAAAATTATATATATCAGAAAGGTTAAAATAATAGCTATGTAATTTCAAAATTACCATAATTAAATTTGGACTTATGTTTACAGAAAGAGATCAGTTCGTTTTTAGAATTTATTATATTATTTTGAGGGGAAGTAATTGTAGTTATAGCTTCGGTTGTGCAGAGGCGACATGACTTAGAGCCTGGAGTATAAGACTAAACTTTTTTTATGATAGTCCATTTGATTGAGAAGGGGGTATTATTAGAGTTAAGTTTTTTTTTAAATTAAAGTGGTTAGAGAAGTTCCTTGGTTATCATTAGAATTATGGTTGTTAAAAGAAGAAATGTGGTTTGATATTCTTTTCTTAATTAATGTTGAAGTAGCGCCGATATATGTATTTACTTTATTTAAAGCCCGAAGTCTGATATTAATATTAATTTGCTGATTTGTATTAGTTAAATAGTTTGAATTTTGTTCATAGTGTTCAACAAAGGGCTGGACAATGATAGTACGACGATTGTTTTGGAGGGGATAATGAGTGTTGTTAGTGTTAGGATGGCTGTTAGGAGAAATCTTCTTCTTCTTCTTCTTCTTCTTCTTATTATTATTATTATTATTATTATTGTAAGTTGTATGATTGTAGATTGAGAGGCTGCTCGAGTGGTATATTGGATTATTAACTATATCAGATGGAGGAGGGAAAGAAGGATAACTTGAAGACGAAATATTAGTGTCTGTTATGGGAGGATTGCGTGGGAGCTCAGTAATTGTGCATGAATATATAACAACTTTATGGATGCAATCATTATTGAGTGGGCAAAGATGTTTGTTATTACAATTACAGTTAGTTTTGGGAAAGCGATTTTTGGGACGATTTAATTTTTTGTTATTAAATGTTAAGATTATTTGGGCTAAATTATGCATTGTTGAATAAGAAATCCTGATTGAGTTTTTATTGCAACTAGAACAATATCTGTGTGGGTATTTGAAAGAGTTTTGTACAATGCTGAAGAATTCCTTAGGTATATTAGTTTTGACATTTACGCTAAATGGAGGATTGAACCAAATATTTTTCTTTCTCCTGATGCGACTGGGTGGGTTAGAGGTATTACAATTAGTATTTTGGTTTAGATTATATATGTAGATTGGTTCATTGCTATTGATAGCGGCAGATCTTGTTATTTGAATTGGTTTCTTGCGAGTAATATTGTGTGTGATTACAGATTTAAGCCGGCCAGCAGGAGGAGCATAATGGTTGTATTTAATCTTTTCCTTGTGTCCTGAGTTCCTTAAGGCATTATTGAAGAAAGTAGCATTTTAATTAAAAGTGTTTTATCAGCAGAAAGAGTAGAAAATTTTCTAGAGGCGGATGGTACTATAGATTTTATAATTGAGTTGGGGTGGTTGGAAGATTTATGGACGTATAAAAGCGTAAGGTTGGGTTTATAATAGGGGTTATGAGTTTCGGTGTTAAGAATTAATGTAACATCTAGAAAATTTGAAGTTTTTTGTTTGGTTCTATAATTATAGTAAGACTAAAGTTATTAAAGAAGTTATGTAATTTTATAATTGTTTTGTTGTACTCTCTTGGCCTGGCTGTTGTAGTAAAAAGGACATCATCTCTACGAAGCCCCCTTGGATATGTTTAAAGTGGTATTTAAGTTCTTTCATTAAGAAGAGTCCCACTAAATCGGTAACTTCTGCAGAGTCAGAAGGACCCATAAAGATGTCAAAATCATGCCCTTTCTAGTCCAAAACTTATTGTTAAATTGTATAAGGGACTTTCTAACTAGGAGAATTAATTTAATTTCTAAATTAGTCAAGTCAGAATTTCTTTTAGCAAAGATTAGAGCCTTATTTAAAAGGATCGAAGAAATTGATTGATAATAATTTTGGATGTTAAAGGTTATGAAGTTAAGGAGGTGTTTATTTTTAAGGGAGACAAATCAATCATTTTTATTTTATATATATAAATATATATATATATTAGGTTGCTACAAAAACATATATATATATACATATACATATATATATATATATATATATACATATATATATATATATATATATATATATATATATATATATATATATATTACCTTTAACAAATTAGGTGCAAACCTTTTATAATATTTTTTAATATTTTTCCTCCGAGGAGATGTATAAACATCGAGAACTCATGGGGTAAGGAAATATGTTTTACTATACTGTATTCTTTGTCTTGCATACAATAAAATTTCTATGTTTGAAATTTAACTTTTTTAAATCACAAATTTTAAATTCCTAAATTATGATATATATATATATATATATATATATATATATATATATATATATATATATATATGTACCCTATTTCCAAAAGAGGGGAGATATAACATATGAGAAATATTTGGAATCAAGTCTCATCTTACTGTTATTTCAGATTCTTTGAAACCATAGAGCAGCAAGTTTTAATCTCCCAACCATCAAGGCTAGAGGTTTTGTATATATATATATATATATATATATATATATATATATATATATATATATATATATATATATATATATATATATATATATAAAATCTGTGTTCTTAACAGATAATCAAAATGGCACCACAGCCCCGAACAAGGCTAGAGGTTTGGGAGAAATATAAGATATTTTGTAATTCATATGCAAAACTAGTAAAACCAATAACGATGATTGAAATATTGGTAAAGGTGAAGTATCTTTCCACCCACAAAAAATCCTTTAAAATTACAACTACTATAGGTTTTTGAGGGTGCTGTAAACGAAAATAGCAGTTAAAATCACATGAAATAAGTAGTTTCCAAGATAGAAAGAAGTTATAGTTTAAAAAGTAGGGATCACTTTTCTATACTAATTGAACGTAAAATGAATCCCACTTTATAGCCACCATTTATAGCTTCTGATATTTTTTAGGGTGTAGTAATTGTGTCCTGGTAAACCAACACAAAATCTATCTTAAAAAACTTGTTTTCTATAGATTCTGCGTATGCTACAAACGAATATAGTATTAAATTTTTTTGCAAATAAGTATTTTTCCGGGTACAAACCCGAAAACCTAAGAAAACATCTAAGTTTTTTAAGGTAAGTTTGTGTTGGTCTTCCACAACCCCTAAAAAAAATAAACTTCCCTCCCAAAAACCATTCGTTGACATCTATGCTGATGACACGACCATCTATGGCAACACATCAAAGGCTGTAAATGACAAAGTTCTCTATGATTCTCTCTCCTCTGATCTCGAGCGCATGGTTCAGTAGGGGAAGATGTGGCTGGTTACCTTTAATGCATCCAAAACCAAACTCCTATCCTTACATCATCAACGCTCTGATCCCCATCTGGCATCAACTGTGATGGATGGCTCTCGTCTGGGTGAGGCCCCGTGTTTTGACAAGCTTCTGAGTTTGACCTTTACTCCTGATCTGAAATGGAACACGTACAACAAATCTGTTGCCAAGGTCGCTGGAAAGATGGTGGGATCCTTCTACCGCTCCAGAAGATATCTCACTACTGATGCAATTCTCTATCTATATAAAAGCCAAGTACGTCCAAGGATGGAATACTGTTACCATATCTGGGCAGGAGCTGCTAAAAAAGCCTATTCTGCCTTGACAGAGTACAAAATAGACTTCGTGGCTTAGTGGGGGATGCCGTTTTCTCTACCCTGCAACCTCTCTCCCACTGAAGAGACGTTGCGAGCCTATCCTTGTTTTATCGTTATTTCCATGGCAGGTTCTCGTCTGAACTCCAATCTCTGGTCCCCCCTTGCCAATCTTTCACGAAAAACACCCGTCTAGCCGAATCCACTGTGAAAATTTCCCCCCACTCTTTATCTGTGCCTAGATCAAAACGTGGATTCCATGAACAAAGCTTCTTTCTTAGAACTGCACGCCTGTGGAACTCTGTTCCGTCTGCCTGCTTCCCACCGGACTACAACTTGGATGTGTTCAAGTCCAATGTTAACAAATTCCTAATGAACCGCCCCCTTAAGTAAATACTTCATCAAATCTCCACACTAACTAAATAAATAATTATTTATTAATAAATATTTTAATTAACTGCAGATAAATATGTTTCGTTCTTATATGAATACCCAGTGTAAAGAGAGATAACTTTACCGTCAGTCGAACGATTCGAACCCTCACACGATTCATCTTTTAACACACATATACACATATATAACAAACCGTATTCCTAACTACCTATTTGATTTGTTTGTTCACAATATCCGTCATATATGATAATATCATAATATCATGTGTTTATATTGTTTGTTCACAAAACGGTATATATGACGTCATAAATGATGACGCCATCATATATGACGTCATCGCAGATATATGACATGTCGATGACTACAAATATATATATATATATATATATATATATATACATGTGTGTGTGTGTGTGTGTAGTCATCGACATACAGCTCTGTTTCGTTCTATCACAATTTATTAGTGCCGCTAGGGAATCGTCAGACTAAAATTTTACCCTAACGATTTCTTACAGGAATGAAGCATAGAAGCTTCTTAGTAGCTTAAATGCTATATACATTTTTATAATTTACTACTCAGTTTTGCTTCTGTATTGGGCATATATTAGTGAAATCGTAACTGGATTGTACCTATGTTCGATTATTATTGAAAAGCTTCTGGGGAACCATGAATTTAATAGCTGTACTTTTTTTAAATTAACGAAACAACTACATGATAGACAGCTGATGATGCTGTTTTCTGTTTAACACTTAAAATTCAGCTTATGCTTCACTGTTATATAATTGAATCCCCCTTTTCTAATTGTGAATTTGTAAGTTGGCTTATACAAGTGGTAAGTCTGCAATATGTTGAGCTTAAAGCCTCAAGAATTTAAACTGCATTTCCCGCTAATAAATTACTCAAAGCTTCGTCTGACAATACATATTTATCACATGTAGTTTTTCTTTTCGATGTTCAATTAGGAATGTAAATATTTCGTAATTTTTTAAAGTAATCCATTGCAAAAGCAAATTAATTATCTCAATGAATAATATCCAGATTTTGATTGGACGGTTTCTAAAGTAAAAAAAAAAAAATCGATTAGTGAATTTTCTTTTCCTAATTACAGTATTCCATATTTGCACACGGTTGTCAGAATTGAAACAAATGAGAAATAAATATTGACATTTGTTAACGGAACAAGAAAGAGAAACGACTTCAGATTACAAATCAGAAAGATGCACTATAATCGAAGTTATTGGTACACGATATGATAGTTTTCTTCAATGGTAATTACTTCAGAAGCCACTTGATTTAAGGAGTTAACATGTATCACTTCAAGGTTAAAAACTAGCCAATGATAAATATTATATAAATTGATTCTGACCGAGAAAACAGCAATTCTTCCTCCTTTGTAGGCAGAATCGCTCATTGAATGTGAGGACTAATGGACAAAATAATTCAGAGTTACGAGGTTCTCTACAACCTAGTCTTCTTATTTACTGTTATACTCGTCAATATTGTGCTGTTAAGCATAATTTTAACCGTAGACATTATACAAAGGATGACATCTATTTGCAGGTGTCAATACGCTCCCCGTTTCACCTGTTCCATCATTCAATTGAAAATCTCATTAGCCATTTATCCTCGAGTAGATTTTGACCTTGCTAAGTGGTGGAGCATTAGTATATAAAAATATAACCCATACTCTAGTGATATTGAAATCAAAAGCTTTTGGGAAAACGTTTAACTTTCAATAAACTCGCTGTTGATATGCGGTAAAAGCACGCAGTTAAATACCTCTTCTACTTTTGACAATAACACTGTTGTTTTGTAGAAGTGAATGTCGTTTTTCCAGTTTAGTTTGTTAATTGGTTAGGAAGACAAGAAAGAAAAAAAGAAATGGTCGTAGTTTATCATCATACACAGGACAATTTACAACCTCCTCCTCCTCCTCCTACTCTTCCTCCTCCTACTACTACTACTACTACTATTATTATTATTATTATTATTATTATTATTATTATTATTATTATTATTATTATTTATTTATTTATTTATTTATTTATTGTGTAGTTTCGACTTCTCATTTTGGGTTTCCGAAAATAGATTTTATCATGATTAAATTCCAAAAAGTTCGGCTATAAAATGTTTTAATTTTAGTCTTTTTATAGGTTTAGTGAAAATGTCGTCTATATTATTCTCAAATGTTACATAACTAAGAGAAATAGATTTTTTACTTATTTCATCCCTTATGAAATGATATCTGATATCAATATGCTTCGATGTTTGATGAATCATATGATCATTTGCTAATAAGATCCTACTCTGATTGTCACAATGATTACTATTGTTTTATTTTTTACTTAGATCTGGTTTTAAAAATAAACTTTAGAAGGGTGCTTTAAAAAATTGCCTCCTAAGCCGAGTGCGTACGTGCAACAAACTCTGCTTCACATGTAGAAAAGGTCAGCAATTTTTTTTTTAGATTTCCAGGAGATCATAGGTCCAGTTTTTGATAGTCTAAAACAGTATCCCGTTATACTTTTTCGATCCTCAGAGTTACCACAATCTGAACCTGAAAATCCTTCTAAATTTAGGGGATATGTTGATTTTTTAAATATTAAATATTGTTCCTTGGTTCATTTTAGATAACGAAGGACTTGTTTTGCACGAGTTAAGTCCTAAATTGTCGGTTTTTATAAGTTTTGAGACAGCTTTGTTACAATATAACATATATCAGGCCTAGTGGCGGTCATCAAATAGATTAGGCTTCCAATAATTTCTCTGTATAATCCAGCGTCTATGAATATAGTTTCGGTCTATATTCTTATTTATATCAATCTCAACGGGAGTTATACGTGGTTTGCAATCTCGCATTCCAAACTTCAGCAGGATTTTTCAATGTACCGTGACTGATTCATTGTTATAGTTTCATTTTCACAGATAAACTTAATACCAAGGAACCATGACAATTGTCCAACATTGTCCATTTTAAACTTTTTATTTAATTTATTTTTAAGGTCTTTTAGTGTTGTCACACTTTGAGACGAGTAATATATCGTCAACCCGAAAAAAACAAAATCAACGATTTATTACTTATATTTTGGGTATACATGCACGCGTCAACGGGGCATTACTTTAATTCTTGTTATATTAAATAATTATGGAGTGTTAAATTCCAATTGTAAGTGCTTTGTTTTAGACCTTACAGTGACTTATGCAGTTTCCATACGAAATCTTTATTTTTCATTGTAAATCACTCGGGTGAGTGGTAAATATAAATCTCACAATCAATTGAAGCATTTAAATAAGCATTTTTTTACATCCATTTGATGTATTTGTAAATTGCATTGAGCGGCAAGTTGCAATAAAATTCTAATTGTCGTTAAATTTGTCGTTGGTGAAAATGTGGCAAAATATTCGACTCCAGAAATTTGTGAAAAACCTTTTGCAACAAATCTTGTTTTAAAAGTTTCACTGCCAGAAGCTGTGATTTTTGGAGAACCCCCAGCGAGAAGAAATTATATTCTTTGCCACCATTTTCTGTGTATTATTTTCAGATAAAGCTTTCAATTCGGATTACATAGCTTTTTTTTTATTCTTAGTGATTTTCTGAATCAATTATATATATAACTTTCTGGTGCGCTTTTCAACAAGTAACAGTAATCCATTGCGTAGTCTTGTATCGTTTCAATTTTTAAAAAGCCTGGCCTTTTTCGCTCCCTTATCGGGTATCGACGTGTCTGGTTAATATTTACATCAGTAGTTTAACTGTAATTGCGTCAGTATTAATATTTTCGCTGTGATCGATGTAAATACTAGGCAATATTTCCTCACGTTTTTCGTCCGCTGTTCGTAAATTTTTAAATTCAATATATCATTGAATTTTACACATCTAACTTATTTATTGTATTTTGGCCCGGAAAGTGGATTAAATATGCCGGACTGCTTTTATCATAACCAACGAAAATGTCTTTTTTGCTTTTAATATTTAGTTTACGGGTATTTTCTATGAATGCAAAGCAATTTGAACCAAATATATGCATTCGGTTCAATTTGGGTTTTACACCGCAAAACGCTTTATACGGGATTTTGCCCAATCTTTTATTGAACGATCTATTTCTGATATATGCTGCCGTCATTAAATGGTACGTCCATAAACTATGGGTTAATTTTGATTCGATAAGTAGACATCTTGCCATCTCAAAAAGGATCTGCCACGCTTTTTCAGCGGTGCCATTTTGAAATGAGGAATACAGCGCTGATTTCTCGTGTTTAATATGATGGTTTATTAATAGAAGTGCAAAGTCTTTACTAGTAAATTCAGTCCCGTTGTCTGAGCGAATACATTTTACCGAGCAGCTAAATATTTCTTAGTGGTGAGAATAGTGTCGGATTTGTTTTTAGGAAATGAACTATAATCAAACCTGAATAATCGTCAACAAACTTAAATGCGTACGTTAAATTATCTCTTCCCATCGGGCTTATCGGGCCTGCTAAGTCACAGTGCACAAGTGAGAGAATTTTCGTAGCATTTTTGTCTGATGTTTTGCTTATATATTTTGCCATTTTTCCCTGTGCACAAACATCAAAATTTGGTGAACCGTGTGAAGGTATTATTTTCATGCCTTCGACTACATGTGGTATTTTTTTAATATCAGTTGTATTGCAGTGTCCCAGAATATATGCCCGGTTTCCATGTTGTGACAGACGGTTTTTGAGGAAACCATACTTCTAAATAATATAATCGATCATTTTCTTTAATGTCAAATACAGTTCCATTTGGATATATCAATTTTGACTTATTTATATTCGCGCCTTGTTTAATGGTGGCCTGTACGGAAAATATGTCTTGTAGGCATGAAAAAAGCATTTTTAAGAATACAGTTACAAAATTTGTCTTTATTATTTTTTTAGTGATATTTTAGCATCGCCTCTTTTCAATACTATATCAATTATTTGACTACCGTCGGCCAGTTCGACAAACTGACTGTGGATTAAAACTCGAGTTAAAATCAATAAAATCAGATTCCGTGGTGATAACGTGTGCTGTAGCGTCACAGTCTACAAGAAGATTTTTTACCGTTTGTCGTATTGTCAAAATTACATGTGAATAGAAATGTATGTTCTTCCTGAAAGTTCTCGACGTTTTTAATGGAATTCATTTTTTAGCTTTTATATCGGCATTGGAAACTTTTGTGATTGGGTCGTCCACAATTATAGCAGATAATGTTATTCTTTTTCTTGGGAAAATTACTTTTGGGGAAAATATTGCGGTGAGATTTGTAATTTGGTCATGTCGGTTTTCGAGAAGCATTTTTGAACTTCATGATATTGCTAGAGTTATTTTTGTCCACGAGCATCCGATTCGTCTCTTTGTAATTACACAATGCTACTTTAAATTCACTAAATGTCTTTTTGCATTATAACAGTTGCAAATGGTTTCAAATCGGCTGAAAGTCCCTTGAGAGTCATTGATATTAACAGGCTATCGCTTATTATTTCACCCGAGAGTTTTAATGCATTGGCTGTGGTTTCTGTCCTTATAACGTAGTCAGTAATAGTTTCATCTTCGTTACGTTTTAGAGACATTAGTTTTGTATACAGAGATATAATTTTCAATTTCCATTTTGATAAATAATGTTCTCTTAATATGTTCAACGCTTTACGTCCATCATCCAAGGCATCTCTTCTAATCAGAGTCAGACCTCTATCGTCTACGCATTAAATTAGTTCTGCAAAAACAGTCGTGTTCTTTTTGATAAATTCAGGGTCGTTATTATTAAAAAATGCTTGTCAAAATATTATTAAAAAATCATGGTCTAATATTATTTAAAACGCTTGACAAATTACTATCAAAAATCCTTATAAAAATATAATGAAACTATTTTGTCAAAAACACTTGTCAAAAACACTTGTCGAAATATTATAAACCAATTGTCAAAATCATTTTTAAAACACTCGTCAAAATTCAGCATTAATTTGCTCTTACAAGTATCCTTTCAATGAGCAATGCCCAAAGACATGAATTTTAACAACTTCAAAGAAACTTGACGTTTTTCAAATATCAATGGGAATCATTTTACCATTTTCTGAGGTTAATTGTGCACACATGGCTTTCCTTGCGAACGCCGATCGAACAAAAACATGTAAACATGGATTTAGCCGCTATTTTTATTGCATAATAAACAGATTGTTATTCAAAAGATAATCTATGACATTGCTCTCTTTCTCTGTGCGTGGGTATGCACGTGTGAATGTGCTCACGCGCGTGTGTCGCACGCAAATGTGTGGGTATGCGTGTGTGTATGTGTTGCTTCCATATTTGTAACTATGGGTGTGTGTGTTGCTTCCATATCTGTAGCTAAGGGTGTGTGTGTGTGTATGTGTGTGTGTGTGCTTGTTGCACGTGTATGTGTGTGGCTCTCATATATGAAGGCAAGAATGTGTGTGTGAATGATACTCATATATGTGCAGGTATGCGGGTGTGTTTTGCTTCAATGTGTTCGTATATATGCGTGTCTTGCTCTCACTGCCGTTCATCATAAAATTCATTTCCCTTCAAACAAAACAAGATCACTTCGTACCGGCGACATATGGTTTCGGATGACATTAACTTCGTCTCTTTGTTCTCTAAATAATACACACCAATTGTTCGTGATGAGCTCATTGTTTGACGTCAGTATTTGTGAATTATGTTGGCTAAAAAACGGGCGTAGTTATTATTACTAAACAAAATGAGCCCGACTGCCACCTTTATTGACAGATCGACACTGCAAAGTTCAAACTAAGATGTCCGATTTTATGCTAGCTTGACCTATCTGGCATTGTCCAAATGCATTACATTACTCTTTATATAGTACGCTCCTCCTTTATCTTAGAATTCAATATAGTCCCCCCCTAACAACATCAATAATTTTATTAATTTATTTCGTTCCTGATCAATCCCTCGCTAGACGTCACATCTCCATCATGTTACCTAGCATTTTCTCTACTCTTCATTAGGCTTTGAAATACCTTAGTATAAAGAGTTAACTAAATGTATTTATAGCCTAGGCACGGGCAAAAATGGGCGGACAAAAATAGGAGGGACCTAGTTTTGAAAGCCGATTTATCATAATTTTTGTGTAGGTTTCCGACTACTTTTTTATTATATTTGAAAGATTAAGGACTAAACTTAATTTCCAAAAGGAAAAAAATATTTGTGCACGTAAAAAAAAAAGTTATGAAAAATGTTTTTACGGTGAGCTACTCAATTCAGCTAAATTTTGAAGTTAAATAAATTTATTGTAAAAATCCTTTAAAAGATAAATATTAGTTTTCTGGGTCTATTTCAAAGATAATTAGTAAATTAAAGTCCTAAGATATTGAATTAAATAAATTTTTAAAAAAACACCTTGTTTGTACAAAACATACATTAATTAGCCCCAAAACCGAGTGATTTTGCCGTTCGCAAGATGCAACAAACTAAAATTTTGTATACACTGAATATACGAAGGCCCAAAATTTCAGGCAGTCGAAAGACTGTGAACATGACGCCATGTAATTAAAAGGGAGGAAGAGGTGTGATATTTTTCTTTTTTCCCCATACATTCCTATTCTGAACGTTTGTATAACTTTTTCCATTTTTAATTTAATTATTTTTCCATGTTCCTGTTTTTAAATTAATTTTTTTTAAATTATTGTTCAATATTATATAAAAAAATATGAAACGCCGATGAAAGTTTCACATTCTTGCGAGCAAGGAAATTATTAAAATCTTGTATATAAAAATTATGCGAAACCTGTAATTTAAAAAAAAAAGTAGAAATATCTTTTGCAATTATAATTTATTTGTGAAAATATTAAATAAACAATGCTTAATTCAATGGTAATATCGGTAGTTCGAGAAATTCATTTTTCTTCGAGTTATATCGAATTCATTAATACGGACTTTGGGGTTTTTTTTTCGTAATGTCCCTGTAAAAATTATTTTATTTTATTTGTATTGTTACAAATTACGATGCTTTATTTATATAGAAAAAGCAAAAATAAATTCTTGCGTTTTTTATTTACTACTGAAAACCATAACTTTAATAATAAAGGTATTTTTTGTTTAAACAAAATAATACATTTCCACTAAGATTTAAATAAAAATAATTAGTTCATTATATTCCGCGATTATTATTTGATAAATACTGAAAATTTCATTAAAATTGGTTAATTTCCTGATTTTTGGTGATTTTTTTAAGTAAAGGGAGGGGTCAAAATGTTTATACATTTTGAGCATCGGCATTCATTTTGCCTGTACCTAGTATAGCCTTATTAAACAAATGATTCATTCTATATTTACCAATATATAGTCTTTGTGAATTCATTAGTTTTTGAGGGGGGGGGGAGAAATCCAGCAGAGTGCTCAATCATAGGGAAAACCGAAAGTAAGAGCGTATTTTGGACGTAATCATCCAAAAAACGAAGTACATGATACCCTCTCCACCAGATATTTCGGCAGAATGGATACAAAGAGAATGAGCTATTATCCAGATATTGAGCACTTTCTGTAGCTCTATGGCTGACCCCCCCCCTGCAAAAAATAAAATAAAATAAATAAATAAATCAAAACAACTTTGTTTCAATAAAAAATAGCAGGGAGTGCCGGAGCAACAGAAAAAAAAAATAGCCGTGTAAGCAGACTCCAACCTGTAAAGCTAATAAAGGGAAAGGCCCACTGTAGAAAAAATAACGTTATAAACATTAACGCGTTTGAAAGTTTAAGAACAAAATGGAATTCCTTTTATTGGCTTTTTTGTTTTCATTGGCATTTTTTTTTCGTAAATAAAAGAAATTTTCGACTTATTTCTTTTTTTTTTGGGGGGGGGTCAATTCCCGGGACGCTCAGATTCTGTATAGTCGTTTCAAGAATAATAAAAACAAACAAATGAGATATTTTCATTTATTCGTAAGTGTTTTGTTTATTTATTTATTTATTTATTTATTTATCTTTAATATTTAAAAATAAAGCAAAACATCTTTCCGTCTACACGAAATTATTTTTTCACGCTAGAAACTTATTGCGATTACCAAATTATTGCATGTGGGGAAGAGTTTCTTTTTTTATCTTTCGAAATTCGGAACATATATATATAAAAAAAAACTCATCAGGGGAAATAACTCTACCCGTTTTTAAAATAATCGATGTCGGAAATAATAATTCCAAATAAATTAAATTAAATATATTCTCAATATAATTATTATCGAAAGTTGATGAAATAACAATCTTAAATAGAACTTAAACTAACATACAGCTATTTAATAAAATTGATTTTCCTTAATATATATGCAAATGAGGTAACCTCTTAATTGTATATTCTGCAATACAGCGATACACAGGGTTTATATATAATTATCTGTTTATGTGAGTTCGTTCGCTATGACTTTTTTTTACATGGGGATCACCACTTATCAAGGCCTGGAGGCCACTCAGGGATAAGGGTTATTGCATGTACAGTAATCAATGAGATAGTATTGTAGTAATCATTAGTATTGGAGATTTGATAGAGTCTCTTACTTAAGGGGGCAGTTTGTCAGGAATTTGTTTATGTCGGATTTGAAGACATCCAAGTTGTAGTCAGGTGGGAAACAGGCGAACGGAAGAGAGTTCCACAATTGTGCACTTCTGAGAAAGAAGCTCTGCTCATGGAATCTACGTTTGGATTTAGGCACAGATAAAGAGTGGGGAAAATTATTGGCAGTAGTTTCAGCCAGACGGGTGTTTCTCGTGAAAGATTGGCGAGGGGGGACGAGAGATTGGAGTTCAGACGAGCACTTGCCATGGAAATAACGATAAAACAAAGACAGGCTCTTATCCCTGAGTGGCTTCCGGGCCTTGATAAGTGGTGACCACCGTGTAAAAAAAAAGGCTCGCAACGTCTCTTCTGTAAGAGAGAGGTTGCAGGGTAGAGAAAAGGGAACCCCCCATCAAACCACAAAGTCTATTTTGTACTCTGTCTAGGCAGGATAGGCTGTTTTTAGCAGCTCCTGCTCAGATGTGGCAGCAGTACTCCATCCTTGGACGTACTTGGTTTTTATACAGATAGAGAATTGCATCAGTAGTGAGATATCTTCTGGAGCGGTAGAAGGATCCCACCATTTTCCCAGCGTCCCTGGCAACAGATTTAATGTACGTGTTCCATTTCAGATCAGGAGTAAAGGTCAAACCCAGAAGCTTGTCAAAACATGGAGCCTCCCAAGACGAGAGCAATCCATTTCAATTGATGCCAGATGGGGATCAGAGCGTTGATGATGTAAAGATAGAAGCTTGGTTTTAGATGCATTAAAAGTAACCAGCCACCTCTTCCCCCATTGTACCACGCACTCAAGATCAGAGGAGAGAGAATTAGAGAGAACTTTGTCATTTACGGCCTTTGATGTGTTGTCATAGATGGTCGTGTCATCAGCATAGATGTCAACGAATGATTTAAGTATGTGTTTTGGGAGGTCATTGATGTAGATCAGGAAGAGAGTTGGGCCCAGAATGGACCCCTGGGGGACTCCAGCATTAATACTGTGGGCCTCTGATTTCTGCCCATCAACCACTACTCTTATGAACCTATCAGAAAGAAATAATTTAATGACTTCCTAAACTGTTGGGTTTGGGTTGTTTTGTTTTTGGGGGGGGGGTATTTCACACAAATGTACTTTATGTGTCTGGCAGTGTTCTTAAATAGATTTTGTATTGGAATGTCTTCGGTAAGTATTGATAACACTGGTCAACAAAAAATTTGTTGGCCAAGTTTTTTTCAGCTGATTTAGAACGGATTTGATGCACTGAATCCGAAAATCACATTGGTTTTGCTTAATCAGGTCAAGTTTTTGAGCTATAGCTACATGAACTTTTTACGTTTTTGTTCACATTTATGCATGTGTGAAGCAGTTTAGAAGTTGTAGTGAATAAAATGTCATGTTAAATAATTGTTTTGACTGAAAATGATTATTTTAATGACAAGAAATATTCAGGACTGATAGTTTTGGGTGATTATGTCGACAAAGGAATCAATTTGAAGTTATAAAACCTTGAAATCTTCCAAAAATTGGTGCTCAGTATACACGAATGAAGACTAGCCTGTACAGGAGGTATTAGTGCCTTGCAAAGAAAGGAACACCTTCAACGACCTTCTCGTGTACTGAGACAGAATACTCTTCACACCACTGCATATAAACATTAGCTTAATCAAGCAGTTCACCGAGTCTTTTGACAAGGATGGTGACTGATTCACTTGTGTCAGGATTTTCCAGGATTAATTATGGAGAAGTTTAAAGCTGGCACCTTAGATGGTTCTCAGATCTGGTAGCTCGTCAGAGATGAAGAGTTCGAAAATTCAATCTGGTATTGAATAACTTTCTTGGAAAGAATAAGGCCAGAAACTACAGAAAACCTCTCAATAACATGCTGACTGCTGTCAAAAACCTGGAATACAACATAAGCGCTACCTATTTTCACATATGGACCGGTTTCCTGAGAACCTAAGTTCTCAGGAAACCGAGCATAAAGAGAGATTCAATTAGGACCTGAAAGAGATGGAAACTAGGTATCAAGGTCATTGAGAGGCAGTCATGGTGGTTGACTAGTTGAAATTTGAAGAGAACCCTTCCTACCACCGACCATTCAAGGAGTTCAAAAACGGAAGTTCAAGCCCTGAAGTTTGAACAATGGTGAAGCAACATGCAATTTATGTGTACCTAACTTTATCGATACATGCTATTCAGTTTACAGTAATCGATGTTTTTATCTACCTGATCAATATATTTTGCTGGCAAAACATTTTTCTCTTAAAAACATATCTAGGATGATATGTATTGACAAAATCTGCTGATAATGCCACAAAAATGTAATCGATTTTGTGAGAAAATCTGAATTTTTTTAAAAGCAACTTAGCACAAAAACTTGACCAGATGGAGAGAAACTGATGCCATTGTCTTATTCAGCAGCACAAGATCAGTTATACTAAATCACTAAATCAGTTATAGAAATCTAGACAACATTAAAAAAATAAAAACAAATTGTTGCCCACTGTAATCAATAATCGAAAAAAAAAATCCGATGAAAGAATAGAAACAAGTGATTTTAATTAAAGGTAATGCCCTATACAGATTAACATCACTAGTGCATTTGAGAAGGTCTATTATTGTACAAGTAGAAAGGTACGGAGTATAAAATCAACAATAGGCTCTTTGATATGACAGGGGCGCATTCGAATGACTGTTTCTGTTTAGAGCACAATTAAACCACGACATTTGACTTTTGCATTTATAACTTTAATTCAAGCCATTACCATCGCACAAGTAAAAAGGTCCGGTATATAAGATCAACGTGGGCGCGTTCAAAATAAATGTTTGTTTAGACCATAATTGAACCATGATATTTGATTTTTGCATTTTAACCTTTAATTTAAGCCATTACTATGTATATAATATTTTTATTGCAGAAATTCCCCTCTGGACCAAATTACCGCAGGTTTGCATTAACAGATGCCATATGCAAATTTATTATGTCTAAACTATTGCTCACCATCTTACGTAACTTTTGCGCGTCGTTACATACACATTCAGTCATGATATTAAAATGATACATTCCATCCATAGAGAACCACCATCACAATCGCAACATTATAAGAAGTCCCTATTTTTCTCTCTATAAATTTAGTCCTACCACTGCTTCCAGTTGTCACCGAGTACGATTCGTCATTTTTCTACTACAGTGCGATTACACCCTTCGTAACTGCAAGATTACATACATAGACATAACACATTCCTTCCGATTTCCGCATTGAAATTACTAACTTCTCCGCGACAATGTTATGGCTTTTACGATTGGCTGAAAACGGACAATCTCATATTCCAGAATAAAACGAATTCCTGCATTAAAAACACTTCTAAAATTTGACAAACATGGCGTCGCCCTCCATAGGAGACACTAACGTTAAAACGATCAACATTTTTTCCGATTGTTAATCATTCAGAAACAGACATTTACATATTGCTAACCTCATATAACGCCATAGACATTCACAAGTAAAGACTTGCATAACTAGGATCCTATTTTCCTACATCGATTATCTATACTTCTGTCGCTATCCACAGGTCACACTAGGGAGAACTAAATAAATAAATAAATAAATAAAAACTATTAACCGCTCATAAACAGACAGTTAACTACTGATAGCTTTATTTCATGGAACTACCGTGCGCAAGTAAAATAATTCATATGCATACAAAGTCTTCTCCGTGTGTGCTTGCAACTATTAACAAACAATTACAATTGTTTGTTTACACAAAAGAAACGAAATAGATACAGCATTTAAACTGCCGAATAAAATTCGCGGCTTCATCATTTTTATTGAATTCTCATTTACTAGCATTTCAGCCCGGCGTTGCCCGGGTGTTTGGAGGTGCATGTTGAGCAAAAAAAAAAAAAAAGTGGTGGTAGAAAGGCAGGCTCGAACCTGTACCGCAGAGGAGGAAAAGAACGGGGAAAAACCTGACGTCTTTGCTGTTACGACCACCGCCAAACCGGAAGTGACGTAGTTTTTAATTACGGCTAGATAATCGAAAGGAGAGGATGACTTTCGAAAATATCGGCGAAAAAAGCGACCCCCCCCCCGAAAAAAAGTGCCTAGTTGAAGGTGAAGATATTAATGTTTTTAGCCAATTTTTCGATATTTGTCGTCTGAAAGGTCGAACTTCAAAACGATACTGATCCTTGGATAAAATCCGTCGCCTCTGTCGAAAGTTTTAGGCAGACATGCAAACATACATACATACATTTATATATTGGTAGCTCAAATTTTCGACCCAAACTGGTTAAAAAAGCTTGCCATATGTCTAAATACCCTTTATGTAAAATTTCAAATGTTTAGACCAGAAATTGTCTCAGTAATTTGGTAGAGACAGCAGAGGTATTTTTTTTTAATTTGACTCCCATTATAACCCCTTAACATTTATTGTTTTGGACTCAACTCAAGTTATTAAGTAAGATCCATGTCCAAGGAACCTATATCTAAAATTTCAAGTGTTTAGACCCAAAATTGGCGGAGGAGTTTGGTAGAGTTCTCAAATGTCAAATCGTTGAACCTTGACCCCTTAACAGCAAAATTTCTGGCAAGAAAACCAATCACAAAGGTTTTCCCAAATCTCAGTACCCTGCATATCAAATTTCAAGTCTGTAGACTTAAAATTGGCAGAGTTATTGCGTAGGGAAATGTACACAGACACACACAGAGACACAGAGACACATTCACTTTTATATATAGATAGATAGATTATCGGAATACCATGAACAAATCACCGCTCAAAATAATCGTCCGCATCTATAAAACTTACCCATAGAATCGGAAATTCGAAAACAAAATGAAACGAACTTTATTTTCATTATGGCAATTTGCTAAGAATTTTAAAACCAGAACTTTCTATTCGACAGTTTAAAGGCTCCTGAGGAATTACAAAGTAACTATTAACAAACAATTAAAATTGCATTGTTTACAAAAAAAAAACACACACACACACACACACACACACACACACACACACACACACACACACAAAAAAAAACGAAATAGATAAAGCCTTTAAACTGTCGAATAACAATTCACGGTTTTAAAATTCTTAGCAAATTCTCAGTTAATTTAAAAGATTGAAAGTTTTGGGAGATTTTCATTCATTGGCCTTCGGGCTAAGATGACATAATTCTTGTTTATTACTTATTTGTCGTGCTATTTATTCCTTGCATTTTCAGTGAATTTTATTCAAGTACCCATGGAAAAAATAAAAATAAAACAAAGAATGAATAATTTTATTTCATTTTAGTAAGAATGATAACTAATTAGTAATTCGTCCTTACTAAAATAATAACAGGGGAAATACGTCTTTGGTAATAATAAAAATAAAGTTCGTTTGATTTTGTTTTCAAGTTTCCAATTCGATGTTGAAGTTTGATTGACGCGGACGATTTCGTTCTCAGTGATTTTGGCTAGTGTATTTCGATATCGGCACTTACCAGTATCGCCCCGCCCCACACCCTCAAATAAAAACCTGTCATGAAACAAATACATGAGTATTGTGCTCTTGTAAGATCCCCCGGTCGCAGGTCACCAGATGTGGCCTCTGACAGTGTCGAAACTGCAATGGTCGTGATCGTCCTCTCCCGGAAGCTCTTTACAAGATTCTTCCGCGATGCAGGCCTCGTCGTCGGTTCCCAATGCCGGCGTTTGCTGAAAATAAATTAGCTTTTCATGCAGGCCAAAAGAAAACAAACGGCGATTTCTAGTCTACTACAAGTTAATTCAGGAAAATTACAGGTATTTTGCATATGTACTATTGTTCAGTTCGTTTACACCAGAAAACAGTCCGAAATCTTATTCTTCGTTCTCCACGATGGCGACGATGGACGGACAGGAGGTGTGGCGGATCTCTGAGGTTAGTGCTCTTGTCTCAAGATTCAGCTTCAACCTGCTCCTTTCTGGCCCAGGCATTTGGTTATATTGGAAGGTGATGAGTTAGGGTAGGCTGTTCCCCAGACCAGTCACCGCTGGATACGTCAATCCGGGGAATTTCCGGTTCTTTGCGTGTGTGCAAACCTGCAAACCTTCATAGGCCCGCGATTATGGGACCACAACTCAAATTCATTCATACGTCCAGAAAGGTTGACATTTTAACCTCTCGGACTCAAAAAGCCAGACATCCTTGAGCTTGGGTTCATCAGGCCATGAACGAAATTATATTTCGTTATAGCTTTCCAAATGATATCTCTTGTAATTTTTCTCAAACAATAAAATTATATGTCTGCTTTACAAAAACACAATAAATTCACCCTTTAAAAAACACAATAAGTTCATCCATATTTGAATTATAACGGACATATTTTTTCCAAAATAGATATGAATTGCATCATATCTTTTTAAATATATTAACGGCTGTATGATGTTATATACAAATAGTTTACTCTCTTTCACAATGCTATGCCCCCTCCCCTTTTTGAATTTCCTACGGCTTTTTTTCGTTTCTGAAATGGAACAAGGTCATACATTTTATTATATCAAAAATATATTTTCATATATTTGTACTAGTGTTTTGTTTTCTCAATTTCATTCATACAGAGGAAGTCTCGCAATAAAGACGAAACATTGATGAACACATAACTTGGTTTCTTCCTATTTTATTCTCTCTATTTCGGCGGAATACCATTTCCGTTATTCTCATCATATGTATATATATATATATATATATATATATATATATATATATATATATATATATATATATATATATATTATTCTTTGATTGCCAATATTCAAAGTAAAATTTAAGTTAACGAAAAGAAACGTATTGCGTACACTTCGATGAGATTCATCACATGATTGATAACCGAACTTCTTATCAGGAGCGGTTATTTCTGAGTGAATTAGCACGTTATACTTGCTACAGCCATTTTCAAGGTTTCGATGTCTTTCCTTATATACACTTCCAAGAATTCCCAAATAGTTTTTTTTTTACACAGGCATCATCACATTATCAAGGCCAAGAGGCCACTCAATGATAAGGGTTAAAGAGTGTACAGTAGAAATTGGACAATATAGTAGTCATTAGTAATGAAAATTCGGTAAATTTGATAACTTATATGGAACGGCTCATTAAGAACTTATTTACGTTAGACTTGAACACAACCATATTGTAGTCAGCCGGAAAGCAGGAAAACGGAAGACAATTCCACAGGCGTGCAGTTCTAAGAAAGAAGCTTTGTTCATGGAATCTACGTTTAGGTTTAGGCACAGATAAAGAGTGGGGGGAATTATTGATAGTCTTTTCAGCTAGACGAGTGTTTCTTGTGAAAGTTTGGCGAGGGGGCACCATAGACTGAAGCTCAGTCGAACACTTTCCATGAAAATTACGATACATCAGAGACAAACTCGCAACATCTCTTCTGTGATATAGAGGTTGCAGGGAAGAGAAAAGGACATCTCCTACGAGGCTACGAAGTCTATTTTGAACTCTATCAAGGCAGGACAAGTCCTTTCTAGCAGCTCCTGCCCAGATGTGGCAACAGTATTCCATCCTTAGACGTACCTGGCTCTTATATAGATAGAGAATAGCATCAGCAGTGAGATATCTACCGGATCGATAGAAAGATCCCACCATTTTTCCAGCGGCCTTGGCAACAGATTTGATTTACGTGTTCCATTTAAGATCAGGAGTAATGGTCAAGCCCAGAAGCTTGTCAAAACTTGAGGCCTCCTGAAGACGAGAGCCATTCATTTCAACTGATGCCAGATGTGGATCAGAATGTTGATGATGTAAAGAGTTAATGACACGGACTGACGACGTGGGTCGTTCGAAGTTCAATAGTCACTCAATACTGACAAGGTTCAACCTTGCTTTACGTCTGTTATCAAACGAAAACTGATATACAAAATTTGGAGACTCTTCTTAATGTTATATATGGGTCTTATTCAGAGAGAGAGTCTTTGAGTCTTATTAGTCTTAGAGAGAGAGAGAGAGAGAGAGAGAGAGAGAGAGAGAAAGAGAAAGAGAGAGAGAGAGAGGGAGGGATGTTGTGAGAGCGATTGTTCGTTTTATAAAGAATGTCGTTGTTTCCGTTATGAAGCGATTTATATTTATTAAAACTGTTCTTTACTTAGAAGTGTTGCTATGGAAACTCTTAGAGTGAGGAGATAGTGTTCAGACAGTCTTCGTGTAGATATGAGATGTAGAGTTCACATTGTAGATATGAGATGTGTATGTCACGACATTTTATAACACAGACATATAGACATATAATAACAATTCAATTTACCTTTTTGTAGAATCACAACATAAGACGACGTTTTACAAAAACACATGATGGTTTTATTTCTTCACGGCCGGCCGTGGTTTTCTCATCAAGAATTCAAAGCTTCACATATTAAGTTTAAAAGTGATCGTCTCGCTTCTAGACGTTCGAATTTCAAACTCCAGACTGTCTTTGAGTTTCTCCGCTTCTGTCTCCCTAACTCTAAAGTTTTTCTGTCTATTTCTAGAACTTTCTATTTTCCATGACATCATACACATGTTAAACACATGTGCCTTCTTTCACGTGTTCTGGACATGCGTGTTCAAAACTTTTCCTTTTTTTACAAAAGGAATTTTAACCTATATATCTAATTTATTCAACCCATATTTTATTATCCACATTCTTTCTAACAATTGAATAGTTTACTTATTATTTATTTCATCAGAATTAACAATTTACTGGACATTCCATTTAAACCTATTGTTCTTTAAAACTTATATCCAAGGTTCGATTTCTGCTTTCTCTCATTTTATTTTCATTTTAAGTAATCTCTCTATTTTTATACTTACATGAAAAGGGGGCAGCCCTTATATAACATTAAGACGAATATCCTTTTTACACTTTAAAATAAATTTCATGTTATTTACACTATTTACACGCAAAAAAAAAAACACGCTCTCTCTTTCTTTTTAACTTAACGTCTTCTATAACCATACTATGAATATGTCTTAAATTCACTTTACATAAAATATTTTGCAATTAAGTAACATGAAATTATTATTAGACATTACAAATATTAAAATTGCCGTCAAATAATATTTATTTGTTCGATTGATTAATAAAAATGTAAATAATAATAAACTAATACAATGTCGTTTATCGAAACAAGTATGCAAATATCAGAAATTTGCACCTTATATCTTGCTGGCTTATAGCAGGCTAGGAGCAGACTTAAGACGTTTTCACAGAGTGACGTTGGAGTAGCACTCGCAAAGCCAATTCACGATAGTTCCCCGTGTAACACGTCATTAACAGACCAAGGAGGAGGTGACATTGCTCTAGTGGTTAACGACACGGACTGGCGACGTGGGTCGTTCGAAGTTCAAATCTAATCCTTTCACAAAACCGCTGTCACTTAGAATTTTTGTAATCTTCTCGTGGTTTCTAAAACGAATTTTAACTGGAAAAATATCGGGTAAACTAATGCCAACAATGGAATTTCGGATTCATATAATATGATGATGATAAACAGACCAAGGGATGTGGTGCGTGGCAAGATCCAGTTTTGTGAATAGAAAAGAAAAAATATCATTTTGATGAGTATAAATGCATTTTATTTAACAAAATGAGTCAGCAGACATTATATTAAAGATAGTTATGACCTATATATACCACGTAACTTCTATTGTGTAATTCAGTCACAATTTTCTGAGCTTCTAAACATATTTAAAGTTAAAAATCAAGAATTCCATGTCGAAATAAACAGATTGATGCCAGTTCTTCTGCCGAACAATTATTTGCCATTGTCAGATTATTTAAAATAAATTAATATTTGTTTCTGAATTTTTGAAATAAAGATTGGTAATTCGTATTATTTAGATTATTTGAACTACTGTTCTCATCTTAGTTATTATTTCCACAACATTCCAGTTTATATGACATCCGACCTTATTCAGGTGTATTTTGCCGAATTTGGAAATCTTTTTTTGTTTTTCGAACTCGTGGCGTAACGGATAAAATACTTCGTAAAATCCAGTTGCAACTGACACTCATCTGGAGGTTGACGATTAAGATAATTACTGCCTTCCATAGTTGTTGTCGTGGTGAGACGACAACAACTACAGAAGGCAGTAATTGCAGTGGATGCAGTCAGGAGATTCAGAGTTCTTATCCCGTTGCGGTTACCACCTGACGAAGGCCAGAGGAGCAGTTTGCCAAAACGTCGTGAAACGAACTAAGAACAGATGAGAATAATAGTCCGCAATGAATACAAATTAATAAATAATACTCTTCTCAATAATGAATTCTAATTAAAATACTATATAAATAATAGTTAGTTAAATATTTTCTTTTAAATAAACAAAACGATAAATTTCACCGTTTTACTTAATTTTTTAAATTCCATTTTCACCCCAAACAAGGCCAATGCCACTTCGATGTAGGGAGCTACTATCGGAGGCATAAGTTGCAGGGACACTATGTAGGTAGTTGAGCAGCAAATTGTCCGTTCACATTACCCTTGAGCTTCTGCATGTCAGTACGAGGGGCGTGCAATAAATAATGCCCCTGCCCCACTTCCCATTGCAGTAGAGCAACGAAACTTGGCACAGTTATTAGTCTTTCTCTACATAGGAACAACCCAGAGTTATGCATTTCTCCCATCATTTGATGCAGCTCTGGAGACCATTTTTGTAGAACACCCCAGGTCTGACTTCAGAAATCAAGGCTGCATCATCTGAGAAAGGCTTTCCTTTCAAAAACAACTTCATGATTGGGAAGAGATGAAAGTCAGAGGGTGCAAGGTCAGGAGAGTAGGAAGGATGGGTGAGGATTTCATAATCACACGCCCGTGCTTCTGATCTGGCGACATGCGAGTTGTGGACCGGAGCGTTGTCCTGCAGGATGAGGGTACCTTTGCTGGTCTTGCCTTGTCTCTTGATTTTAATAGCTTCCCTTAATTTCCTCACAGCATAATAGGCTCCTGTAATTGTGGTACCCTTTGCCAGGAAATCTGCCATCACTACTCCATCCTGGTCCCAGAAGACTGAGCATGACCTTGCCAGCGGAGGGCTGCACCCTTGCCTTCTTTGGAGGTGGTGAGTCCAAGTGCCTCCATTGCATTGACTGGGCTTTGGTCTCTGGATCATAGTGATGGACTCAGGTTTCATCCTGTGTAATCAGTCTTTTGAAAAACTTTGACTCATCTTCTTGACACATCTACATCTCCAAATTCATCCTCGAGCACTCGACGTATTCTCGCTTCTGGAATGGTGTGAGCAACCTGGGAATCCATCTGGAAGACACCTTATGCATATGCAAATGATCATGAATGATAGTTTCCACATACCCTGTACTAATCTTGACATCTTGGGCTATTTGGCGAATAGCAATGCGCTGATCTTCCAAAATGGCAGCATCAACTTGATGGACAGATGCCTCATCAATGGCAGAAGAGGAGCGACCAGGTCTGAGAGCAGTTTCCACAGACTTCCAGCCATGTTTGAATTCACGATGCCAGCGCTTTACAAGGTCATATGATGGGGCATTATCACCATAAGTTTCTTTCATTTCATCAAAAGTCTCCTGTGGTGTGCGTCCTTTCAAATACAAAAACGGGATCACTGCTCGACATTCAACAGGCTCCATTTCACACCTGACTCAGTTCAAACACCTGTAAAACAGAAACTACACTTTGTTCATAGCTGTATTTCCCACATAACCCGTAGAGATATAAATCATTGCACATGCAAAATTTCAGCAAGATCAGACAACTGGAAGTGGGTCAGGGGCATTACTTATTGCACGTCCCTCGTACAGTTGGGAAAGCAGGAACCCAGAAGGGACTTCCAAAGTTTAACAGTTCTGGTGAAGACTTCCTTACATCTATTGTGTAGGGTGGGATTTTGCTGCCTGTCGGGTTTGTTGGGGGTATTTACGCCGAGGGGGTACAAAGTCTTGTAGTTCGTCAGAGTATTCACCATTAAAATACTTGTAAAACAGGCAGAAGGATGCAACATTTTATCGATTGGACAGAGGTTGAAGCTTTGATGACAGTTTAGGACCTACCAGGTTGGCGACTATCTTTTGAACCCTATCTAGGACAGAGAAACTAGTAGTAGATGCACCAGCTCAAATGTCACAACAATACTTCATACATTGGCGAATGGTGGCCTTGTAGAGATACAGGATACTTCCAGGCGTAAGTAGTTTTCTAGCACGGTAGAGAGAGTTCACTTTCTTCGCAGCGACCTTACCAATGCTTTCAATGTATCTGTTCCAGCCCGTGTTCTCTGTGAACGTTAAGCCGAGGAGTTTGAACAAAGTACTTTCAGGTAATATATCTTAAATCATAATTATTAGTGGTTGAGAAGGTTTCTTGTAATTTTGGAAAGATACAAGCTTAGTCTTAGCAGAATTAAATTTGATCATCCAATTTTGTCCTCGTTCCATTACGGATTGGAAGTCATCCTCTAATGTCTTTGCCATTTCCTTAGAATTTGTTCATTTGTTTTCCCTTCGTGCCCCTTATAGAGTGTGGTGTCATCAACAAATATACCCATCTCAGAAACAATTTTATCAAGGAGGTCATTTATTAATATTAGGAATAATAAAGGTCGAAGGATAGACCCCTGAGTCACACTCGCATTTATATCATATTGTTTAGATGTACGACCGTCGAGGAAAACCTGGATTCTTCTCTTATTTAAGAAATAATTATGTTAAATATTCGTCCAGTGACACCGTAAGATCTGATTTTCCTAAGAAGACCATCATGCCAAACCCTGTCAAAAACCTTAGATATATCTAGGGATACTGCTCTATCCTCCCTTGCTTTGTCCAGTTTATGGTATATACGTTCAGAGATTACAGTTAGGATATCTGCTATAGAAAGGCCTTGTCTAAATCCATATTGTTGATCAGTCAGAAGTTTAGCAGCTGTAAGGTGATGAACTAGATCTTGGTTAATTATGAACTCAAATATTTTGGCAAGAAGCGGGAGGAGGCTAATGGGGCGATAATTTAATGGGTCACTTCTTTCGCCAAAATTCTTGTAAACTGGTACCAGAAAAGCAGTTTCCCAGCAGTCAGGAAAAGCAAGGTTCGTTAAGGCATTTGTTGTATAGTTTGGAGAGGACTGGAACAACCTCAGCGGTGTATTTTTATAATAGCACAGCCGGGATGTAATCGAGTTCATATGCTTTTGAGGTGTTTAGCTTTTTTATATCATGCACCTGAGAAGGGGTGATTTTCCGATCATCTAGTGTGGCGCCTGTCCACAAAGGAAAATTTATTTATTGTCGAAATTTGAATCGTTTGACTTTATTTATGTATTGACTAAATTTGAATTCTTTCAAAATTAACAGGCTTTTCTATTTCACCATGAAAATAAGTGTCAGCTAAATATTCTTTAAATTAATCTTCGACCTTCGGGCGATCCCATCTTTAAAAAATGGTGAGGTGGGTGATAACGTGTGCACGAACATGAAATTTCTTATCTATATTATTATTAGGGATTTGACAACAGAATATTCTTTTTATTGTTTTGACTCTTGAGTATATAGTCGTTAATATTTTATATTTTTTTTT